>NW_026623111.1:3312016-3621864 GCF_023065955.2 Ursus arctos
CGAGGTTCCACACACCCGCCGCCTCTCGGCCAGGTGGGGAGGGCGGCCCAGACTCCCCTGCAGCCCTATTGCCTGCCCCAGTCACCGCCATCCCTGGGCACAGGAGAACCACGAGACGCCCAGAGATGCCATCCTTACCCTCCTGCCCGACCTCATAGGTCATCCCCGGCTCCTCAGGACCAGGAGCCATGACAACCCCTGCTCCCACTCCCACGACAGGAACTGTCTGCCTTCTGGTCCATTCCTGTGAGGTCCTACTAGCAAGTCCACTTCAACTTCAACAGGCCTTTGGCTCTGATCCCCGTGGAAGCATCACCATCCCCTCCGCCCGCCCTGGACCAGGACCGCCAGCAGAGCCGAGATCGCGGAGCTGGCAGCACACACTCCACATGCAGGGGGCCAAGAAGGAGGGGCAGGGGCCAGTCACGCCTCTGCCCTTGGTCTCGGGCCCCATGCACTGCCTGTCAGTTCGGGGCATATACCGTATCCTGGAAAAGGGGGAGCACAGTGGACGGTCCTGCACCGAGCCTTGGATGGGCCATTCTGTCAACTGCAGCCTCCCCGAGATGCAGTTAGCGGCAGCACGAGTGGATCCCATGGCCTAGGGTTCAATGTCGCACCTTCCTTGCTGCAAAATGGGACCCTTGGTCTGAGGTCAGCCTGTATAGGCTATGTGGTCCATATTCATAAATTGAACGCTGACTCTGGTCTGTGTGATTTTCTACCCACCCTGCTGGGTGGAGAATTGGGGACCCAGGGAGCACCCATGTGGCACGTATCTCCTTTCATTTCTCAGTGGGTTTGGTTCTAAGGGGTTTCCCTGACAGACAGGAGATAGCCTTTTCTCCCCGAGTCTTGTCTGGAGTAGAGTCGAGAGGTGTCGCTTTTCTTTCCAGTTCCGACAAGGGGTCAGGTAAGCCCGAGAGAGGCTCTCCGGAATTCCCCAAGCATGGCAGCCAGACCAGAGGGCAGGTGAGGGCCTCCTGGACGATTCTGCAGCTTAAGTCAGAAGCGATCCAAACACTGTCCCATCTGGAGGGCGATCCTGTCACCATTCTAAACCTGTTTACTTTGGTGATGTCACAAACGCTGATGATTTAGGGGCTTGGAGGTATTATAAACAACAACAACAACAACAACAATAAACTCAAATCCAAGTGGCTCAAACGAAAAGGTCTTCCTTGGCTCTTGGACCAGGACATCCAGAGGGAGGTGGGCCTCAGGATTGGCTTGATCCAGGAACTCTGGCCCCACTTCTCCACAACCGCCTTGGGCTGACTTCCTGTGTGGGGGCAAAATTGCAGCAGCTGTCACCACTGGTGTACATCTACCACCACAGCATCCAGACCAGGAGAGAGGGGTCCTCTGGAGCTCTGTCCTTCAGGTCAGGAACAACTTTTCCACCATTCCTCGGCAAGGCACTGCCAGTGGTCTGGTCTGGGCCATGTGCCACTCCTGGAGAAAGCACAGTGTCCGGGGAGCGCTGGGTGCTGATTGGTGGGTCTGATCTTTGTCAATCTTAGACTCATCAGAACCTTCTGAGTGGGGGCCAGCTGCTGGGGAGTCCATGGGCTGCGTGGGGGAGGAATGGCGGCCTCTGTTCTGAAATCCGGGCATGGTGAGAGCGGGGCAGCAAGGGAAACAGGAGTTAGATAAATAGCAGTCAGCAAACAGAGCGGAAGCAGCTCCCGACGGACTGCGGCACTCTCTGCACATGCACAGGCTTCATCAGATCACGATCACGAACTGTCCAGCCTCTGAACTCAGGACCTCAGCTATCAGGAAGGGGTGGGGTATGGTCAAAGACCTTGCGTGAAATTGCCCCTTCCTTTCTGTCCCTTCGTGTTGGCTGGAGGCTGAAGCCTCCTGGGTGCTCCTGGCTGGGGCATTGTCTGTCCCCCTCTGTGGGCTGGAGGAAAAGCTGAGAGCACAGGAATTCAGGGCTCCTTGCTGGTGTGCCTGCAATTCGAGGACTCTCCCACGGGGGAAGCAGGGGAGTGAGCAAAGAGACTGATGGGCCTTGAAACAGTAAGGTTTCCCCCAGAACAGTATCCTTGGAGGTGGATGCTAGGGTGAAAATTAATAAAAGGAAACCTCCTTTACAACGGGTTTGGGAGCCCTGAACCAGGAGCTTGCAGCCCTACCACTCCTGGGCAATTGCAGACCCAACAGGAAGAGGTGCACCTTGTCCCAGGAAGGTTTCCTCCTCCCCCAGCAACAGTCCAGCCAATGAGACACTACCACAGCCCCAACCAATGACAGACTGCCACAGCCCAGCCAATGAGAGGCTGTCACAGCCCAGCCGATGAGACACTACCACAGCCCAGCCAATGAGAGACTGTCACAGCCCAGCCAATGAGACATTACCACAGCCCCAACCAATGAGAGACTGCCACAGCCCAGCCAATGAGACACTGCCACAGCCCAGCCAATGAGAGACCATCACAGCCCAGCCAGTGAGACACTGCCACAGCCCAGCCAATGAGAAACCACTATGCTTTGAACTCCCAGTTTCATCCAATGGACTTTCTGTTTACAACAGTCCCCTTGGCCCCCCTTTTCCTCCATAAAAGAGCTTCCCCTCCTTTGTCCGCTAGACTGAGTATAGTTTTGTCCTTCCTTGTTGTTTCTCAGTTGCAATTATTTGCTTTTCCCAAATAAACCCATTTTTCCTGGTAAAATAACCGGCAGTTTCATTTTTTTAAGGTTTTCAGTAGCCATTTTTTCCCATGAAATTATGTGTCACTTTTCTGTTACAAGATACGCCTCCCCATGAACACGGCTGGGTTCCTTCTGGGAAACACGTGCTCAGCCCCCACCACGTACCAGGCCCTCTGCGCTGGGCCCCATGGTCCCGCCCGGGCCTCTGTGGCCTGCCCCACAAGGGGACAGGAAGGAAGGGATGGTGTAGTTCGCTGTGGGGTGTGGGTGAAGCCAGGCTTCTCACCCCATGGGACCTGGAAGGACAGGAGAGCCACACCTCTTCTCAGAAACTGTTTTTAATCCTGTGGACACAGAGCGTCATGGAACTGACCGGTTCCTCTCTCTGCTGGGGCTCAGGTGGGGCTGCCCTCAGCTGGTGTCCCCACCCAGGACAGGGGTCAGGGGCGGGACCTCAGCTCTAAGTTCCTTCTATTCTTCTCTGCCTAGTTTCCCTTAACCCCACTTTCTTACTCACTGTTTTCAAACCTTTCTCTATTAAGGTTTTCCCTGAAAGACACCCCAAGTACTCTCCAAAAGAAGTTAGGGCCCCAGGAACTGGAGTTAAACAAATCAAACACAGTCCCCTACCTGCACTGTCCAGCCCCATCCTTTACCTGTCCTTCTTGGTCCTTGAGATCCCAGATTTTCTGAGGATCTCAGGGCATCCAAAGCTCACCGTCTTGTGTGGGACACAAGGACACTCATCAGCAATCTCGTGTGACCAGACCTGTAATCAGGCAGCCCCAGCACCTGTGGGAACCCAGAGGAGTACCCAGCTCAGCTCAGTGGTCAGAGAGGGCTTCCTGGAGGTGATGCCTGGACTGATTCTTATGGACTGATAAGAGTTGACCAGACAGAGGAGAGGGAAGCCTTTCAGTGGAGCGATGGGACCTGTGTCCTGAGGTGGGAGGCAGTGGGGTGGAAACAGGACTGGCAGGTGAAGGGGATGAGGAGGCAACATTTGGAGAGCCATGACACTGAGGCCCGAGGCAAAGGGGTTGCCCCCCAGGGGAATTAGTTATGCTGCTCCTCAGGAATACAGCCAGCCCTTTCCCTCCCTGCCCTCCATGATGGTGACAAATGTCATTTCCCTGTGACTAGCATGCCCTGGTGACACCCCGAGCTGTCACAGCTCCTCCACCACACCCTTGCTCCTGGATCCCTCAGAAAGTATTTAATGAGCACCAACTATATGCCAAGCATTGTTTTGGGGGCTATAAATGCAACAAAGAGGATACACGTCCCTCTCCTCACAGAGCTTGCAGTCTGGTGGAGGAGCAGGGGTTACACATGCGTGTGCACACGCACACACATGCGCAAATGCACACACGAAGGTATGTGTGGTCAGCGGGGTCAGGAAGGGTGAGGGCATGAGGAGAGATTATGATGGGGGTGGGCAGTCCTGCAGAGCTTCTCTGGGGAAAGCAGCAGTGAGCTGAGATCTGCAAGAACAGGGCACTGCCAGGTGAAGGATGAGGCCAGACAGTCCAAGGAAGGGAGCAGATGGCTGTGACTGTCCAGGTGAGGGGGCGCTTAGGCCAGGGCCCCACAAGGAGCTGGGTATAAGTGGAAGGATTTGGAAGCAGGACAGATATGTGAAAGGCCAGGGAGGGAGGCCCTCAGAAGGATTCACGGGTGTCAGAGAAAGAGAGCAATGGCATAGCTGGAGGCACGATTTCTGGAGCTGGGAGGAGGTGGGAGATGCTGAGGACCAAGGTCAGTTTGGAGCCTGTAGTTGAGGTACTTGGGGCTCCAGGGCTATCACAGAGTCAGAGGTTGTATCAGTCAGGGTTCTCCAGAAAGACTGAACGAATGGAGATGGATGGATGGATGGATGGATGGATGGGTCAATGGATGGATGCTGGGATGGATGGATGATGGATGGATGGATGGATGGATGGATGGATGATGGATGGATGGAAGGATGAATGGATGGATGGGTGGGTGGGTGGATGGATGGATGATGGATAGATGGATGGATGGATGGATGGATGGATGGATGAACAGATGGGTGGGTGGACAGATGGATGATGGATGGATGGATGAATGGGTTGTAGGATGGATGGATGGATGGATGGATGGACAGATGGGTGGGTGGATGGATGGACAGATGGATGGGTCAGTAGAAGGATGGTACTAGGGACCACAGCTTGGCTGAGTTGACTCATGAAACTGACCATCACAGAAGTGGGTGTGTGTGCATTTGCCTGGGGAGGGACGAAGGGCACAGGGAGGAGGGGGTGTCCTGAGTCCCTCCAAGAGGGGGTCAGGGAGGGAGAAGCCAGTGATGGGGACTGGGAGGAGCGAGAGCAGGAGACAATGGAGTGTTCAGGAAAGGTGGCTGGTGTGGGACCTGCAGACATAGCAGATCCGCTAGCAGCAGTGACTTGTCCACTGGACAGAGCCCCAGGGGGATCCTCGGTGTGTGGCTGAGACTGGCTGGGTGGGGGTGGGAGGTGGTTTTTGAGTGAACGGGAGGTGAGGCAGTGCGGACAGCGAGTATAGACGCTTCTTCTGAGAAACATGACTAGGAGGATGATGTGGTGACAGGAAGGTTAGTGTGGGGGCACTGTTTCGCTTTGGTGTGTACTATGAAGATATCAGAACGTGCATCTTTCAGTATTCCTCCAGCCGGTGGCGTTTGGCATTGCCATCGAACCAGTCCTGTGTCTGCTCGCAGCAGCTTGGTCAGAGCCCCCCAAAAATTCTAGTGGCGAGTGTCCTGTGCTGGTCATTGGAGGGATCCGCATCTGGGCTCAGCCAGGCCTGTCCTCGTGGGTGACTTCTGCACATCGCTTAGCCTTGGCGACCCAAGGCCCCTCGCGTGTAACACTGCGTAGTGCTCAGTGTCGAGGCTGGAAAGGGCTGCTGGGGCCAGAGGCGGTGAGGGCAAAGCACTCGGTAACCCTGCAGGAGGTGAGGCAATGACTAGTCTGCCTCAAACCCGCCCTTTCAAAGCCCGCGCTCCAGCGTTAAGAGCCGATGAGTGTCTGGTTTGATGGGCCTGGGACTCAGCGGTGATGTGGGACCAGAGGCTTGGAGGTGTTGCGTGAGGCTTCAGAATGGAGCCTTCCATGGCCCAGAACGAGAGCTGGTCTCCTGTCTGGGAGGGCTGCCCCGGCATCCCCTGCGTGTCCAGGTGCCCACCTTGGCATCAGCAAGCTGGGAACGCAGCGGACGCTGGCCCGCTGGGACATGGCTCCCAGGGTGACCTCGTTCCTCTGAGTCCCAGTTTTCTCGTCTCCCACTAGGAGGCCTTAGACCCGAAGCTCTCCTCCCAGGTGCTCATGGGGCTTGACGTGGGGCTAGAGGGAACCCCCCAAAGAAATGCTCAAGTCTCAACCCTCAGGAGCCTCGAGGAGAGCTTGTTAGGGAAGACAGTCTTCATGGGTGTGACTAGAGGAGGCCGTGCTGGAGTTGGGCCCTAAACCCAAGTACTAGGGTCCTTACAGGAAGAGGAGGGGCACACAGGGAGGTGAGACTGGAGTGGGGCAGCCACAGCCCAGGGGTGCCAAGGATCACTGGGAGCCCCCAGGAATTGGGAAAACCAAAGGAAGGACCCTCCCTGGGAGTGGAGAGCCCCTCAGACATCTGGCCTCCAGGACCCTGGGAGGACAAATCTCTGTTGTTTATTTATTTTTTTTTAAAGATTCATTTATTTATTTCAGGGGGAGCGAGGAGGGTGCACACACATGACTAGGGGGAGGGGCAGAGGGAGAGAATCTCAAGCAGACTCCCTCCCAGCTGAGCTCGGAGCCTGACCTGGGGCTTGATCTTAGGACCCCAAGATCACGACCTGAGCTGAGATCACGAGTTGGATGCTTCACCGACTGAGCCGCCCAGCACCCCGAAATTTCTGTTGTTGAAATGGCTACTTTGTGGTGCTTTGTTACACAGCCACAGGGTCGGCGCTTTCTGTCTGCAAAC
The DNA here is from genome assembly GCF_023065955.2 of Ursus arctos. Lineage (NCBI taxonomy): Eukaryota > Metazoa > Chordata > Mammalia > Carnivora > Ursidae > Ursus > Ursus arctos. The sequence continues at coordinate 3,318,647 of NW_026623111.1, forward strand.
CAGCCGGCTCTTCCCCAGCACAGGACCCCCTGCCTCTGAGCTCGCTCTTCTCTCTCTCCCTCTCCCTCTCTCCTGGCTCTCCTCGTCTGTGTCTGCTGCATGAGCACACGATTTAACTAAAAGAAGGGCTTTTTGACTGGCAGGTCTTGCACGGAGTCATTTCCAGAATCAGGCCCATGTCTCCTACTTCTGTCCATCACCACGACCAGCCAGCTCGAGACTGTTCCATGACAGCTGAACACTGCCCAGGCCACCAAAACACTCAGAGTGAACGGGGCAGATGGAAGTGTGGGATGACGTGCCGCTGTGGACGGGCAGGGTGCCTGTGACCCACCCCAGCACACGTCCCCTTGCCACCTGCCCAGGGGACTCAGGTGAGCTGCAGGTGTGCAATGGCGGGGTCGGGCTGGCCGGTCCAGGTGTGTGGATGTGCATTAGAGAGAGCAAGGCACCAGGATGTGAGTCACATGGTATTTTTACTCTGGGTTTCAAATGGCATGCTTTTAAATTATTGAGTGGTCAGAAAGAGCCCACAATGAAATCATATTTCATTTGTTTCCCCACTTGGCTGTGAAGGAAATCAATTTTCGGGCTGTATTTGGAGGTGGAGGAAGGACAGAGAACCCTACAGTGTTGGCGCGAGCATGGCTGGAGGGGCCCCATGGTCATCCATGGCCACCGGACGTGGTCCTCTCCCACGGCTTGTGACTTTGACTGGGGGGTTTCTGCACAGTTGGGTTTTCAGGGTAACACCTTTCTAGACCAGGCCCCTGGGGAGCCCGGCCACCTCATGCTGCTCTCTGCGGAAGCAACTTGTGGGAAGCCTGAGCAGACCCAGGGCGAGCTCGGGTGTGTTGGGCGGGGTCTCAGGGGAATATGACCTCTTTTCCTTCCCATATGTTGAGTGAGAGGTGGCTAGGGGACCACGTGGGGAATATGTTGATTCCATAGGTCAGTGGCTATTCTCCTCTGTGCTGAAGACCCCAGGATGTTCTGTAGACCTTGAAATGCTCAGGACACCCCAGGTTGCTCTGGAGACCCTGGGATGTGCTGGACACCCCAGGATGACCTAGTCTCGCCTGGCAGGCCTGATGTCTGGTTCAGGAGCCAGATAGGAACCACATGGCAAGACTGGGGAGTGATGTGGCAGTGACCGGCAAGGCCATGGGAGCAGAAGTGGCCCCTGGCTTAGTCAGGGGCCTCCTCCAAGGAGGGAATTTCCACTGAAGTCTGGAGGGTGAGGCTGTGCTATCCAGGTGAGGGTGGGAGCATTCCCAGCAGCCCTGGGGACAACGGGCCTGGCACGGCTCGGATCCGGAGGGGTAGGTCCCTCTGGCCGTGCACCCCATCCTTGGCCCACGGTGCTCAGCCTGGTCACTTGGCCTCCCCAGTGCCTCTTAGCTGTGATGCCAGACCCGGGGCACGGCGCCAGAGCCCACAGCCTCCTCAAAAGGGCCTGGATGTGCATCCCAGCTCTTCCACTTGGGAATAGTTGGCAGTCAGGTAATCTAAAGCCTCAGCTTCCCTGTCTACAAAATGGGGATGATGATGGGTTCGCTGGCACTGAGCTGTCCCAGGTCCTGACTGCTCACCCACCTGGCTTGGCCCTGGGCATTCTCCAGGGGCAGTTTCCACTGACCTTTGGCTCCCAGCACCTGAGCATAAGGCCGGCCCCCTGGGGGTGAGACAAAACCCCTCCATCCGGGCTCTTCTGCTCGATAGGAGTAGCCCCCTGGCCCATGGGTTGCTGGCCCCTCTCCCTCCCAGCCCCTCCTGGGCTGGCGTCAAGAAACGCAACCAAAAGCTCTACCTGACCCAGTCTGCTGAGGTCAGCACTGCCACCTGGCCGTGCCAGACCCGCCCCACCGCGCAACGTTCTGTACTTCCCAAGGCCTTCGTGCTTCACAAAAAGGCAATACACATTCTCAGGACAAATGCCTCTAATTTTGAAGCAACCTGTAGGCCCGTGGAATAGTGACAGGTGCCCATGCTTGTCCCGGGAGCATTTATCATGAAAAGAAAAGACCCCTTCCCCAGAGGCTCTTACCATCCCCTCCTGGCCCCCGTGCAACCTGGCACCTGCCTGGCTTGGTCATCTTAGCCCAATGACACCGCCATCCCCCTTCGAGCGCCACCACAAAGCAGCATCCACACCCAAGAGCCTCCCGACCCCAGGGCGGCCGTGGCAGCGCCCAGCGCCCACCTCCCAGACCTCGTCCACAGGGGTCCTGGAAAGTTGAACCCTTTCTGCACTTCCCGTGTGAGGCCTGGCCAGACTCTGTCCCCTTTCCAAGCCTCTAGGGTAGAAGACCACAGCCCTGCTTCAAGGGTCATGGAAGGATTAAACCAAATGGACCGTGTGAGTTCCGAGGTGGGACTGATGGGGCAAAGGCGTCCTTGGCAAGAGTGGGCATGGAGCTGGGCAGGGAGGCAGTGCCTAGGGCCACTGCCTGGGGCGCCCTCCTCTGAGGGGTTTGAAGGGATCCCCCCCAATGAAATGTTGAGGTGGGAAGGGCCCCCAAGGAGCACGTGAGGCCCCTACATTGCCTGCCGAGGGTGGGGGCAGGAAGGCATCCCTCTGTCTGCGGGCGGTGTGAGCCTGGCAGGAGGAGGGTTGGGGGAGGAGGGCCAGCTCCCACCACTTTATGGCTCCTTCTGCATCCACACCCACCCAGGCCCAGCTGTCCCTGAATGTACATACTTTTAATACGTAGCAGAGGGTCTTGGTTTGACTGTTAGTCTGTCTGGGACCTCCTTGTGTCGAGGAGCCCCTTGGAGGCCCTCTGACACCCCCTCCCTCAGGGCCTCAGGTGGCAGCATTTTCTACAGTGAATCACGTGACTTGAGAAACAAATTCTTGTTTTCTTCACTAGAACAGTGCTCAGTACACTAAAGGTGTCCAATCAGTGTGGATGGACGGGGCGCCTGGGGGACTCAGATGGTGAAGCGTCTGCCTTCGGCTCAGGTCGTCATCTCCGTGTCCTAGGATCAAGCCGCATGTCAGGCTCCTGGTTCAGCAGGGGGTCTGCTTCTCTCTCTCCCTCTTCCCCTGCTCCTCATGCTCTCTCTCTCTGACTCAAACGAATGAATAAAATCTTTGTAAAAAATGTGAATGGATAGATGGACGGACAGGTAGATGGATGATGGATGGTGAACGGATGGATGGATATAAGAAATACACATGAAAAAAGAAAACAGTCTTTGGGGGGAAGTGAGGGCACGAACCTCTCCCAGGTCTGTTTTACTAACAATAACGATAACGACAATCATTTATGGAGCCCTGGCTTTTTGCCAGGCACGTGTATTACTCCGTTACCCTTTAACAAGTCCTACTTGGGTTGAGACTGCTTTGAAGGATAAGGAAAATGAAGCACAGAGAGGGCAGGCAAATTGCCTGAGGTCACACCTGGTTCACAGCACTGGGGATGAGAACCAAAGTCTGGGTCAACCAGCGTCCGCGGGTGCTGTGCAGGAGGAAAGGGACACACGAGCAGGCCTGCCCCAGGGAGAGCTCCCCTTGCTCAGGGACCCGCTCAGCGAGGGCAGAGAGTTGGTGGCATAGCTACAGGACCTAGGTCAAGCCCCCTCCCTGTATTGCTAACTTGCTGGGTGACTCTGGGAAGGACCACTTTGAGCCTTAGGCTCTGCCCTCATGAAACAATGTGCCAGAATCACAGGACCCTGAGGTCCTTCCAGGTTGAGAACTGCTGTGACTCCCCTGTTGCTGCTCTGTTGGACAGCGGCTGCTCAGAGAGGGGAGGCCAGCTCCATGGGGAGGCCTGGGGTGGCCACACAGCAGGCTGAGCTCTAGGACCAGCCAGGAGCCGGGCCACGCATGTCCACCCTCTGACTCACGGGAGCAAGTGCCTATCCACACTGTGGTTTTTCCCACAGCCAACTGGTGCGATGGTGGCCTCCCTGCCATCCTGACCAGGCTCTGTGGGGGAAATCATACGCTTCCAGGAGGCTCTTAGGAGCCTTTAGAGACACAGGGGCAGGGGTGGGGAGGGTGGGACGAGGCTGATGCTTCTGCCAGGGAAGAAGCAGGACTGGGGGACTTGGCAGAGAGCTCCCTGAGGAGGGTGAGCGGTGGCAGGCATGCTCCCACCCTCTCTCCTTCCTCCATCCTTCTCTCCCTTCATTCGACAGGTGTGTGCAGAGTGCCCATCGTAAAAGGCCACGTGCGAGGCACTGAGAATCTTACTAATAAAGGCAGGATAATGTCAAAGACGTTTACTGATCTCCACTCTGAGCAGCGCACGACATGCTCAAACCAGTGTCATCCTCACAACTGCCCTAAAAAGGTGGGAACGCTGTCCAGCTGGATGCTGAACACAGGCAGAGTTAGGCACCTTGCACCAGCAGGTGAAGCCAGGCTCCCCACCAGGTGGGCAGCCCCCCCGGGCCTCCACCCCTGCTGGCCTGCAGCTGCCGTAACCAAGACCAACAACCCAAATGTAATGCTCTCAGCCCCTGGTAGCTCCTCCACTCAGCTTCCGCCCTGATGCCCACATAGGGGAAGGGTCTTGCTCCAGGTCGCACTGACAGGGCAAGCTGGGTCAGGAAGAAGACACCGGATCCTTTCTAGTGCTCCTTCCATCACAGTGCACTTGTGTTCTGGGAGAAAGTCCCGGGTGGGCAGGGATTAGAGCCTGTTGCTGCAGACCTAGCCACCCTGCCAGGCTAGGGTGTGTGCGGCGGGCACTGACTGGCCTGGCCTATGGCTGATTCTGCGGGATTGGGCTGTTCCCTGAGCCCCCGTCTGGGGTAGGTGGATGCCGCTGAGGGCAGGTTAGAATATCGGCTCCTGCATCGGTATTCCATTTAGAGTCCGTATTTCCAGCGGTCAGCATCTCTCAAGAGCCTTGGCCCAAGCCAAATGTCCTCCTGCCACCTCGGCCCGCCACACCAGGTCCCTCCTGAATGCTAGCCCCAGTCCAGCCTGAACCCCAAAGTCCCCTTTTGTCACTACCACGCACCAGCGGGTTCCACCTGCTCCCCCTGATTTCCTGACGCCCAACCCTAGTCTTTCCCTCTCCTGTACCAAGACCCCGCCCTGTGCTGGGCGCCTGACATCACAGAGGGCAGCAGGTGACAGCAGGGCGCTGGGGCCCCAGGACTGCCATGGGGTAGGACGCACCCCCGTCCTCGGGCGCCAGACAGTGCAGCGCGCCGGGAGCCGGCGACCTGGTGTTCTAGACTGGGAGTCAGGAGCCCAGCGCCAAAATCCCAGCCCGCGCCTCGCCCAGCCTCAGTTTCCCTGTCTGCAAACTAGGGAAGGTGGGGGGGTGGTCCAGACGGTCTTCGGGCCCCTTGCAGCTCCACGACACAAGAAGAGCTACACCAAGCTTCCGTCCCTGGGTCTCCCTCCGCGCCACTCCCGGGATCCCGAAAGCCGCTGCCAGCCAGAACGCCAGCCAGGCCGCGAAGGCAGCCCTGAAGAGACAAATCAAGCGGCTGCGGGAGGAGGCAGCGGCGTCGCCTGCCTGCGCGTGCGTGGGGCGCGCTGCCTGCCGGGACTTGTAGTCCATCCATGCGGCAGCTGAGCGACGAAGGCGGAGCGGCAGGGGTGCTACGCCTACACTTCCCAGGGTGCGTCCCGCCCGCGGTGCGGCGGGGGCGGGGCGGGGCGGGCGGAGCTGCGCTTAGGGGCGGGGCCGGCGGGGGCGGGGCCGGCGGGGCGGGGCCGGCTCGCCGGGGGGCTGCGGCGGCGCTGCGGGCGGGCGCGGACCTTGCCCAGGGCCGGCCGACCGGCGGGCCGGCTGGCGATCGCGCGGGTGCGGCACCTGCGGACAGGAGCGTCCGGCTGCAGCAGCGCCGGACCGCCCGCCTCCCAGCTACCGCTGAGATGAGTGCAGGTGAGTGTGGGGACCGAGGGACCGGCACGTCCCTGAGCTGGATCGCCGCGCAGCAAGAGCTGTAGAGGCATTCTGGGGCTGCACCTGCAGCGCAAGGGAAGTCACCCAGTGCTGTACCCAACTTTTACCCCAGGGTCTTGCAAACCCTAGGGGCCTGTCCGCAGCCCTCTGCCCCTGCGCCCGGGGTGCGTGCAGTTCTGCAGCGCGGGCTGGGGACCCCCTTCCCACCGCGTCGGCCAGGATGGCTGCGCTTGGCTGTCTGGAAGGCGCCACTTTTTTTGCTTCTCACGAGTCCCGGGTCGCTGCAGGTCGCAGAAGGCGACCGGTATGGGTGAGGGGCGCAGGGCCGCCATAGACCCTGCTACGGAGAGGTGTGATCACACGGGGGGCTTTGCTGCAGGGGGCTCCGCCCTTGCGCGGCTCTCGCTCCGCCTGAGCGGGGGGGGGGGGGCGGCGTCAGGCCAACCCCTGGCGCCCTGGGTTCGCCTGCTGTAGATTTGGGGGCGCAGAGCCCGCAGGTGTGTGCGGCCCGCCCCATCTCCCTCCAGTCAGCATCTCTCCGCCTCCCCCCTCCCCCGCGCATCCCCACTGCTGCCTCCCGCCGCACCCACCGGATCTGACAGCCTCTGTGCGGGCCCTGGAAAATCCCACGGCGTCACAAGCCAGCCGCGCCTATTGCGCTTGGGGAAACTGAGACCAACAGCAGGGAGGCCTTGGCATGAAAAGTCTGATGCGCGACCGGCCGGAGGAGCCCGGTTTTGAGAGTCTCCTGTGGCCCCGCACTGAGCCGAGGGTTAGTCCCTACATTCCCCGTCAGGGAGGGGCTGACACCCCATTTTTCAGGGTGCTACCAAGGCTCACCAGGCTTGAGTCACTTGCTCAGCTCATGCAGCGGGGTGGGGATTTGAACCTGGTGCTCCCTGACTCCTGTGATCTTTCCTCTGAGCCTGTCTGGCCACAGACTGCAGTATGGCCCTTGGCCATGGTGCAGAAAAAAGTCTGGACAAGCTGGGGGAAAATCGGACTGGGGTGGGGGGTAGTGTGCATTTGGTGAGTGCTTGCTCCCTGCTCTGGGTTTAGGGGGGCTGTTTCCAGGGACCCATCTCACCGGGGAAATCGTCCCCTCCCCCCCAACCTGGGAAGGAGGGACCACACTGGCCGTGGGCGTTGGGAGAGTGGCTGAGAGCAAATGGCAGGCAGCGGGAGGCAGAATTCTCTAGAAAAGGATTTCTGAAATGGCCAGCCTCTTATCTGGAGGTGGCTGGGGAGCAGGGCACCCTGAGACCTGGCAGAACCTCCAGACACGTTTATCTAATGGCAGGTGGGGATAATGGCAGGGTGCACACAGGGTAATTCTAGGCTTTCTGTGATCATAATTGTTACCTCTGGTCGCCCCTGTAATCAGGGGGAGCCCTGGAAGGAGCACTGGCATTTGTGGTTGTCCTGGGAGAAGGGCTATGTGGGCACTGGGGTCTGTTGGGGTAGTGGCCTGATTCGAACGAGCAAGGGGCCTGGGGTTTGCACCATACTGTCTGCCTGGTGGCAAATTGCGATCTGGCAAATGGTGGCAACTTCCTGAGCTCGGCTTCCTGACGTGTGAAAGCAGTGCTGTGGACGGTGAGATTCGAGTGGGAAACTGCACACATAGTAGGTCCTCAGTGGCTTGTGATGGTCCCTGCCGGAGGGTCATGCTCCCCTCAGTCTCCGTGAGTTAGCTCAGCCCTTCGGAACTGCCAGTTAGCCTGCTCCCCGTCTTCCTGCAGCTCCTGCCCCGATGCGTCCCCAGGCTACCCCGCAGTGGGGGAGAGCGTGGCCCCAGTGCCCGGCTCCCGGCTCTCGCGTCTGGCCATTGGGCATGTCTGGCGGGCCAGGGGCTTCTGTCATCAAGGAGGGCGGGTCCCCTGACGCTCCCGCCAAGAAGACTCACACTGTCTGGGAACTTGGTGCCAGCCGGTGTGGGCGGGCATCATCTGGTCCAGTGTCCAGCTGCCCACATGGGCCCTCGGGTCAAAGCCTGAGGCAACCTGTAAACCTCCCCGGGTTGGAGGCTCCCCTCTCCTTCATGCTGCCAGGCTGAGCCATGGCTTCCTTCAGTCAGGTGACCCATGGCGCCTTTGAGACGGCCTGGTGTGGCCTCAGGGCCTCACGTATTTGCCTACTTGTTTTGTGGCTCATTGATTTCGGGCGGCCAGGGAAATTGTCAGAAGTGGCATTCTGTGTCAGGCCTAGATCCAAATCCAGTGCACTCCCTATGGGTTCCCTGTGCCTCAGTTTCCCCACCGTATGGAGGGAATGCCCTTAGCTCTCTGCCTGCAGCCCTGGCCCATGCGTATGGGACCTAGTAGATGAGGTCTGTGGCGGTGGCCTCATAACGTGACAACCCCTGGAGTCACAACAGGCAAGGTGGGGCCGAAGAGGGGACCTGAGCTGGGAGGGGCTCCAGGGCCAGTTCTGCCCCCATTGGTGCCAGGTCCTTGAGCAAGCCCCATGTTCTCTCTGGGCCTAGATGCCATCCCCGGTGGCTGCACCCTGGCAGATGGGAGCCCTCCAGGTGGTCAGAGGCTCCCGGCGGGCTGTGCTGGTCGGCCAGGGTCGGGTAAGAAAGCACCACGGGCAGGATGGCTTAAACCACAGACGTTTATTCTCTCACTGCTGGAGGCCGAAGTCCAAGTTCAAGGTGTGGGCTGGGTTGGTTCCCGCTGCCGCCTTCCTTCTTCTTTTTTTTTAAGATTTTATTTATTTATTTGACAGAGAGAGAGAGACAGCCAGTGAGGGAGGGAACACAGGCAGGGGGAGTGGGGGAGGAAGAAGCAGGTTCCCAGCGGAGGAGCCTGATGTGGGGCTCGATCCTAGGACCCTGGAATCAGGCCCTGAGCCGAAGGAAGACGCCCAATGATTGAGCCACCCAGGCGCCCCTGCCACCTTCCTTCTTGACTCGTAGATGGCTGTCTTCTCTCTGTGTCCACAGGGCTTTCCTTAAGTATATGCGTGTCCAAATTTCCTCCTCTTGTAAGGACACCAGTCATATTTAATTAGGACCACCTGCCTGGCCTCGTTTTACCTTACTTACTCTGTGAAGTCCCCCTATCCAAATACAGTCACATTCTGAGGTCCTAGCGGTTAGGACTTCAGCGGGACGTAATTCAGCCCATAACGGGGGCAGGACCAGGTGGAGAGCCCGGGGGGCTGGCTCAGCCGTCTTGTGCTCACGGCTGCCAGGTTAGGATTCCGGAGCTGGAAGGGACCTAGAAGATGCTGCCATCCAAACCCACTCCCATGCACAGAGGGGAAACTGAGGCCCAGAGAAGGAAAAGCCACTGTCCAGGCTCCAGGAGAGAGTGTGACAGAGCCAGGACCTGAGCCCCAGTCCCCGAGCCCCAGTCCCCTACTCTGGTTGGCACAGCCCTGGGTCTCTGAAACAGAGACCCGTCTCTTCACCTAACCCAAGTGTGGACAAGGACATCACCACAAAGATGTTCACGTCACTACGACGGAAAGTCAGAGGCTGCCCAAATGTGGAGGGGAGCAACGGATATCAGCCAGCTGTGCGGTCCCTCATTCAGTGGCCAAAGGCTTCCCGCCCACGCACCGTGGGCCCAGCAGGAGCAGACACAGTCCACCTCCCGCCAAAGCTGCTCACGCTCGGGGGGAGTGGGGGGCGCATTCTAGCCAACAGTGTGTGAGGAGATTTTAATGTGAGGAGCGGTGCTCAAGCAAACCAGTTTAACTCTGAAAGCAGCGGATGGCAGAATCGTACGTCCCACTGTGATCTCGAGTCTGCAAGCACAGTAAAGGGGGAAAATCTGGAAGGACGCACGTCCAGACGTTCACAGTGGTCTCCCTCTCTAGCGTAAAGAGGGGAAAGAGGTATTTCCCACATCTGCGTCTTTATACTTTCTGCGACTTTCTGAACTTTTCATGGTGATGTGTGCTTCTCTTTTGCAATTAAAAATCCAGTGAAAATGAGGGAGCAGTGCTGCCAGGTCTAAAGAGGGCGCGTGGAAAGTCCATGACTCGGTGGGAGGCCCAGACCATTCTGTGCCGCAGGCGCTGCTGTCCTTTGGCTCGGAGTGGAGGTGGACGGGACTCAGGAGCTTCCCACAGGCAGGGGCTGGTGCCCGGCCCCCTGAGCGACTCCATCTGAATTAGATGCAGCCGAAGACAAATCACCCTGACCCAGAAAGTCCGAAATTGCATCTGAACAGGACAGTTGTTGCCCAAGACCCAGCTGGCGCTCCCTGGCTCAGCTCCGATCTCTTTCCTCTGATGTACAGAGTTGCTCCCTCACCCGCCACCCGAGCCCCTTTGATTCTTTACGGTTTCTGTCAATGAGGTAGTTTGGGGGTCGTTGGCATGTCTTCTAGAATCTGCTCTGACTTTGGTGAACTTTTGGCGAGTCGGGTCTTACTGTCCCAGAAAAGGGAGCGTGACCTTTGGTCATGGAGAAGTCACCTGTCTAACGCCCTGACCCTCCAGAGCGTCCTCTGGAGTGCGGGAGAGCTGCGAGCTGGCCGGAGAAAACGGGCACATCCGGGTGACGAAAGGAGAGGGTGGGAAGGGGTCCGGCCGGTGGTGTCTGTCCTGGCACTGGCCACGGTTGCTGATGGCAGCAGCTGCCAGGACGTGGGCCCCTCCTCTGCCCTGACACGGGGCTTCCTCGCACCCCTGGTTCTGCTCCTGCCCTGCAGGACGCGGTACGGCCTCCCCTGAATCGGGCCTGTCGGGCTCGTTGCAGCTCTGCCCCCACTAGCATTATAGATCATCAGCCCTCTCTGCGCTTCTGAGGCTCCCTTCCCCGGGGTCTCGGTAGGGACCGACGGTGCAGGTCCTGACACGTGGGAGAGGCTGGCAAGGGCAGTTAAAGTAGTTGCAACAGGAGAGCACGGGCGGTGTTCAGATAGCAGCCCGTTTCTGGATGATGACCGCGTTGCGAGCTGCTGAGGGACTGGCCAGCCCGGATGGGCTGAGAACAGCAGGCCTCGAGGCTGCGAGGGCGCGGGGCCCGGCAACCTGAGCGGAGCGTCTTTGTTTACTTGGGGATGTTTCCATCCCTGAGGTCTCTAGGGTGTCGGGCAGCACCCTACTTCAGTGTCACGGCAGCCGCGGCTCCGGGGACGCTCCCTCGGGCCCCACGCCTGGCCTGATGCTCTTACACCCTCTCACAGCTTCAAGGGCTGGGGCGTCCCTGCTCACAGGTGGGGGAGCAGATGCCCAGCAGGGGCTGTCCGTTGCCTGGCAGCACGCCACACCACCTATGAACAGCAGAGCTGGACGTGAACCCCGGTGTGCCCAGACGCTCATCTTTCCGACCGGGTGGGCTCTGTCTGTCTGCCCCCACCCCGCCCCCATGCCTGCGAGAGCCGGCTTCCCTGGGCGATTTACAGCCCCCTTGTGGTGTGGGGCTGAGTGGGATGGATAAGGCTTGACCATTTGGGACATCGTGATAGTGTTTCGTCCCGACAGGGGGTTTAGAGGGCCCATCTTCTCAGCTGGGCCGTGAACCATATTTGCATCTTCCTGCTGTGGCACCTGCCTGCCCGGAGCCAGACTGACACCTGCTCTGTCTGCCTCGAGGGCATGCTCTTTCCTCTGCCTTCTCCAGGGGCTCCCGCCTGGGGCCTGGCACAGCCCAGGGGCCACTTCCAGAAGCGCAGAGCATGAAGGACATTTCACCATGTCAAGCCCACGTGCCTGTCTGTAACCTTGACCCTCTGGCCCCAGCTCTCCCTTCCGGCAGGTCCTCGAGGCCTTCTAGAGCTGCCCGTGCCCGCTGCAAGGCAACAGCCACGGCCGTCCTGTGCCAAGGCTGCAGCTCCCGGCCCAGCCCCACTGCTGGTGCCTGAGCTCCTGGGAGTCCCGGCCCCACTCACCCGGACGCTGTGTGACCTCAGGCAGGCTGTCTTCCCTCTCTGGGCCTCAGGGTCCCCATCTGTAAAGATGGGGGCTACCACCATCCTCAGGGCTGTGACCCGCTTCTGACAACCCTGTCTCCTACACTGTTCCCAGAGCGATTTGTCTGGGTTCGAGGCTAAGCCAGCATTTTCAGGGAACCATGGGCCCCCGTCATCCTTTTCTGCCACATAGACCTTGTCTGACAATTTCGTGGCAGGAAGCACTTGCCCTTTACTTGGAGGCTTCCTGATATAAGGGGTTTCTCTGCAGCCTGCCAGGGAAGCCACGTCTGTGAGTGTCTGTCTGGTGCCTGAGCCGGGAGACCCGAGTCCTCCTCGTCCGTGGGCAGGACTGGGGAACGTGGAAGGTGTGCCGGGATCCTGTGGCACTCACTTTCCCCTAGATGCCACCGTCAACAAGCCCCACTAGGTGCGCGGCTGGTCCTGGGCGCCTTCTGCCCCTGGTGGGCTTCTAGGCTGGTGGCGAGCCAGGCCTGTACGAAAGAGGTTCTGTCCTATGCCGTTTGCCTTGCCTGAAGATTTCTAAGTTACCAGGGAGGCCGTCTTGACAGCTTGGAAAGTATGGTTGATGGCTTTGGGGTCAGGCTCACCTGGGCTCCGGTCCCATTCGTCACTTGCTAGTTGTGACCCAGCGACTGCATTGTGTCGTTGCTCTTTGCCTCAGTTTCCCCACCTGCAGAGGGGAGATGCCACCTCCTGCTCTTTCTGATTGCTCGAGGGCGTTGGGCGTGCAGCGCACCAGGAAGCAGGTGAAGCGGTCTCTGTCCCAGCTGTCCACACCCTGCAAAGCTCAGGGGGCCCTCAAGATGCTCAAGATGCTCGCCCGGAGGGCCCCCACAGGCTGCCCGTGACAGGTGTTTCCTGAGCGTCTGGCCAGGGAAGGGATGAATGGACGATGGACCTCGGGGCCCCTCTTCGTGCTCAGCCTCCCCAGTGTTCACCGTCGTCCTGGGCCAAGGGCTCCCAGCCAGGCCTCTCTCTGACCCTCTGCTTCTCCTCGGGCTTCGGTGGCCCCAGCATCTTACTGAGACACGACGTCTCCAAGTCCCCATTGGTGCCACAATTGGGCATGAAATTCAAGGAGCAGGAATGGCCAGGACTGTCCCCATGGCCCCCACTTCAATTTCAGATGCTTCAGTATGACCCCACCCCTGTGCCTTGCCACAGCCTGGGTTCAGCTTCCCCTGGTGACAAGGACATGGATGCAGGTGGATTGCCGGGGAAATGCCCCCAGCAAGCACAAATAAAGAGGGCAAGGGCTGAGACGGGAGAGGAGGGGAGAGGAGGGGCGTTTGCATGGGTGGGCAGCCGTGGTGGGCCTGCTCCTCAGAACCGTCCCTTGGGTGGGGAGTGGGATGCTGGGGTCTTTAACCTCCAGGGTGGAGGGCCGGTCCTGGGCGAGCACAGTGCCGCCCTCCCCTGCGCGGAGTGAGCAAGTGTCCACCGGGCTTGGAGGCCTCGGGCTGCAAAGCAAAATGACAGACGTATGGGCTTGCGGTGCGGAGGGGTCAGTGAGCACCTGTCCCCATCTGCCACAGGAGACCTAGCGGTGGGACGAGGACAGGTGTCACCTCTGCTGCCACTCCCACGGTGGCTCCCACGGGGGCCTGGGTACAGTCCCGCCTCAGCCCGGGTCGGGGCCACCTCTGTTCCCAGCTCTCAGCAGCCCTCAAGGGCTCAAAGCCATTCCAGAATGCTCCTTGAGTCTTTTGGCAACTATTTATTGAGCACCTACTGTGTGCAACGTGCTGTCCTCGCTCCTGATGCCCAAACAACCTTGCTTGCGCTTTTCCTGCTGCTTTACCTGCCTGCCTCCCTGCCCCCCACCCTGGGATTCCTCCTCCTCAATCTTCCCGGCTTCAACCAGAGCTCCCAACTGTCTGTGACGCAGCCCGCCCTCCTCGGAGCTGAGGGCAGTGGCCAGGGCTGAGGGCAGTGGCCAGGGCTGGGGGCAGTGGGCAGAGCTGGGGGCAGTGGACAGAGCTGGGGGCAGTGGCCGGAGCTGGGGGCAGTGGCCAGGGCTGGGGGCAGTGGCCAGAGCTGGGGGCAGTGGCCAGGGCTGGGGGCAGTGGCCAGAGCTGGGGGCAGTGGACAGAGCTGGGGACAGTGGCCGGAGCTGGGGTTTCCTGTTGAGGACTTGGTCTGGCTTGGCAGTGGTGTGGCCCAGGGCCAGGCGCTGCCCCTCTGAGGGGCTGGGGGGAGCTGAGTAATGGCCCCCAGGAGATGTCCCTGTCCTGATCCCCGGAACCAGCATCTGCTGGAGAGAGACTTTCACAGATGTGATTCCGTTAGAGGCCTCGCCCTGGGGAGACTACCCGGTGGGCCTCTCGTGATCAGGGACCCTGAGCCGAGGGAGGCAGTGGGGAGGAGGCAGAGGTCAGGGGAGAGAGGACAGAGGAGGGCCCCGAACTCGGAGCCAGGGTGCCTCCCGAGGCTGGAAAGGGCCAGCAAGGGCTTCTCCGGAGGCTCCAGGAGGACCCAGCTCCGCAGGCCCAGTCCAGACTCTGTCCCCCAGACCTGTCAGGGATTACGTCTGCTTTAAGCCTGTACGTCTGTGACCATTTGTCACAGCAGCTGCCTGACACTCAGACAGATGGCCCGCCTTCCCTGCCTTCCCCACTGCTGGGTCTGGAGGCCCAGGGAGAGGAGGGCGGTAGCATTTTGCAAAGTGGGGATTGTTCCAGACCTCCTCAGTGGTGTGGGGCTGTGTCGTGCACGCACACCGCCAGGACCTCCTGCTGCTGGAGGGGTTCCGGGAGCACCTTCATGAATAAGGAACCAGGGAGGACTGCCCTTTGAGGGAGGAGGGGCAAGGAGGGGTCAGTGTTTACTGAGAACCTCCAGGCTCGCACTCCAGCTCCCGTGGGCCTCTCTGTCCGGGCAGGGGGGGTCGTGCCCCAGGCTCTGGATGTCCGGCAGGGTGCACAGCACACTGGGTGGCTGGGGCCGGCACGAGGGGCACACGTTCCGAATGTGACTCCTGGTTATTCAGGAAGCTGGGGCTGCACACGTGTGCTGTGTCCAGTAACTCGCCAGCCAGGATTCGAGCCTGGTAAGCTCCTGGTTCCAAACCCACATCATCCCTGCTCACATCACCCTCTTGGACTTCCCTTAGCCTTCCTCTCCTGGTCATTGTCCCACTTGAATCCCAACCTCTGTGCAGTTTTAAATGGCCCACATCTGCAGGGTCTGCATTTCTCCAGCTCTAGGGGGTACAGTCTGCTCGTCCCCCTGGTGGGTGGGGAGAGGGCCCGGCACAGTCTGCTCGTCCCCCTGGTGGGTGGGGAGAGGGTCCGGCACAGTCTGCTCGTCCCCCTGGTGGGTGGGGAGAGGGTCCAGCACAGTCTGACGGCCCCCTGGTGCGTGGGGAGGGGTCTGGCAAGTCTGACTGTCCTCTGGTGAGTGGGGCAGGTTGGGGGGGGTGTCTCACACAATCTGATTTTCACTCGTCCTGGGTGAGCCTGGGTCTTCGGGTGGTTTTGAGCAGCTCCGGGGTTGGTGGGAAGATGTAGGTGGTCCAGCGGAGAGCCAGGAGAGGGGGTTCTAGCTCTGGCCATGCACCCCCAGCCCCACCCCTCCACCCTCTGAGCCTTCACTGCCTCACGTACACTTGTCTTCTGGGTCCTGCCAACCCTGTGCCTGAGTGTGGATGCCTCGGGACTGGCGTTTGCTGTTAGGCAAGCAGACCCCCCGCCATGCCCCCGGACAGGGCAGTGGCTTGCGGTGTTTCCCACCTGGGGGTCCCAGCGCTGTCTGAGGGCCCGGGGCCACCACATGCCATGACCCTTAACAGATTCCCTCCTCACATGAGCAAACCAAGCTCAAGGAATCAAGTCACTTGCCTGAGGTCATCCAGCCGGCAAGCCAAATGCCAACCCCCGAACCCACATTCCTAACTGGAGCACGGGGGCCCCCAGCATCTCTGAGTGCCCTTCCCACTGCCCCTGTGATAGCTGCAGCTCTTTTCCATGAGACATCACGGGCAGTGTTCGCCTCTCTGGGTCCCTGCCCCGTGCACCTCCCTCCCACCTGCCTCAGGTGGTCCATCCGACTGAGGGGTCAGAAATGGTTCTGGGTGCACGACCCTGTGCGGGGCACACGGAGGGTGCTGAGGACACCAGTATAGCAGGGACACTTCCCCGTATAGGTCATAACCCAGACAGGGGACATGTGCTATCAGAACCTGGCAGGGGGCGGAATGGGGATGGGACAAGAGGAATCTCTTCCACGTGGCATCAGGGAAGGCTTCCTGGAGGAGAGGACATGGAGTTGAGTCCTGAGACCAGCACGTGGGTGGTCACAGGGAGGCAGAAAGCTCAGCACAAAGGCAGGGAGGTGGGCGACAAGGGCATACCAGGATCGGCAGACTGTCCGGTGTGGCTGGAGTGGGTGAGCCGCACAGGAGGAGCCGGGCCGGGCAGCGAGGAAGTGAAGTCAGCGTGGGTGACCAGATGTGAATGCTAGCGGTGGGCCTGCCGCCCCGCTGCAGCCCCCGTGCTCCTCTGTCCAAGCCCAGACTCACTCACGGGCCTTCAGGGCCCTGTGATCCAGCTTCTCATCTGTGGTTCTGATCCAGTGGTTCCCCTGCAGCTCTGAAACCAGGCCTGGCCTGCCAAGTGCTCAGGGAGTGGTTGTGGGGTGCAGAATTACATGCTCAGCTCCCCTGCACACATCCCGTGTGCTGCAGAGGTCAGGAAACGTGATACGTCCGCAAGAAATCCCACATCCAGCTGGGTGCCTCCTTGCCTGTCTTTGGGCGGGGGGGGGGGGGGGGGGGGAGGGAGGGGGGCGGGGCACGTTGTGGGCCCGGGGCACAGCACAGGTGCTGAGGGACAGGGTGCCACCGCCAACAGTCTGCAGGCACCCCTGGGATCCTCAGGCAGGTCTTCCTGGGACCCAGTGCTGCCTTGATTGCCCTTCCCCGCAGGCCCTCTAGTTCCCTTCTGGCCAAGGCAGGCCCCTCTGAAGCCCCACAAGGCTTTGTCCTGCCGCCCATGCCGCCTCTCCCCTTCCTGCCTCAGCCCCCATCTCTTGCCACCCCAACTCCCTCTTGGCCCGAGGACCACCTGCTCTGGACCCTCCGGGGAGAATGCCCTCCTTGCCTCCTCCAGCCTCTGGGGCAGTGACCCCGCATCCCTCCCCTGCCCATCTCCCCCGGACCTCCCCTCTGTGTGTGTCCATCCTCCCTCTGCCTGCAGCCCACGGGGACGCTTGTGACCGCATTGGGGCCGCCCGGACCGTCTGAGATGTTCCCCATCTCCCGACCCTGCACCTGATACCACCTGTGATGGGAGGGCACCCCCAGCATCCGCAGGCAGCCTCCCGAGCACCCTGCTTCTGGGACCCATGCCTTCACCTCTCCCTGTGGGGTCTCCAGACTGGCCGAGGGTTTGAGAGAGTGACCTCTCCCAGGAAACAAATGTTACTGTTAACTCGGCTCAATTTAAACATCCCCAGACCCCGTGGGCTTGAGGCTGCCACAGGCTGCTGACTGGGGCGTCCGTTAGGGGAGCAGTTAGGCACCGGCTTTGGGCCTGAAATACTCTCCCGCCTTTTGACGGAGGAGCTGCTGCTGCTGGGAATCTTTCTGCAAAGGCTCTGGAACACAGACACAGATTTGGACGCAGGGCCTCGCTCACCGGAGGGCTGGCGCGGTCTGCCCGCGGTCGTCCGGCCCCGGGATGCCGGGCACGTGGATCACTGTCCGTCCACAGCGGCGGTGCCAGACCTGAGGGCCTCGACTCAACAATCCCGAGGGCCCCAAAGACCTGAGTGCACAGTATTTATCGATGTTGACTGAGTTAGAAATTAAAGCGGAGGAAATTCTAAGATCTTCGCCGATTTGCTGGATCATAGCCCTCTGTGAATGTATTTTAGTGACCGGAGAGGCATTGCTCTGCAGCTTTGCAAATCTCATTAATGTCCGGCCTAATAGGGGACAGCTGGGTGCTCGCTTCCGGCCTGCGTTCAATCAGTCGTGATGCCACCCGTCACCAGCCTCGGCAGAACGTTCCTCTCGGGAGCAGGTGCAAGTGGAGAGGGGGAATGACATCTCAGTCTTATTACAGAAATGGCTCGGACCCTGCTGACCGCCTGAGAGGGGCTTGGGGACTCCCAGGGGCCCCAGACCACACTTGGAGAGCTGCTGATAAAGGCAGAATAGTACGCGGCCATTGAGATGCTCGTGAGGGATCAGTGAGCCGCAGGCGCCGCCGCGGCCCGGGAATGAAGAACATGGTAAATAGAATTTATACACCGTTACTAGAAAATACGCAGAAAAAAACCCACTAAAAGAAAACACGTCCAAGTGCAATAGGGTTATGGGCCCTTTTGCCTTTACTTCTCATGCTGTGCTGTTTTATTTTTTCCTGCTGATTCACTTTCCGGGTCTGCCAGAGACAGGATCTCGCTCGAGGAGGCTTGCTTGGAGAGCAGCTGCCTGGCGCCCTGGCTCTGGCTCCAGGGACGCGTTCTCTATTTTGGGAGGCGCGTTCCCACCATGGAACTAGGGCGGTGGGTGGCGTGCGCGCGTGTGTACTCAGGGTCACACAGGCCCCGGCTACCGCCGCGCGGCCGTGCAGCGCTGGGGCCGCCTGCAGGGTCCTGGGGTGGCCTCCGGAGAGCCGCGCTAAGATTGCGCGTCCTCGGCTGGAATGCCTGCACCCGGCGCTGCCGCGGGAGCTAAATATATCCTGGGTGTGTGCTGGCAGCGCGCTCCCCACCCCCACCGGCGGCCGGGACCAGAGCTCCAGGGAGGCACCGATGCCTCTAATAAACATCGATGTCTGCCATGCACCGAGCATCTGGGAGCTCGGGGCGCACCGCAGAAGTTGTCCCGGCTGGTCTCCAGTGCCGCGCGTGCCAGCGGGGAGGGGGCTGTGGCTCCCAGTCCAGACATGGGGCACCCCCCATGCGGGAGGCCACCGTGCCCAAGGTCACAAGGCTGCTAAGGGCGGGAGGCGGGGACAGATGGGCCCGCCTGGCTCTGGGAGAGCCCCCCCCCCACCTGTCCCAGGTGCATGTCTCCCGGGTTCTTCAGGTGGTCTTCTCCTAAACGGTGCTCGCAGGTGGCCGAGCATGACGGTAGCGGCACCAGCCAATCGGGGCACGTATTGGCCACTGAGCGCCCTGGGCACTGCGGGGTGGCTGTTGCCACTGCCCTTTCCAGATGGGGGCACGGAGCCCGGTGAGGGGAGAAGGCTGCCCCGGGTACCCAGCGGGCCAAGTAGAGCCGGCATCTGAACTCAGGCATTCTCTTTCGAGACTGTGGGCTTCTGCTGAACAGGGACCTGCCTCCTCCTGTGATCTGCACTAAAGGGGGGTCAGCTTCTGGTACCCCAGGGCTTCTGTGACCCTCTGCGACTCTCCTCTGCGCTCGGTGCAAGGTTGTGTGTGTGTGTGTGTGTGTGTGTGCACGCGTGGGGTTTTCCTCCACAGCTCCGCTTGCAGAGGGCAGAGGGCGGGGCTTCTGTGGCTCTGGCCCCTGAGCTGGGGCTCCCTGGGCTGCTGTCACCACCTGGAGCCGTGCAGTGGGGGCGGGAAGCCTTCTGAGAGGGTCTTACCTAGAAATCATTGTTTTTCTTACTTAAACTATGACCCACAGCCTCCAAGCTGGGTACCTTGGAAGGAACATCTTGCTGGAAGCTGGGGTCCTGAGGGCCACTTGTGCCTCCGGGGGCCCCAGGGGCTGGGGAACTGCTCCCCCACTGATGCCCTGCTCCGGGCTTGGATGTCCGCCTTCCTCCTCTCTCTGTGGGGTGCCTCTGCGGCCCAGTGGGGATCTCAGCAGGGCTTTGCTTTGGATTTGGGGGCAGGTGGTGGCACGGACCCAGCCTCAGCCTGCCTCCCAGCCGCAGCTCTCCCCAGCAAGAAGGAGGGGGGCTTCTCCCAGGACCTCCCCTTCCAACTTCCACTTCCCTCTGTGAGGACCTGCTTCTCCCTGGGGGGGACTGACATCAGAAAGGACACCCCCTTCACAGAGGACCCTTCCCTCTGCCCCTGGGTCCCATGGACAGCGACACCTTCTAACATGCAGCCAACCAACCCGACATCCGTGGGGGGAGGCGGGTGGCAGAGTGGTTTCGCTCGTGTGTATCCATCTGCTGGCCAGGTGCTGGAGGAGACCCTGACTCTGTTCTTCCCCCAGGCCTACCAAGAAGGGCAGACAGTGCGTCATGAAAATGCACCATGAGAAAGCACTTCTTGGGGAGGCTCTGGGGACAGAGAGGAGGTGGTTGGTGAACCTGCTATGAGAGAGAAACCCTGGCAGGCTTCCTGAAAGAGGTACCTTTAACCAAGGAGGAGTTAGCCAGAAAAAGCAGTGGGAAAAGGGCATCCAGAGGCAGGTACAGAGCCCTAGAGGAGTGAGTGGAGGGCACGCTGGAGAAACTTCATTTGTGCCCGTGCCCCAGGTTAGGCCCTGGGTAAGGTGCTGGGCAAACAGCTGGCCCCCCAGCCCCGTCTGCCTCTTATGCGCCATGGTCGTCCTGCACCTTGCATGGCACCTGGGTGGCACTTGGTGCTCAGTGACTGTGTGAGGAGCTGATGGCTCAGAGAGGAGAGGAGGAGGAGGAGAGGGAACACGGGGACTCGGGTTCTGCAAAGTACAGACTCCTGGCTGTTCTGATATGGCTGGTGATTCCGGATTCCAGGCCAGGTTTGGGGGCTGTTGGAGTCACAACCCTTGCAAGAGAGTAAAAGCCCGAGAGCTGATGTGGCCTGGGTCAGGGAGGGCTTGCAACTCCCTGTGGGTGAGCGAGGAAGGTGGAAGCAGCAGAGGGGACCCAGTGCCGAGGCCCTGGCCCTGTCCTTCCCTCCTGCTGCTAAGCTGTCTTCCTTGGCCCTTTCGCCCCCCCCCAGACTGGGGTTCCTTGAGAGCCATGTGGGTTCAACGTCCTCTAAGGGCCCAGGGACCCCTTGAAGCTTGCTCAGGCACGGGGAGCTGTCCTCGGCGGGAAGTGGCACCTGCCTCCGGCTGGGCAGGAGAGAGGCTAGGGTGCAGGTGAGCCCCCGCTTTGGAAGCCTGGGCCCCTCCCTCTGGAGCAGCAGGACTCCCACCGCAGCCTAGCCACAGCCCTTCTGTCCTCGTCAGTGCACCTAAGAATAGCAGAAGTGGCCTCTTTTCAGGCTTTACACATCTTGTTGAATCTGTGACTCTGCAGGTCTTGGGGCGGTGTGTGCGATCTGTGCAGCCAGGTGACGGGGATGTGCGCCCGTTGTGTCGGAGCTGGAGAGCCACGGCAACGGCAGCAGTGCTCGGCCTGGGCTGCTAGGGCCTTAGTGCCCGGACCTGGCTGGGGGCTGGTGGGGCAGCTGCACGAGGCCTATGGGATCCCTACCCCCTGGGAGTGCTGTCCTGTTGGGAAGGCTGGCGGGGGAGCAGACAGGCGCAGGGGCAGGGCTTCGGGGCCACAGAGACTAGCAAGACCCAGGGACCCAGGGACGGGTCTCAGGCCAGTCCTGAGACCCTGGCGACAGCCGGGCCCTGGCTGTCCCAGTTCTGGGAAAGAGGGTTAGGCCAGGAATAGAACCTCTTATTTCCCACAGCATGCCTGACTGTGGGGCCACAGCAATTTGGAGAGGAATGCCTCTAGCTGCCCGGATCTGTGGCTTGCGGGAGGTGGGGACAGTCACTGGCCACCGTGGCAGCAACAGGACAGCGTTGGCAGGCGACAGAGCCCCCTGCGCCAACATGGCTTCCTCCCCAGCACTGCGGCGGAGCTGGGGGCCTCCGTCCTCCCCCTGAGCAGGGGCGGTGGGGGAGCTCCGTGGAATGTGCCGGGATGTTCGAGTCACTTCCTGCTGGGAGCCAGTGAGCTGGAGCTCTTGCTCACACATTTGTCTGTTATCTGTCCAAGGTGACAGAGCCCCTTGGCGCTCAGGCCAAACATTTGGAGATTTGGAAGGCTTGGGCTGAGCGTGTGGAAGAGAGGAGTGTGATGTGGCACCCTGGGGACGGCGCAGCCAGCCAGTACCGTGAGCGCGTTACTGACAAGTGTCCTTTCACTTAGCGCTCAGAATCACCCTCGCAAATAGCTCTCCTGTGCACAGACCTGCAAGGGGACCCGCTCAGGATACTGAACACATCCGACCCGCTCTCCCCGCGGCTTCCCTGTGGAGCCGAGTTACTCAGATATCGATGACTCTGAACAAATAGACCCGAATCGCATTAGTGTTTGGCAAAGGCCGTTTCCCTGGGTGCCCACGAGCTGCTGGCGAAGGGAAATGAATTGCAGGGGGACGCCCTGAACTGGCCCCGTGTGGCAATGGTCTCTCGAAGGAGGACTAGAGGCTGGTAATTAGCAGCAGGGCACGTCTGGGGCCCGGACGGTGGGGCCACGTGGGTCTGGGGTGTTCGTGACACTGTTAGTTTTCACAGAATCCTCGGAAATACTCTGGGTTCTGGGGTGGAGGAGAGGCAGGAAGCCGAGGTCACGTGGCTGCCTGTCCCCAGCCCCGGGCCCCGCCCCCATCCCCACCCCTGCCCCTGCCCCTGCCTCCTGTCCCCAGATGGCTCCTAGGAGCACGGGGATGTGTAGAAGGTGGCAGGGTGGGGTGACAGTCAGCTGAGCTCCAGGCCAGGTGGAATCCCCTTGGAGGAGCAGTGTCCGTCCTGCATCAGCCGTCACCGACCATGTCAGTGAGAAAAGAGGCTTTAAAGGACACATTCGCACAGCCAGGCCCCATCTGCACAGATTTGAAGCGTCCTGGTGGTCACGGCAGCTCTCTGACCCCCACTAACTGACCAGCCAGAGCCTCTGTCTCTGCTAACCTCCGCCACTTGCTCTCTCCTGCCTCCCGCACGCATCTGGGGGCCACCCTGGCCAGCAAGGACCTCACCGAGGGGCCCCAAGCTCTTGCGGGAGTGTCCGCCTCACTGGTGTTTCTCAGAGTCCATTTATTATCTCCAGTCCCCCTGGGAGTACGGGCAGCCGCAGGGCGAGAGTATCACAAACGACACATGTGCAGTTTTGCAAAAGCCGATGGGTGAGCAGGAAAGGGGCAGTCTGTGGCTCCCAGCGCCCAGGACCGACCGCGGGCGCCACTGTTGTCTCTTCTCTGGGTTCTCCCCTCTGCGTGGACCCTCGGGTGGGGCGCCACACCCTCCTCCCCGCAGCCGCCCTGGAGTCTGCCTCTGACGTTGCCTGCGGAGGCTCCGAGCTGGGTTTCTGTGCTTGGCGGACCCAGTGTCTCTTGCCATCACCAGGTGGAGAGTGTTTTCTGTTTGGTTTTTTGTATTTACATTTTTTTCCATTGTGGTGAAATGTACACAGTGTAAAACCTACCATTTAAACCCCAGTTGGACAGTTCAGTGGTGTTCCGTACACTCGCATTCTTGTGAGGCCCTCCCCACCATCCACTCCGGATCTTCCCCATCCGCCCCGTGACTCCCATCCACCCCGCCCCAGCGCCTGGCAGCCTCCATCCCACTGTCTCCTCCTGCATCTGACTGCTCTGGGGACCTCGTGTGAGTGACGTCACACAGTGTGGTCTCCGGGGCTGCCTTACTTCACGGCGCACGGTGTCCTCAAGGTTCCCCCAGGCGGTGGCCGGTGTCGGACTGTCCTTCCTTTCAAGGCGGAGGAGCGTCCCTCTGGGTGGACGTGCTGTGTGTATCTGTCCATCTGTTCACGGACACTCGCCTGCTTTGGGCTGTTGTGAATCTACGGCTGTGAACGCGGGGGCGCACAGATCTGTTTGCTTTCCCTTCCTTTGGGTGCAATCCAGAGCTGGGGTCGCCGGATCTAGGGGCGGACTCCTGGGCTTGGCCGAGGGGCTGAGACCTGGGCTCTCCTCACCTCACTGCCCACCACCTCCCCATGAGCGCTGTGCCCAGGCCGTGCTGAAGCTCCTGGGGTTCCTCCTCCCGCCCCCACAACTTTGCTTCGGCGGGGCCATGTTCCACTGCACCTGCCCCCCTCGGTCAGCCAGCATCTGCTCCGTGGGTGACCTCCAGCCAGCTCTCCCTGACCGCCTCCCCCTGCTGATGCACGTGCTTGTCCCCTTGTGTGGGCATCTCTGTGCCCTTTCTGTCCACTTCCCTCGACCAGGGACTCCACAGAAGGCCCTTCATCTCCCCTGATGCCTGCCGCCCCTATCCGCTGCCTTCATGGCCCCTCACCCCTCCGCCTCGGAATCCTCAGGACCAGCATGCACCTGCTCTCCCCTAAAGGCCTGAGCTGTGATGGGCACGGCTCCCAGGACCTGGTAAAGCGTCCACATGAGACCTGGGCAGCCTGGGGTTCCCTGAGGCTTCAGCTGGGAAACACAGCCGTACTTGGGAAAGTTGTATGGTCCAGGATGCGGCTCTGGGCACTGAGGTGTAAACTTAGCCTCGCTGAACTGGAAACTATGCTCGCTTTCCTTCTTCCACTTCCCTTTGTCCCGGTGAGCATGACTCAGAGGGTGGCCCCTGTCGTAAGCCCCGCTCGGACCACCCTGTTGTCTGGGACATGGGGATTCTGGTGGGCGAGGGCAGTAGGCGAGGCCCCTCCAAGCTGGGCGCAGCCAGGGCCTGCCCTCCCTTGGGCTTTGCAGTTTCACCGCCTCGGGCACAGAAAGCATCTATTGGCACGTTTTGTTTTAATTATGGGAGAACATACACAGCACAAAATTTACCATTTTAACCATTTCTACGTGTCCAGCTCAGTGGCATTTACGCCTTCATGCTGTTGCCCCAGCACCCCCAACCGTCCCCGAAACTTTGTCGTCTGTCCAGACGGAGCCTGTCCCCAGGAGACACTAGCTCCCCACCCCTCCCTGGCCCCTGGTCCCCACCATCTCGTTCTGTCTGTGGGTTTGACCCATCCCTCCCCCAGCCCTGCTCTAGCTGGGTGCTCTTCGTGTCCTCAGTGCGTGCGTCCTCAGTGCACAGATGAGAAACTGAGGCCAGCGAGCTCCTGGGTGCTGGGTGGAGGACCTGGCACGTGTGGCACCCATGTCACCACATTTCCTGGAGAGCAGCCAGTGGCCTGTGTTCATCCATTCTCTTCCTTGATGGTTTGCTAATTGAGCCCCGAGTGGGTCTATCTCCGTCCTGTGCTGGGCTGGCCAAACAGGGTGCACGGGGCCCTGTCCTGACTCACACAGAGGGAAGGACAGGTGAGTGGCAAGGGGGTTTGGGCTGAGTGTTTCGGCAAGCCCCGTGACCGCGTTGGAGGCACGCAGGCCCCTTGGCCGCATGTGTGATCAGCTCTGCAGCAGGCTCCGCCCCATGCACCTGGCGGCAGTGAGGATGCTTACCTGTGCGCCTTTGTGTGCCCGCGGGCAGACCTGTGGGAGATGGACTGGGAGTGCAGTTGCTAAATGGGGATACCTTCTGGCAGACCACTCTCCCCAGAGGCTGTCCCACTCATACCTTTACTGAAGGGGGCATGTGAGTCCCTTGTCCCCGTCCCCTCCAGCCCGGGGCAGGATGGTGTCCATCTGCTCACATTTGCCAAGCGTATGGGAAGGGGCTCCTCCCAGCTTTGAGCCGCCTCCCCCGGGACTGGGGTGCTGAGAGCATTCTCTGCATTTCCGGGCCACTTGTCTTTCCGCAGATTTTCTGTTCCCTCCTTTCTTATTTTTCTATCGCTTGCTTGTCTGTCTTTATTGACTCGGGACGGAGATGGGTGTGTGGCCGCGTTTTGTCAGGCAGGGACATGAATCACTGTTGAGCTCAGTGCAGGATGGCCTCCCCACGGGCCGGGGAGGGCGAGTGCTCTGAGAGGGGTGCAGCTGCGGGGGTGGCAGACACGGAGTCACCCCCAGCCCACCCTTCTCGCTGGCTGGTGTGCCCTGCTGGCAGCTCTGGGGGCCGCTGAGGTGCCTGCCCTGCCGCTAGGGCCGTCCCTTGGGTTTCCGGCAGCCTCCTGTTGCTCTGCACTCCTCCTGGCCTCAAGGTCCTCACAGCTGATGATCCCTGTGCTGGGCAACCCTCCCTTCACCCCCCAACCAGTTCTGAAGCTTTTTCTGTCTTGTTCTGAAGCCAGCAGAGTTTAGTTTCT
The DNA here is from genome assembly GCF_023065955.2 of Ursus arctos. NCBI lineage: Eukaryota > Metazoa > Chordata > Mammalia > Carnivora > Ursidae > Ursus > Ursus arctos. Next base: position 3,344,405 of record NW_026623111.1, read on the forward strand.
GTGTCACCTCGGGGAGGCCCCCCGGCCCCCCCGAACACAGCAGCCGCCTTTCGCACCCCATGCACAGCCATGGCCGAGGCTGCTGCCCGTGTTCCTCAGCTATTACACCAATCACACGTCGGACCTGCACGTTCAGTGTTCCCCTGTCTACATTTGTCGCCCTGCTAGCCTGCCAGCTGCACGCCGACGAGTCCCCAGCGTCTCACCCTCATGCGGTACTGCGGGCCCGGCAGGCCCTCACCACTGGCGTAGACGCACTCTTTGCTCCTTAGCACCGATGGGACATCTGTCTCCCCCCGAGCCTGACCCTGGGACGTCCGGGGGGCTCCCACCACAGCCAGCTCCTGGCTGATGCCGTGGCGGCCCTGGAAGCGCTTTCTCAGGGTATGCACACTGGAGATGGTCCTGTAGACCCTTGGGTCCTGTGGCGAAGGCCCAAGCACGCGTGAACACTGAGAGTGGCAGTGCCCAGAAGTTGTGCAGAGAGGAAGAGGGAGGGAAGGCACGAGCTGCCGCGTCTGGAGAGGTCCCAGCCGGGCCAGCGTCCAGCGCTGGAGCAAGGAATTTGGTCTGCGTCTGGGAGGCCAGGGGAGCCCCCAGAGTTGGCACTTGGTGCTGGGGCCCTGGGGGTCTGGCAGGGAGGGAAGACCACCAGGGAGGGGAGGACCAATGACGGTGGGGCAGGGTCTCTACCAGAAGAGACATGGGGGTGGACAGGGCTGCAGGAGGCAGAGAGAAGGGATGCCCTCTGCGGTACAGGGGAGAAACACGACGGGGGATGTCCACACTTTGTGCCGGCCTCTCCGAGACCGTGGATGATTTTGCTGAAAATGGGAGTGCCGGTGTTCTGGGTCGAACAAGGTCCCCAAAGCGATATACTGAAGTCCTAACCCTGGGACCTGGCCCTGCAGCCCAATAGGTAGGCATCCCATTTTACAGACAAGGACACTGAGACTCAGAGAGGTTAAGTCTCTGGGTCAAGGTCACCCAGCCGCTGAGCGATGGTTGCAAATCTCTCCGCCTGAGCTAAAGGAGAGCTGAGTGTAGTGGTGCGTGGGAACACATGCAAATGGCAAAGCAGTCCCTTTCCCACCATGAATTGCATGGGGGGCTTCCAGGCAGAGGCGTCCAGCATGCAGCTGGCTTGAGGGGCTGAGTGCTCAGCAGAGGCCATGGCTGGGCCTTAGGAATCCCTGCCCGGGGCCTGGACGATGTCGCAGATCCCTCCAGACCTAAGTTTTTGTGCCCCTGAAAAAGTGTTGGTGTCTACCTTGCTTTAAAGTGACCTTGAAAATCTGTACCGTCTGTCGGAGAGTTCCAGGCCCTGATCTCACTTGTTTCTCATCTTTTCACAGTGTTGGTAAAGATGTGAGTGAGTGCACCGGCAGAGTGGTGACTGGTAGAAAGAGCGTGGGGCTGTCAGGGAGAGAAGGATTGTGCTGGAGTGTGGGCCGGGGCAGGGGCAGGGGCGTGCCAGGAGGAGGGCGAGGGAGCAGTAGCGGGTCCTCGAGGGTGGAGAGGCTGGGGCCGCCTGGGACCGCTCACTCCTTTCCTCTTGATCAGAGCCCCTTCCCAAGCCACCCAGTGAGCCCCACTGCTGCTGGGGTGCCGGCTGCTGCGTGGGTGGCCGGGGGAGGACCGTCCATGAGGCAGGGTGGCTGGGACCACGTCCTTGAGTGTGTGTGTGTGTGGGGGGGTATCCTTCTGGGCACCTGTCAGCCTGCCCACCCTCACTGTGCAGAAAGAACACATTTCTCTCTTTAAATCACTCCGTTTTGCCCGGGTCCCCCACCCTGGCAGGTGTGGAAGTTGGGATAGAACTTTCTACACGGCAGATGACGACCCATTTGTAGGCACGGAATCAGTTTAGTGGGTCAGAGCTGAGTTGGTTATGTAAGACGTGGAACTGAGTGGAAAAGCCGCAGAGCACGTCGTGAGTAAGGAGAGTGGGTTTGGTTTGGCGAAAAGGATTGTTCCATATTTACTTGCTGTACAAACCGTCGCTGCTCGTGGCAGCCGGAGAATGACCTCCTCCAAAACATACCAGGTCCTCATCCCTGCGACCTGTGAGTGCGGCTTACTTGGAAAACAGGGTTTTTGCAGATGGGATTAAGTTAAGGACGTGGCGATGGGGAGATCATCCTGGATTACCCGCATGAGCCCTGAATGCAATCACGATTATTCTTAGAAGAGGAGGCAGAGGGAGGTTAGGGACAGGCACCCAGAAAACAAGGCCGCGTGGCCACGGAGGCAGAGATGGGGTGACGTGGCCACAGCCCAGGAGTGCCAGCCGCCCCTAGAAGCAGGAGGAGGCAGGGAACAGGATCTCCCGGGGCCTCTGGAGGAGACAGCCCTGCAGGCACCTTGATCTCAGCCCAGCGGCGCTGGTCTTGGACTGTGGCCCCTGGAACCATGGGAAGCCACCCGATCCAGGGGTTTGTTGCAGCAGACCCGGGAGACTTACACGCCGCGGGACAAACAGCCCAGCACTCAGAGGTGTAAATCGGAGCCCGCGGGTTGGCTGGGGCTCGGCGGATGAGGCCGGGCTCAGCGTGGTGGCTCCGCTCCATCTCGATAGGGCAGGCAGAGACGCGTGAGGCGCATTGTGGCACGTGGTCACTTCCACAGAAGTGTCACTGGCCATAACCCGCCATGAGAGCAAACAGGAAGTTATGGGGCAGGAGGCTGCTCTGTTCCCGAGACAGACTCTGGCAAGGGTGAGGGGGCTGTACACCCCGTCCTCCCACAGGTGTGCTCACTGTCCCCACGGGGCCGCTGTCTGATGGGCACGTCCCTTTCCAGGCGCTGCCATGGCAACAGTTAGCAAGCCCTCGCCCGGCCCGGTGCTTCCTGTGCCCTTGGCCCTGAGGCCCATGGGTGTTCACGGTGCCGGCTCTGCCTCTCTCCTGAGCGTCTGCCCCGAAGTTTCCAGGTGGGGCAGGAAACTCACCTGCTCACCCCACACCTTCAGAGGAAAAGAGGGGCTCCTCCCACAGGGTCTGGGGAAGGGAGAGGATTCCTCCCCCAAAGCCCCAGGGATCACAGCTCCAGGAAGGGATATGCAAATTGCAAATTTGGCCTTGGCCTTCAGACCACATTGGTGACCCCGGAGGCTGAAGGCTGAGGCCCAGGCCAAGAGCTGGGAATCCCCCATGAAGCTGGGAATCCACAACCTTTCCTCCCCCATGGGCTCAGGGTGCAGGCCCCCCTCCACCCCTTGACCCTGGAACTGCCTGAGGCTATGGAAGAGGAGGCCATGAGTCTCTGTCCCCTGGACCTCTGTGGGTAAGGGATGCCTCCACCCTCAGTGTCCCCATGAACCAGGGGTGGCCTTCTAGGGACCTGACAGCCACTGCAGAGGGGGGAGCATGGTGCAGGGGGGCTGGGGCTCTGTGGGGGTGTTGGTGCCAGGGACCAGGCAACTGGGGGCTGGGATAGACATCTGGAGAAGAACGGAGCCCAGGAAGGCACCCGGGGCCAGCCTGCACTGTGATTTCTGCCCGAAGGTCCCAGAGTCCAAGAAGCCCCCCACTGTGATGCAGCCCCTCCCTCCCAGGAGGCTCATCTGACAGCCTTAGGGCAGATGTCCCTCCCTGCACATGGGTGTTCTGGCCTCCAGCAGAGATGGACTGAAGGTTCAGGCCTTGAGAACCCTGGTGGGGAGGGCAGGGACCTTGGGAAGGGTGTGGCCCTGGGCTGGGAGGCTCTGGGTGGGCAGGAGGTGGAGGGCTGGCCGCTGCTGGACCCTCTCCCAGGGGGGAGTCAGTGGGCAGGTTCATTCCCGCTGTGTCTTCAGGCTGGGAGGCCCAGTTTCCAACTCACCGGGGACCCCTGCCCCCCGCCAGCTCCTTGCTGCATGTGGGGTGGGGGCGTTGCTTGTGGGAGGGAAAAGCTGTTACCCACAGTCTCTCCCAGGGCATTTCTCTTTCTGCCACCTGAGCAAAACCCTTCATCGCCACTCCTGGTCCCCAGGGAAAGCCCACTCTTAGAGGGCCTAGGATGTCCTGGTCCCTTTGAGCCTTCCCACCCCACTGAGCAGCCTGCCGGGACAGTCTCCTCTCCAACCTAACGCAGACTGTTCCCCTGACTGGTAACCTTCCCAGGGTCCAGTGGCTACCTGTCCCTAGCCTCTGCATGTCCTCCGGTCCCTTCCCCCAGGGCATCCTCTAGGGCGCTGGCCACACACAGAGGGCCTGCCAGACCCTCAGGGCTCAAAGCCCACAACCCCCTGTTGTTCACCAGAGCTGGCTGCACCCCACCTGTCTCTCTGCCTCGGTTTCCTCCTAGGGACAGTAGGGATGGGATGGCTCCTGCCTTGGGTATGGGGCAGCATATGGAACTTGCTGAGTGCTCAGAGGGGAGCTGATGTCATGTTACCATCTTGGCTTCTGCCCCGAGCTGGGCATCGGACGCAGGGCATGGATCTCGGAATCTCCTCTCATTGATAAGCAACAGAGGATGTAATTCTGTGCCTGGGATGCAAGATTTGTACCCATTTGTGGGCCCCGGGCCCCGGTTCTCACGCTCCAGACAGTCCCGGGGGCTTCGTGCAGCGGTGTGCGGGTCACCAGCCGCGTTCACTGGGTGGCGGAGTAGGCGTGTCACACCATCGTGACCGATGACAGTCCGATGAGGTGAGGAAAGCCCCACCACGGCCCCAGCACCTGCTCCCCACTCTTCAGAGCTGGTGGGACTAGGTGTTTTCTGCTGGGGGCCTCCACAGGAGTTGCGCTGAGCCGCAGGCCGGGTGTGAGGTGTGAGCTGTGCTTTGGTGTCGCCCCAGAGCCCCTCGACTGTGGCATTGGGTGCAGGTTACCAAGCCCGCGGTGCACACGCCCGTGCGTTCTCTGCGGCTGCACTCTGGGTCCAAGCAGCACTTCTGTGTACACGGTTGGGGGGGGGTCTAACTCCGGGAACTTAAAGCCGAAGCTAGCAGAGGGACACCACGGACGCCGGACGGCTCGGGGACCACGCGGTCAGCCGGACCTGGCGGGGCCCCAACGCTGCCTTTCTTGGCCAGCGGCCTTCCGTGTGCCGCCGGAGCTTCCCCAGCCCCGGTCTCCCCCCTGGCATGTTGGGGCTGTGTAGTGGGCTGAAAAGGTCCCCCCCCATCATGTCCACCCAGAGCCTTGGCATGTGACCTTATTTGGAGTAAGGGTCTTTGCTGATGAGATTAAGGTAGAGATGGCGATGAGGTCATCCATCCAGTGACTGGTGTCCTTGCCAGAGACAGGAAAGGACACACGGACGCACAGGGAGAAGCCACGTAAAGAAAGAAGCGGAGGGGGTTGTGACATGACCACAAGCCCGAGAGCGCCTGGAGCCCCGGGAGCTGGAAGATGCGGGGAAGGAGCCTCCCCGGGAGCCTCCGGAGGGAGCCCGTGCGGTCCTGGGGACACCTCGATGTGGGGCTCCTGGCCTCCAGAGCCGCGAGGCATATGTCGCTTGTGAAGCCCCCAGTGTGTGGGGCTCTGTTAGGCAGGCCCGGGCCGTGGGCGCAGGCCGTGGCTCCCACCACATCAGGGCGTGGTGAGGGCCACGTGGGCTCGCGCCTGCCACCCAGACCTGGCCACGGGCCTGGCCCTCCCGGGCCTCCACCCCCGCCCACCCCACGTGTCTTTCCAAAGTCCCTTTCCCGGAGGGCTGGGAAACAGGTGCATCTTGGAGGGTGGGGGAGTCTATTTCAGTGTGCCGGGAAGGGGTTGGCCCTCCCTTCCTGGGGCGTGACGGTGGCAGCTGCCACGTGACCGTCTGGCGGGTCCATCTGGGGTCGTGCCGGCCGCAGAGGCTCTCCCACGGTTCAGCTGCTGCTTGCAGCCTCCACAGGCTCTGGTCCTTCGTGCGGAGGCCGTGCTCCATGGGGATGCCAGGAGGAGAGACAGGTAAAGCTCACCACCGCCCGCGTGGCTGGGACCATCGGGCTGGAGGGGAAGGCTTGCGTTTCCACCTAGAAGCCTTGAGTCCCGCAGATAAGCTTTGGGGGTCTGACGCAAAGGGAGGCAGTCTGATTGAGGGCTGCTGTTTACGCATGTGGTGAGGGCCAGCACTTGTGAGCGCCAACTGTTTGCCAGGCTTTGGGGGCTCTGTCTTATGGCGTCTCGATGACAGCCCTGTGGAATGAGCCATTTTATAGATAAGCAAGCTAAGACCCGGGAAAAGGGAGACTCTGGGCCGACACCACCCAGACCGCACCTTCTGGGCCAGAGTCACTGGGCCCACAGCCCCTCTGCCTCCCCACGCCTGCCTGCCCTTCCTTCCTTTCTCCTGTAAGGCTGTGCTTGCAGCCGGGGCTGATTCTGCGGTCCCCAGGGACGTCTGGCCATGTCTGGAGGCAGCTTTGTTTGTCACATGTGGGGGAAGGGTGCTGCCAACCCAGGACGGTCCCCACAGCAAAGACTTGTCCAACCGAGAATGTCAGGTGAGCCCAGGCTGGGCAACCTGCTTGAAGGGACGGTCTCAGAACCCCAGTTCTGCTGGGGCTGTCACCGTTTGGAGAACAAACAGGGATCTCCTCGTCCACTCAAACTCAGGACTCGGCAAGGGGCCAACAGCACGGGTGATGGGAGGAGGAGCTGAGAGGGGGTCGGGGAGACCCTTGGGGAAGGAGGAGTGAGTTCAGCGAGGGAGCCTGGACCGCAGGAGCAGAGGAAGGCCAGAGTGCACTGGGAGAGCCTCTAAGAGCCAGGGTGTGCGGGGGCTGCCTGGAAGCTGACCAGCGAGCTGAGAGCATCTCCAGCCTGGCCTCGCTGTGCCCTGAGCAGGGCACTTCACCACTCCTGGGGGCCTCAGGGGCCCCCTCTGTAACCCCGTGTTGATGGTAGGCCCTCTTCTTGGATGTCGTGAGGGAGCATAGCAGACACCTGTTTCCCCGAAGCTGTAGCCACCCCCCACCCCCCCCTGCTGGCCAGACACAGACCCGAGCAGGGCTCTCCTCCCCGGCCTTGGCGCACTGGCTGGCTGGGGGCCGGTAACTGGCTGGGCTGCTGGGCGTGCCGGATTGTTCGATACCACCAGCGGTCCCGGGAGCTGCGGCCTGTGAGCACGACGTCCGTGTCTGCAGCGGAGGTTCCGTGCCGGCGGCGGGCAGCTCTCAGCTGGGCACACCATGTCCTTCCACCAGACAGTGGGCGGTGACGCCGACGGCAAAGGGCAAACAGCAGTCATCAAAAGTGGCACCAACCCCGTGCACCAAGCACCACTGTTCCCGCCTCAGATAAGAAACGGCAGCAAAGGAAGTGTGATTCCGCTTATGTGAAATTATTGTAAAATTGAAAACAGCTCGCTCTGGAGCTCAGAGCAGACGACGTCAGCGGAAAGCTCTGGGCCCTCAGGTTAAGCAGAAGTTTCTTAGTCACGACCCCAAGGACATGAGCAGTGAAAGAAAACACAAATAAATTAGATTGCATCAAAACTGAGCATTCCTCTGCTGCAAAGAACGTCATGAGGAAGACAGAAGCAGCTGGCAGAGCAGGAGACGGTGTTGCCGATCTCCGTCATGAGGAAGACAGAGCAGCTGGCAGAGCGGGAGACTGTGTTGCCGATCTCGTATGTGACGAGGGACCCGCGTCTGGAACATGTAAACACCCCTTAGGACTCAGCTCCGTCGCTGTACGGAGACGGCCACAGGACGCGGACCAAGGGTCTGAGCAGACGATTCTCTGAAGGAGACACATGAGCACGAATGAGCATCACGGGTCGTCACGGGTGTGAATCGAGACCGCGTGGGCCGCCACCACGCACCCGCTCCAAGGCCGCGGTCAGAAAGACACGGATATGGGGACGCGGGACCCTCACCCGCCACGGCTGGTGGGAAGGGCTGACAGCATAGCCACTTAGGAACAGTTCTGGCGGGTCCTCCGATGCTGAAACACAGTCACCATATGAATGGCCAAGGCCCAGTTCACCCCTGGGAGGCCCTGAGAGACGCGGGCGCCCATGTCCCCACTTGGGTTGTGCCTGAGTCGTTCTAGCAGCTTATCCAAACAGCCAGCAGGTGGAAACAACCCCAGAGCCCTTCACCCGGTGAATGGAACGTGGGGCGTTTCCTGTGACGGCGTGTTAGTGGTCATGGAGAGCCCGACTCGCGCTACGACCTGCATGAGGCTCGGAAGTGCTCTGCTTTCCTCCAAAGCCAGACGACTGCCCTCCGTACGGGTCCGTGTATACGAATGTCCGGAAGGAGCAGATCCATAGAGACAGAAAGTAAATCATGGGTCACCAGGGGCTGGGGGAGGGGGCATGGAGAGGGACAGAGATCAATGGGCAAGGGGTTTCTTTTCGGGACCCTGAAAATGTTTGAAAATTGATTGTGCTGACCGGTACACCACTCTGAGTACAGGGGGCCGTGAACAACACGGGTTTGAGCTGAGTGGGTCCACTGACATGTGGACCCCCCATGTGGTTCAGGGGTCAACTTTACACTCAAAGTCATACAATTGTGCGTTTTAAATAGGGGGATTGTACGGTCTGTGAATTACATCTCGATAAACTTTTCTAAGTGTGCACTGAGCCCCTCCTGCCGCGCGGGGTGGGTTCCACGTGGGAATTTAGGAGACTGAGGAGAGCGTATCCAGGATGTGAGGACAAGGCTCTGCCCCCTGAAAAGACCATGTTCTTCTATTATGTCGTATCGTGGATCCCATGGCGTCACATGTCCTAGGCGCGTGTCTGTGTGTGTAAATGCACACGTGTCACGTGTCGTTTGTGGCACACAGTTGCCACCTGGAATGGCCACCGAGCTGAACGGTGGTTATTCTCAGGGTTGAAGATGAGCAGGGGATTTTAATTCTTTCCTGACTTCTGTGTGCTGTTTGGGTTTGTGGCAACGAATCGTATTACTTCTGTCACCAAAAAGCAGCTACTTGTGTTGTTGAAACCTAAGGAACTGTTGTCTGGGGAGGCGGGGGCTGGGCTCCCACGCAGCGCTGGGTGACATCCGGAGGCCACACCTCCGGGACTGTCCAGGCGGAGCAGGGGGCCCGTCGCCGGGCACGGGCTGTGCGACCAGGCGTAAACGAACCCCAGTCCTCCCGAGTTCCAAGACCAGATGGCCCCACAGACGTTGGTTTGTGCGCGGGGGTCCCGTTGGTACAAGTAAAATGCCCCTGGGGACCCGGGGTTGGCGGAAAGAGTGGGAGTGTGGCGTGCACGTTGAACAGAGGCCCTGCACGTCTCAGTTTTCCCTGGGCCCTGGGCCAACACTCTGGACGCCCAGTTTTAATTAGACACTCAGGACATGCCCCCTGCCACCAGCCTTCCGTGGACCAGCGAGTGGGAGGCCAGCACAAGAGGAGACCAATTGTGCTTGGGGGGAAAGGCCTGGAGAGACAAACCGGTCCCCACCGCTTCCAGGCTGTGATCTCACCACCTACTGAGCGTCCCTGGGCCGAAGGCTCCTTCTCTGCTGTGTGGGGTGGTCCTGGCTCACGTGCCGGCTGCTGGCAGGCCTGGAGCTGTGTCTACACCGTGCCCGCACGGATGGGGGGCATGGTCACATCCACCCTGAACGTGCCTGCGTTGTACGGCCAGCGTTTGCTTGTATACTCACAGAGCCACCAAATTATAGGGGCTCGAGTGTGCCTCTTTCCCAGCAGCAACGTCTGCCCATTCCAGCTCAGCTCTGCAGACCGTCCCCCCCAGCCCTCCAGGAGGCACAGCGACTCCCAACCTCACTCCCAGACGCCCGCCGAGCTGGGTGGGGCCACCTGTGTCTCAAGATCAAGACAGATCTTTGTACGGGAAGCTCACGTATGTTTGCCTTTGGGGGACGTGCCCGTTGGCGCCCAGCGATGCTGCTGGAGGCCTGGCGCGTGCTGGGGGCCCCACTGTGACAGACGAAGTAGGGCTACATCGTGTGGCCCCATCGTGGCCATGCATGTTCCCAGATGTGTTCTGCCCATGGACACGGCAGGTGTGGGGTTCAGAAATGGAAGGTGGGTGCCGGCATGTGGGGCACACAGGCCGCACAGAGGAGGGAAGTGTGGGGATTCCTGGGTGGGCACTGGGATCGGACTCTGCCCGAGGCCTTCCGACGAAGCCACAGGCCAGCCCTGTGCGCCTGGCAGCTGGTGCTGCCCTCGCCAAGCCCTGGTGATCCCACAGAGGAAGGGGGAACAGGGGCCTGGAAGCCCCAGCCAGACATCCCGCAGGCTCCCCACCCCTCTGCAGACTCCATCCTGGGTAGACGGAGGAGACACGGCATTGAGCCTGAAGGAGCAGGTTAGGGGGATTTTAACTTGAGCTTTGGGGTGCGCCCAGCAATTTGCTGTAGGTTTTAGAGGCTCAGGCATAAGTAGCTGCTTTTAGATCCGGGGGATCAGGGTCTCCATGCGCCATGCAAGCACCTGGGGGACCGGGAGTAAGGGGATGACCAGACCAGGCATTGGGGAGGGTCAGACAGGAATTAAAGTCTCCAAGGAAAGGCTGCCAGCTGACATGGAAGAAAGCGGGGGGCCTGAATCCCCCTTGGGCAAAGGAGGGTCCTTCTAGCTGCACTGGGAACCAGAGCCAGGTCCTGAGGTTAAACGGGCGCTTGTGCCCAGTGCGGTGAGCTGCCCCGTCCCCAGGCTGCTCCAAGCAGTAAAGGCAGTGCCACTGGGAGGGAGGTCTTTGGAGAAGGGGCCGGGTGGAGGCAGGTGAAGCTGTCTTGTTGGAAGACCGCACACACCTATCAGGTCCGGGAGGGCCTCACCTCCCCAGAGCTGACTCCCTCCCTCCCACCCAGCGCGGCGCAGTGGGGAGAGCAAGGGCTGGGGAGACAAGGGTCCAGTCCTGGCCTGGGAACCTCTGTCTGCCCGTCGGCGAAGTTGTCAACAGTGGCCAGTTCCCAATTTTGCGGGACAAGAAGGATGATTGGAGTAGAGGTGAGGGGGGCTTAGCAGGATCTGGACTGTGGGTGGCGTCCTGCTGGGCAGCAAGCCGGGAGGAGAGGTCAGGGGGGCGGTGACCTCTCAGACCCCGGTGGCCATCCTTGCAGGAACCGGACTAATGTACAGTGGGGCAGCGGGGCCCCCGTCCAGGCAGTGTCTGCAGGTCACACTGCAGCCCCGTCCTCAGAGGCCTGGGCAGGAGGGGGGCTGCCGGTGATCCTGACTGGTCAGTGTGCACTGGGGGCGTCCTGGCAGGCCTCCGGCCATGGGCCCCACACTGGCGGGGTCTCACGGGAGCCGGCCTGCTGAGTGAGGGCCTGGCAGGATGAACGGGGCCCTCACGGACCCCCTCGGTGGGAGTCCGCAGCTGGGGCTTGAGACGGGGCGGCCTGGGTTCGAGCCCCAGCCTTGCTCCTTGCCCGTCCCCTCTGTGCTGGTCGTTGATGGAAATTGCCAAGTGCAGCGCCTGGCCCTTAGCCCGGCCACGGGGACTGCAAGATGATGTTATCACACACACTGCTGTCACCGTGCTGATGCGCCAGGCGCAGCTTCGACTTGTCAAACATGTGTCCTGTTGCCATGCGATTTAAGGAACATCTTTGGCATCTGCCGGGTCGTGGGCCCTGACCCAGACAAGGTCACTTACTGCTGCCGTGGTGGCTGCCCTGGCCCATGGTGGTGTGACGGGAAGGACAAGGGACTGGCCTGGGGACCTGGAGCCCCGAGCCCGGTGCCCGGCCTGGCCAGACTTTGTGTGCGACCTGGGCGGGGTCCGCCCCTCTCTGCCATTGGCCGTTTCCCCGGGGCAAGTGTGGGGAGAGGATAGGCCCAGATGCCCACTGCGCCCTGACCTTCCGGAATGCCACCCATGTGCTCCTCGGATGCCTCCGCGGTCAGGAAGAGCCGCTCTTCCGGCCGTGAAATAACACCCTAGGGGCCGTGGGTAGCCAGGCCGCCCGCACCAGCTGCTGGAGGCATGACGTGCGATGGGACTTGCCAGAAGCTGGAGCTGGAGTCTGCTGAGCCCGGTGGCCAGCCTGAGCTTCCAGCTTGTCATCGCCTTGCTGCCAGCTCTGCCTCCGGACGGGGACCCCCACCCCCATCACGCCCAGCCCCCACCACGAGCCAGCCCTGCCCCGTCACCATCCTCCGAAAGCCCTGCGTGGGGTCACATCACTGTCCCCCCTGCGGATGGAAAACAGACCTGGAGGAGGGATGCCAGCACATCCCAGGCCTGGCTTCCTGCTCTTCCCACCCGCGGGGGTGGCGGACTTGTCTCCTGGGGTCACGGTAACAAAGCACTACACACCGGAGCTTACCCAGCAGACCCCTGCTTGCATCCCGGAGGCTGAAAGCCCGAGATCCAGGTGTCGCAGGGCGGTTGCTTTGGCGGCCGTGACGGAAGATCTGTCCTTGGCTGGCAGACAGTGGGCCTCTCCCTGTGTCTGCACCTGGTCGCCCTGTGTGTCTGTCTCTGTGTCCTAATGTCCCTCCTAACGTCCCCTGTGTGTAAGGACAGTCGTGACGACCTCGCTTTAGGCCGACCGCCTCTGCAAAGACCTTGTCTCCAAATCAGGTCATAGTCTGAAGTGCAGGGGCTTAGGGGTGACCTATGAATCTGGGGGGACACAATTCAGCCGTCACAGACGGGCTCTTTCTGTGGCCTCCTGGGACCCCCTTGGATGGCTCACACACTCCGTCTGGAGGAAGGGAGATTCGGCCGGCCGGGCGGGTTTTCCTTCTCCTGCCTCCCCCCATCAAGTTGGAGGCTCATCCCGGGTCCTGTGGGGCTGCCTGCTGGCCCCACAGCCCTGTGTGTGGCTGAGAGTGACTTTGTCAGAATGCACTCCCGTCTCGGAGCAGGAGGAACCATGGGGCCCTGGGGGTCTGTGCTTGGTCCGCTGGGACCCAGAGGCCAAGGTGTTGTCACTTAGTTGGAGACCAACCTCTGAGTCCCTGGCCTCCCTGGGTCTAGTGGGGTGTAACCCTGTGAAACCCCCCGACCTGGCCCCCACCTCAGTGTGGGGTGACCCATTGAGGCACCTCGGAGGCTGATCTCGCTGGGACAGTGAGCATGACCCAGGTGCTCTCAGGTGACCTGGGTCCTGTGTTACCCCAGCCCCGCACTGGCATTTAGGGGACCCTGGAGAGCACCCAGGAGCTTCTAGTGGGGTCTCCAGCTGAGGGGCCAGAGGGGCACTGGCCGTTGGGGGAGAGGTGACGTGACTCGTTCAAGGTGGCAGTCCGTGGCCCAGGGGGACACCGGGCAAGCCCCCCGCACCTGTTTCCAGGTCTGTCAAGGAGGTACAGTGTTCTTCGAGGATGCTGTGGCATTGAGAGGCCAGGTGCTCAGAGCCTCCAGCACAGGCTTAGCACGCGGGGCTCCCTGGGAGTGCGCTGTTGGACAGAGGGGGCACTGGACATGGGCCTTGGAGAAGCTGTTTTCCCAGGTGGAGGGGGACGTGAACAGCCCTCCCAGGAGAGGGGATGGTGCGAGCCAGGGCCCGTGCTGGGGCCATCATCGACAACTCTGGGAAAGAGTCCGGGGCAGGGAACAGTGGGAGGTAAGTCAGGGAACCAGCTGGACGTGGGGCTTGGAGGCGTGGGGGTCCCTCTGGGGGCTGAGCTGAGTTCTGGTGGCTGTGGGGAGCCATAGAAGGTAATTGAGCAGGGTAGGGACCCAAGCAAAGGGTGGCTGTGCTCAAGGCCACCCTCCCTGATCCTGGCCCTTGTCAGCTGGGAGAGCTTGTCCTGGGGCCTCCATTGTCCTGGCTGTTCCCTTGTGATGAGCTCGCTGGGTTCAAGGGGACACTTTCCCACTGGGTCAAAGTGGGGACCTACTCAGACACTTGGACTTTGGAGCCAGGGTAGGAGGACAACCCCGAGGTTGAATCTTGCCTCTGCCTCTCCTGGCTGTGCAGCATTGGGCTGGTTAGTGTACCTCTCTGAGCCTGGTTTCTAGCTCTTGCCAAATGGGTGCAAGAGTACCTATCTCAGGGTGGCAGGGAAGACTCCAGGCCAGGTCAGCCCAGACTCTGGGCACCTCCTTTCCCTGGTCAAAGCAGCCAGCACCTTCTCATGGGTCTCTGGTTGTGGAGGGAGGGACTTTCCTGTCTCCGGAGAGGTCCCAGGCCTCAGGCAGGCTGTGTGCAGAAGTTGGGAGGACACTGTGTCAGGACTTGGGGGAGGGTTCCTGGGGTTGGTTTGGCAGTGTTCGGTTTTCTGTGGCTGCATAACAAACTGCCCCAAACCTCGGGCACCAAACGTCCATCTGTTATAGTCACGGGCTCTGAGGGTCAGAAATTCAGAACGGCATGGCAGGGAGGTTTTCTGTCCTATCCACGATGTCACCTGCAGGCTGGGGTGACCCGAGTGCTGGGGACGATGGGAACCTCTGGAGAATGGATCCACGCGTCCCCCGTGTGCAGTCGCTCGGTGTTCGGGGAGGTTGGGCTTCCTCACTGCATGGCCGCCAGGCTCCAAGCATGAGCGTCGTTAAAGGCAAGACAGTTTGTGGCATTTTCTCTAGCTTGGAAGTCACATGGTGTCGCTCCCATCACATCTGTTGGCCGAGCCAGTCCTAAAAGCCCGCCCGTGTTCCTGGGGGGGTGGGGGCGTCCTCAGGCCCTGCTGCTTAGTGGGAGACGTGTTAGAGCCACAGTGGAGAAGAGCTCGTGGGATGGGAGTCTGCCTCGAAGCCCGCAGGCGAGCTCAGAGGGATGAGTGTGCGGAGACCTCGAGGAGTGGTGGTTGCATGGCCAGATGCTGAGGCGTGCTGTGCTCAGGGGGAGACGAGCAAGTGCCCCAAATGTTGCCGTTCAGTGTGATGGGTATTGGTTCGTCCCATTTACTGAGCACCTGCCAGGTGCCAGGCGCTGGGCTGGGTGCGGGGCCTGCATGGGTGAGCCAGGCAGGCGTGGAGCCTACACCCTTCAGAGGAGAGGACGTCAGAAAGGCCTTCAGTGCAGTGAGGTGAACAGGAGAGGGGGGCGGCTCACATCCACCCAGCAGACATTCACTGCGGTGCCCTGGGACGGCCCTGAGCAGGGCACAGAGGACCATTGGTGGGTCGGCCCCCCGGATGTCCTGGCCCAGGGCGATGGAGAAGCTGCGAGGTACAGGTGGCCAGTTTGGGAATATGAAGCATTTTCACATAACCTGTTCTGTCTGCAAACATTTGTGCTCAAAGCCCATGTCCACTGCTTAGAATTCCGGCGGAGCGGAGTGGAGTGGATCGTGGACAATTAACCGCCGTCTGGCCCTGGCCAGGTCAGGGGCTCGGATGAGCACACTCAGCATCCCGGTGCGGTCCCTGCAGTTTGATGATGTAACTATGGAAACGGGCGTGGGGGTGGGTGCTGGGACTTCAGGTGTCTGGGGCAATGAGCTTCCGTGGGGGCTGCTTCTGTCCCCCATCTCTTGAATGCAAGCTCCTGGGGGCCGGGACTAATCTCTCTGCCTGAGCCCCGAGCCAGCCCCGGGCTCGGCAGGGAGTGGGAGCCCACCGCATCTCCGCTGGGTGGAGGTCCTGGACGGACGGCACACTTGAAGAGTCAGAGGGGTCGCCTCTGTGGCCGAGTGGAGAGCCTGCTTGCTGGGCCCGGGCTGCCGACGGCCGTGGCGAGAATGGCCGCTCCAGAGAGCCGATCCCGGTTCGTGATTATAATTAGCAGTCGGCCCCGTAAGTAGGTTAGGGGAGGGAGTGCTCTCGTGTGATTTGGTGTGATTTTCCAACACGCAGTCCTGGGGAGGGCAGCGGGAGTGCGTGGACCCTGTTCCCCACCTGAGACACAGCCTGCAGAACAGTGTGCTCCGAGGGGAGGCAGACGCTCGGGGCCTGGGGCTGGGTGGGCCCTCAAGTCCACACTGAAAACCAGCTCCCAGGAACACCTGTGCTGCGGGACGCACCAGCCACAAGGATGCTTCTGGCCACGTGGTGTGTGAGGGCCGTCTCTTCTAAACCCAGCCCTCGGGACACACACTTCACAGACCCGGCTTCTGGGCCTGGGGGGGCTTCCAAGCCAGGCAAGGCAGGCACACAGACCGATGGACAAGGGCCACTCAGTGTGGTCAATACTGAGGTAGAGATGAGCATGGTGACGGGTACTTGCTGAAGGCCCAGAAGACACCTGTCTGCCTCATGTCACCTCCTCCTAGAAGTCCTCCTTGATTGCACACAGGTTCATCTCCCTGCTATGCCTCACTCTGTGGCTCTCTGCTCGTTGTCATGGTTAGAGGTGAAGGCCTGGGGGAGGACGGGAACTGTGTGCCTGGGACCCACCTTGGGTGTATCGGAGTCTCGGGACTGGGTGGGTCCGCACAGTTTATATGTCTTATTCAATGTTAGAGCAGTGTCGTGCCATCTGGAGCCCCAGCCGGTGGTTTGCGTGAGCCGAACAGCAGGGTGGGGAGCGCAGCAGAGCCACCACAGCTGACGGGGCGAGGGGACCAGTCAGAGCCGAGCGCACAGGGCTCCCACGTGCTGTCCTGAGGGGCAGGTACCTCCAGTGCAAGTCCTGGACGATGAGGTGACCAGGGAACGTGGTCTTTGGCCACGTCAGACACACTGGCTTGGGCTCCAGCACGGACTGGGCCCTCGGAGGAGGACAGGACGTGCCTAGCCACTGAGAAAGGGCAGAAGAAACAGTTGGAAATGTCCCTGAGGATGACGAATGACGTGTGCCTTGCTGTCTGGGAAGCGAGACATGCACGAGAGATACATTGCTGGAACAAGACAGGCGTCTTGCTTCCCCCTTATTTCCTCACCGCCGTGTCCCCTCGGCCCAGCGTGTCCCCTCTCCTGCCTCCTGCCACCTGGTGGGCCAGCCAGTGTGTACCCCTGGCCCCCCGACACCCACAAACTCCTCTGTTCCCCTGTTTGCTGAACGAGGGTGCCCCCGACCGGGACGTGCAGAACAGCTGTGGCTATGGGGATGGGCGGGCATCACGCCCACCTGAGCTGGGGCCCAGCTGAGTCCCTCCTCTAGATGGGGGGCTTTGGGAAAGCCCCACCTTCTCTAAGTCTGGGGGTCGTCATCTGTAAGTGGGGGTGACAGCCCATCCCTGCAGGTGGGGGCCAGGGCTGGGCCGGTTTGGTTCCTGTGGAACCCGGGCACCTAGTAGGTCCTCAGGCGTTTGTCAGATGACTGAGTGAGTCAGGACTCAGTAACAGTGCTCTGCGGTCTTGGAGTCGAGAGTGCCCTGGCTGAGCACCTGCAGCTCTGCTGTCACAATGAAGCGCTTTGACTCGCGGTGGTCTGCAGGGGTCAGGGCGCCGGGAAGGCTCAGGGCAGATGCTGCGGGGCCGGAGGAGGCCCTGAGCACTGAGGCAGCCCCTGCCCTGGTGAAGATCCCGTGGGAGAAGGGAGACCTCACAGGGCATGTGTTCCAAGGGCATCACCGCGGGCCTCTGGCTTTGATGACAGCAACAAACATGGGGCATTCAGCTGGGGCATCTAGAGTGATGTCCGGTTGATGAATTTCTATGAACAAAGTGGGAAGTGGCTCCAGTCGGGCCGGAGCCGACAGAGGGAGGAGGAGAACCGGAGGGTTTCGTGGGTGAAGAGGCCAGAGGCCTGTTCCCAGCTCATCAGGGTAAAGAAGCCCACTTGCCCAGTGCCAGGGAGGCCTGCTGTGAGCCACGCGGGCGAGAGAGCTGAGCTTGGCACTGATATTAACAGTGGCAGGGGTGGGGTTCAGCCACTGTCCCCGCTCCCCAAGCCAAGGGCCAGCGATGCCCGCTGCTCTTCTGGGTTGGCCCTGCTCACGGACTCAGCTCTGGGCACCGCTGGGTGCTCAGGCCGATGTTAGGAGCCCCACCTGCTTGAGGTCACCAACGGTGCCGTCTGTGGCCCCCATTGAAGTCACTGCCTCCTGCACCCCCCCCAGCAGGTGCTTATCTGTGGCCCCCATTGAAGTCACTGCCTCCTGCACCCCCCCATCAGGTGCCGTCTGTGGCCCCCATCGAAGTCACTGCCTCCTGCACCCCCCCCAGCAGGTGCCGTCTGTGGCCCCCATCGAAGTCACTGCCTCTTGCACCCCCCCCAGCAGGTGCCATCTGTGGCCGCCATCGAAGTCACTGCCTCCTGCACCCCCCCAGCAGGTGCTTAGCTGTGGCCCCCATCGAAGTCACTGCCTCCTGCACCCCCCCAGCAGGTGCTTAGCTGAGTCACTGGCTACCCACAAGTCGTCCGGTCTGATCCACATGAGGGTCCCACATTTGGGAATACTTGTCCTCATTTCATAGGGGAGAAAATAGGCTCCAGAGGGCATGTGACCTGCCCAAGGTGACATAGCCAGGGAGGGGCGTCGCTGGGATCAGGACGGCTGTCCCTCTCCTCATTGCCTACCCTGCCATGTTGCTTGGTGGTCAAAGCATGGAGGCAAATCTAGGATGATATACTGATTAGACGGGCGTGTAAACACAGGCACAGCCCCCGGGGAGCTCCTGCCTCCTTCCTGATAGCCGCCTCCCGTCCCCACCCCCAGGTGCGGGGCGACCCTGAGATCTGAGGACCTGGGGATGACCAGGCCAGCAGCTGGGGTCCGAGGCACTGTCAGGCATTGCACTGGGAGCTTTTTCTACTTTTAATAGAGTCTCACAAAATCCTCACAAGACGCAGCTCTGGCTCATAGATGTGATACCCGAGGCTTCTTGGGGTTGGGTCAGCTCTCCAAGGTCACACAGCTGCCTGGTGTGCATGCGGGCCCACACCCAGCCCCGCTGGCTCCCCCCGCAGGTGCGGCAGCACGGGGCACCTGCCTCCTGGAGAAAGAGCAGGGCTGCAGCCCGGAGGGACTCCAGGGATTCACGGGGCCGGTGGGGCCGGCCCCCGGTCAGGCTGAGGGTCTCAGGAGTAATTCCTGTTCCCAGCGAGGCTCCCCGCCGTGGGGATTTCCTTTTCAGGGGGTCAAATAGTCACAGCCCCTGGATCGAGTCTCACCACTTGGGTTTCTGTGTTAAGTTGTTATCACGGTGGGGGCCTCGTGGAACCCAAGGCGGAGCCCATCTTGCAACTGTGGCCCGACGAGCCTGGTGCGTTTGTGGTCAGGCCTCTGGAGGCCGGTGTTCTCACTCTGTTTCTCTTCCTTTTCACATTTTCCACAGACTTTAGTTCTTAGTGTGGTTTTGAGTCCACAGCGAAACTGAGCAGAAAGTAGAGTTCCCATAGACCCCACTTCCCAAACTTGCCCCTACGATATGCGCGTTGTTACAGGTGATGAACCCAGTCTGATACATTGTTACGAACCAAAGTTCCCATCAGGGTTCCCTCCCGGTGTTGAAGCTGCTGTGGGTCCTGACAAGCGTGCAGTGACTCGTATCCACACGAGTGTCCCACGCGAGCGGCTTCTCTGCCCTAAACACCCCGTGTTCCACCTGCTCACCGCCCCTCCCCCAAGCCCTGGCAACTGTTTCCATGGTCTTGCCTTTTCCTGAACATGGACTTGCACAGCGAGCAGCCTCTGCGGCCCGGCTTGTGTCCCTCGGTTACACGGCTCTGAGTGTCCTCCACGTCGATCTGTGGCTTAATACCTGGTTTCTTGATAATTCTCCTTTCTTATGTAAGACCTACACACCAGACAGCAGGCCTGGCCGGAGCAACCCATCCCTGTCCTGGGGCCGCCTGGAGAAAACCCCGGGTGTTGCCCCCTGCGGGTCCTGGGCCTCCTCTCCGGGCCTCTGCTCCCTCAGCGGCAGGGACAACAGCTCCCGAAGGGGACACACCCCATCAGAGTCCACATACAGGGATTTCTTGCAACTGGGCCTCTGCGGGGTGTGGGGAATGAGTCCACCTTGGGAGGTGAGATGCTCCCGCCAGAAAGGCACGGGATTGACAGATGGGTTCCCGGGGCCAGGCGGGCACCTGCGCAGAAGGCCCGCACCCATCCCCACGGCGCAGTGTCTGCTTCCCACCACCAGAGGGCAGCACATGGCTCTCGTGCCCAGACGCCGGGAGGCTTTAGACAATGCTCTAGGTGGGCAGAGTTGGCCCCCCGCCAGCAAAACCTGTCTTATAGCAACTCTCCCCCAATGCTAGATAGCTGTCCGGTAGCCAGGAAACTGGTGGTGTCAGGCTGTGTGTTTTTGCAAATGACAATAGCTTTTGTGTATTGAGCCCATCATCCTAGCAACGCCCCCCTTCCCAGGGCAGGTGATGTGAGCAGAGGGCAGATGGGTGGATGGACAGACGCACGGAAGGCTGGGCGTTCCGGGTCACAGCACGCAGGAGGTGAAGCTGGGGCTGCACCCAGGCCGTCTGCCCCACAGCCTGTGCTCCCCCAAGGCTCACAGTGACCCCCAGGGTGGCTGGTTTGACCTTCCCTCATGCTGGACTTGAGCCAGATTCTAATAGTATAAAAACTTGCTTGTCTGCTCGTGGACAGATGATAGGCTATTGTTCTTTGTCTGCCTGACAGATGAGAAGATAACAGTGTGGACGATCTCTGCCCCCCCCCCCACTCCCCACAATCTCCACCGAGCCTTGGAGCCCACCAGGCCCCGGGCTGTTCACAGGTTTCAAACCTGGATTCCAGGGGCTCATTCTGCCAGGAGAATCTTAAATTCAAGCCCCAGGAAATCCTGCTCTCTGTGGCCTCCCACCAGTTTTATTAAGTAATAGATAAGGCAATTTCTGCACTTTTTCTACAGGAAAAAGAAGCAAAGGGAAAGCCTACTGTTGGCATTTAAGCTAGAGTGGGGAATGTCACCATGGCCGCAGGAGGGCAGACAGAGCTCACAGGGCCCCTCCAGCTCTGCACCCTCCTGTCTGCTGTTTGGATCCTGACTCCTCTGGAAACGAGAGGCAGGCGTTGACTCTGGTTCTGGGGTGCCCAGGGCAACGCCGAATAATTTTCATGCCGCTCACCGCCTTTCCTGCACCTGCTTCTCATCCCCAGACAGCTGGCACCCTGCTACCCTTGGGGTGTTCACAGCATCCTGCTCGGACAGCTCGCTGTCCCCAGCATGGCCCAGCCCCACTTTGTGCAGCCCACTCTTGAACTCCGCACCTCGGGCAGGAACCGCAGCAGAGCGGAGCCCATCTCTGGCAGATCGGGGGCTGCTGGGACGCAGGGTGCTGGGGCGGGGGACAGTGGGAAATTGGGTGGAGAAAGTCCTCCTCTGTCTGGAGTGACCTCCTTGATGTTTACAGCGGGGATGAGGAGACCCTGAGGTCTGGTGATTGCTCAAAGCTAGTGTTCGACGGTTGTGTAAATGTGTGTGTATGTGTGTATGTGTGTGTGTACAAATAGCTTAACCCTCCAACGAAGCATGGCAGGTGCTTCCTGGCCAGCCCACACCCCCTGGCCCACCTGGGGTTTCAGCTGCAGCCAGGTGGATGCTCACCTGCACCTGCAGACTTCTGGCCTCAGGTCCCCTCGCTCCTTCCTGCCCACGGCTGGCCCCAGATACACACCTGCAGCCCGTCCTTGTCTCAGCCTCAGTCAGGGGCCCCAGACCAAAAAAGAAGGGTGCCGTTGAAAGATGTGGAAATGAGCAAAGACACCCCCCCCCCACGAGAAAAGCAAAGTGGTCTACTTGATGCGAATTGAAGCCGGGGGTCAGCCGGCCGTACTTGTGATTGGCAGAGACCCAGAGGCAGACAGAGTGGGGGTAGAGGGAGGAGCTTCCTAGAGGATGGAAGGGGACTCGGGTGAGCCCAACAGCGGCTGGGGGTCTGGGGAGGCTGGAAGGGGGCATCCATGTGGCTGGTGAGGGGAGTGGGTTTGGCTTTCTTGGGTTGGTCATGAGTCGGAAGGATCCCGCCTGTTCAGGTCCCTGCGTGGGCCGTGCTCTCTGCCCGGCAGGCCTCTGTGCCAGCCTCCAACTCCAGCATCCAACCAGCTCCTCCTTGTGCTTCAAGTGACTCTGTTGGTCCCCGGCCCCTGGGCCTCCCCCAGCCCCAGCTCTGCCCCGTGGGCTGTCTCCTCCGTCCGCCTGGAGCTCCTCGGGGGGCAGACCGGCCACGGGCCCCTGCGTCCTGCACACAGGCCTCTGTCAGTGTTTTTGGAGGATGTGGGTGAGGAGCGTATGGCCCCGCCCAGACCCCAAGAGCCCCACGGCCAGGCCCTTTAACTGTCCACCTGACCTGGGCCTCAGTGGGTTTCCAGCGCTTCCATAAACGTCCCAGGCCATGGCTGGCTCTACGGAGGACAGCAGCAATATGCAGGTCAATGGCCCCAGAACACACGGAATCTGAAGCAAGCTCAAAGGAGGACTGTGGTTATTGTACGTGCAGAAGGGAGGGCTCCGGGTCTCCTGGCTGCAGAAGGGCTGCCAAGCTCATGGTGGGGGGCCTTGCTTCTGAGGCCCTGCTGGCCACGGTCCTGCCAGGTCAAGGTAGCAAGAGAACAGGCTGCCCATTGGGAGGGGTTGTGATGTCCCCACCACTGCAGGTGTGCCCACCTGGATGGGGGACAGATGGCCCACTGGGTGGGGCTTCCATACAGAGGAGCCCCCCCCCCCCCACTGGGGGTTGACCAGATGGCCTCTCACATTACCCAGGTTCCATCTGGTCCCCCAGCAAAGAAGATGTGTCTGTCCCCTGACACCCTATGGGGCTTGAGCTGGGGCGGGGCCCCCAAGGCCTCACGCTGCCGCTGCTTTGCTCCGCTGTGCCTGGCGTGTGTCGCCCCTTTAACGTGGCTCCTTGTGCCCTCCCTGGCAGTGTCGGAGCCCCAGGCCGCGCACAGCCCCCTGGAGAAGCCGCCCAGCACCGCGATCCTGTGTAACACCTGCGGAAATGTGTGCAAGGGGGAGGTGCTGAGGGTGCAGAACAAGTATTTCCACATCAAGTGCTTCGTCTGCAAAGGTGAGCATCTCTGGTCTTTGTCCTCACTGGGGGTGGGCCACAAGGAAGGTTCCGGAAGGTTCCAGAGAGGGCTTCGCAGAGGAGGAGGTGTTTGGGCTCTAACTTGGAGTAAGGAGGAATCGGGCGGGGGGAGGGGGTCTGGGCCAATCCAGGTGGCAGGGGCAGGTGTGTGCCGTGTGGACGCGTCTGCGGTTTGACCACTAAGTGCTGCAGAGCGGAGGTGGGGGGAGGGGGACGAGACTGGGGGCCCAGCCTCCTCCCCGTGCCAGTGGCCCTGGGAGCAACGTGAGACTGTTAGCTGAGGGGGCTGCTGGGGGAGCCTGTCTGGGGCTGGATTCCAGGCCTGGGTGTGGCCCGGCTGAGTCCCTTGGAGATTTCCATGGAGGCACCTCCTGTGTGTTGGGGTGTGAGGCCGCAGGTGAGCCCCGCACCCCAGAGGAGCTCTGCACCGTTGCCACACCATGGCCTCAGGCCCTCTGTGAAGACTGCTGTTGAGTCCTGTTGTTTGGAAAGAAAACTTGAGAACCACTGGCTGGGACTCTTCTGTTGTGATGGGGGGCACCCCAAGAAATGGCCCTGAAGCCCCCGGCCCTGGAGGAGGGCAGAGTGCCGTGGGGGACATGGGAGCCCTGGGGGAGCCAGTGACCCAGGGGAGACCTGAGTGTCCCGAGTGTCCCCACCCAGGGACCTCTGGGGTGGCACCGTCTCTGGCAGGGGTGGGTGTGCCCTGGGACCCTCAGTCTGAGGGTGACCCCGACCCCGCCCCTCAGAGGGGAACAGCCTGGAGGGGCCTGTTTTCTGGGAAAGGATGGAGCAGCCCTAGGTGGGGGTGTGAGAATAGCAAGCCTTTGGCATCCTGTAAACACTGCCTTTGTCCATCAGGCTGCATCCCTGCTGTGGTCAGTGCCCCGCCCCCACCCTGGTCAGTGCCCCCCCCCCCCCGGTCAGTGCCCTCATCCTGGTCAGTGCCCTCACCCCGCCTGAAACATCTCTTCCTTTTCATCAGAGCTTGCCGGACCACTGTGGGATTTGTCTGGTTTAATTTTCTCTACTTTCCAAAAGATAAATTTGCTGTGTCTGAAAAGCAAAATCCATTAAAATGCTCTTTTTAAAAGGTTATTTTAAAAGACACAGGGGAAGCGGCCACCATGTTTAAAAGGATTGTCTGTAAGCGCAGACCTTAGCAATGCAATAAAAGGCATGAGACTCCAGAATCAAGTCCTGGTTTGACCCACGGGGTTCGGGGGGAGGGGGGACTGCCCCGGGAGCCCCTGCCCTCCACCCCCGTGCAGTGTCACCGGGGCCAGATCACTTTGTCCTCTAAGCTTTAGCTCCTGAGCAGACATAGGAATAACTGTGGCCCCTTCCTTGCGGCGAGCCAAACTGGCGGCTCCTGGGACTGGCCTTGTGTGACGGCGGCTGCCCGCCCCCCCCGTGGTTGCTGCAATAGTGGCATTGGTGGCATGACCTGTGGGCACGCAGGCCCCGTTTCAAGGCCAGTTATAGAGCCTCACCCCGTGCCAGGCAGCTGTCCCCCGGCCATGCGGATCAGCGTGGGCCCTGCCCTTGGGGGGGCATCAGTGCTTCACCTGCTCAGGAATGACGTGGGGCGGCCAAGACACCCTGCTAGCCAGAAGACACTGTGTTTGTTTGAGCATGAAGATCCCACGGTCTCAGACTGGCCTTCTATCCAGGTTCTCATGAAACTACAAAGCTTGTGAATCATTGAGGGTACTTTTGGATGAATCAAAATCCATCCCCAACTCATAGTGTCTTAAACACATGGGTACTTACCGTCTTAACCTGAAGTCTGGAGGTGGCCCCTGTACCCTCAGAGCTGGTTAACTTAACAGCTTAACAAGTCATTGAAGACCTGGGTTCTTTTTCTATTCCCCACCCCTACTGTCCCCTCTCCCCCTCCCTCATCCTGTGCCTGGCAGCAGTGCCTCTCCTCATGGTCTCAAGGTGGCTGCTGTAGCTCCAAGCTTCACATCCTCACAGGGTAGCATCCAACCCGGGAAGGGGTTGGGGGGATATGCACAGGCAAAGGGCTCCCTCCTCACATGATCCTCCCTTTGACCAGGGAGAACCCTTTCCCCAAGGTCCCCCAAAGACTTCAAATCTGATTCATTGGCTAGAACTGGGTCCCAGGCCCACCTGTACCGGCACAGAGGACCAGAAAGGAGGGCGCTGACTCACTGAGACCAGTCACGTCTGTCCCTGGGTGGGCATGTTGCCAGGCGAACCGAAGCAGTGTGTATTAGCTTAGCACTGTTGGATGTGCCTCAGTTTACCTGGGAAAATCCACGAAACGATTATGGAATTATACTCTCCTTCATGGATGCTGCAGTCTTGGGCTTCGATGCCTGGAGGTCTGGGTGCAAATCCCACCCCCGCCACCCCCCTGCGACATCTATCTTAACCTTGGGGTTCATGCAACAATGCTTTCTTGGGCACCTACTCTGTGCTAGCAGTGTTCTGGGGCTTGAGATGCATCATGAACAAAACAGATGTGCTTGTCCTCGGGGAGATTGAGTTCTAGTGCGGGGGACAGACCATAAACACCGGATAGGATAAATAGGTTTTACCATGGGCTAGAAGGTGCCGTACAGGGAGGAAGGAAGAGGGGCTCAGGAAAGGCAGGCATGGGAGTGCAGGGGAGTTGCTATTTTCAGTTGGGTAGTCAGGGTGGGCCTCCTGGAGGAGGCGACCTGAGTGAAGACTTGAGGGATATTTGGGAAGAGCCTTGCAGCCAGGGTGAGCATCTGGGACAAAGACAGGAAAGCAGGGTGTGTGCCTGGTGGACTCGGGGACAGGCCGGAGCAGAATGAGTGATGGGAAGGGGATCCTTGTGAGGCCCGTGGCTCTGACGCCCAGGGACGAGGGACAGAAGAGGGCTCTGGTCCGCCTTTGTTTCCATAGACCACTGTGGCAGTGCCATGCGGGGGCGCAGCGGGTGTGGGGGGAAGGGTTCAGGGGCCAGAGCCCATGGTGTCCACCCCGTGAGGACGTGTGATTCTCGCTGGGAGTTGAAATCTGGCCGGCTCTACTCTCATGCTGCAAAATAGGGTAGAAATGTGTCAAACACCCAGCACATAGTAGGTTCTCAAGAAAAAACGAAGTGTTGCCATTTTTACAAACAACTTGAAATTTGCCTTGAAAGCCCTCTTGACTGTGTATGTGCGGTGAGACCTGTGCTGTTGGAAGAGGGGTTTGACTGGTCTTCTGCACCTGCTGGTAATGCCCTGGAAACACGGCCCCGCTCTGAAATGCTGAGCATGGGCGGCCACCTCCACCTATGACCCCCAGAAAGCGGGCGTTCCTGATCCGAGAAGCCGTGGGACTGAGCAGAACCCCGATTGCGGAAAGAGCCCGGCAGGGAGGGAATGGGGTGTGATGGGGTGGTGAGCCCCCCAGCTCTGCAGGTAGCTTGGTGGCAGCTGCAGTGTTTACAGCAAGGACACATCTATCTGGGTCTATAAGTAGCCACTGGAGAGCCACTCTGCGCACCTGCGGGTGACAAGGGAACGGTGCAAAATGCCGCATTCTCTCCTTTTGAGGCATTCCCGGGGCATGTATGAGAAACCGACCAAGGGCTTCCAGAACCAAAGGAAAGCTTCAGACACGTGGCTGAGCTTGGCCGTCCCTCTGCTGTTGGATGCCGATGTCCATTCCAGCCTGGCACGGAGCCACATGGCCTCCTGCACCCCATCTCACTGATTTCCAAAGACAACCATGCAGGATATGGGTGTGCTTAACGCTAGTTTACAGATGAGGACTCAGAGGTTCAGAGAGGTTACGTGGCTTGCCCAGGGTCACACAGCAGGGAAGCAGCGGCAGCGAGAATTCAAACCCAGGCTGTCTGACTCTGACCACAGCGGGGACCAGGGTGTGAAATGCTGTGGCAATACTTCTGGGGGTGTTCCTGGTCATTTCCCGGGGATAAAGTCCCCGAAAAGTGATCGATGGGTCAAAGGGTAGGAGCAGTTTTCACGTACTTTAGAGTCAGAGCCGAACGGTATTCCAGAAAGCATCTCCCCACTGCTTCCCGCACTCCTGAGAGCTGCTCCTGAGTGACCACAGGGAAGCGGGGGACCGACACTCGGGGTCACCCACAGCTACTCCGCTCCCCTGTTTCAGTGTTGGCTAATTCGATAGGCAAGATAGAATGTCAGGATTGTCCCGATTAGGATTTTTTAGGTTACTAATGAATTTGGAGTTTTTATTTTTAGTGGACGGAGGTCGGGGTTTGGACTCTGACCTATGTGCTTGGGGTGGCTGCAGGCCGGCCAGGAGCCGGGATGACCAGCAGGGACAGGTGTGGCTGGAAAGCGGCTGCATCAGCTCTCCCGGGGCCCGTGAAGCTGACTCACGAGGTTTCGGTGGGCGCTACGTGTGTCAGCACATTTTTCTCCTACATCCAGGATATGTCAGCATGTCCTTGTAAAGATCAGGAAGGCAGTCAGACGCCAGCACCCGGGGACCCTGGGGCCATCCTGGCTCCACGGCTGTCTTTTGCAGAAAAAGTCTCCTAGCAAGGCCCCAGTAGGCTGTTTTTCCCAGGTCGGGGTACGCCAACTGGGCGTGCACTGTGGTGCAGGACAACTCCAGGGGTTTACATGCTCCTGCTAGGTGTGGAGGGTTCGGGCCTGGCCACGGCCTCTGTCTCCAGGGATGAGGGATGTCGGTGCAGCTGCAGCCTTGATGGGGCCCTGCGTAACTCGGGGCTAAGAGGATGCTTCTCTGTGCTGCTGCTTTTACCTTGGAAGTGGGCTGTGTTCCAGATGGGGCTGCAGACGCCCAGAGAGGTTCAGGAACTTGCCCAGGGCACACAGCCAAGTGTGCAGGTGAAGCCGGGATCCAGAGCCAGGCTGCTCCCACATCTGGGCTTTCAGCTGCCCAGCTTCTGTCTTGCTTTGTCTGCAGAGCTAACATCTCCGCGGAGCACTGCTCTGTTGTCCATAACTGGTGTGCAGCATGTGCCGCCCTGTGGCCCTGGTGAGGGGACAGGGGACCCCGGAGAGGCCCACTGCCTCACCTTGTGTGGGGGATGGGCGCTGAGCTGAGGGACACCTCTCCCCGCAGGGCTGCCTGGGTCCCCAGGTGGCAGGTGCGAGAACAGGTGGCGGGCAGTGAGTAGTGAGGCATGAGCTGAGGGGGGCCCCCCACTGACCAGGCTGGGCTTCCGGGCCCCAGGGGACCCCGACTCCCTGGAGATTCCATCTCCAGACTCCAAACTTCCGCAGGTGCTCTTCTGAAGCTTGTCTGCCTGAGAAGGCACCTGGGGTCGGGGAGGCTGCCAGGCTTCCCTCGCCTCCCGGACTCCTGGGCACCAAGCTGAGGCGCGGTTGCACGGCCGGGGCTCCCTTGACCAGACACTGGGGGCTCCCCTCGCTCACCACCGTCCGTGGCACCAAAGGCTGATGCAGGAAAGTTTTCCTTTATGTGTCTAAACTGATTTACCAACATTTATAATGCATGTGTTATTTTGGTAGCTTTCTACTAATCTTTGTAAAAAAATAACCCAACCCAGAATAGCTTATTAAATGTTTAGAACCTTGTGACCACGAGAAATTCCTAATAAATCAATGTCCACGTTGACTCTGGAACTTTTGTTGCAGAGAGCACGGTGTGGCACTTACTTCCAGGCTTTTTTTTTTCACTAGTTATTATTTTTTTATTAGTTTCAGAGGTAGAGTTCATTCATCAGTCTTATATAACACCAGTGCTCATCCCATCACGTGCCCTCCTTAATGCCCGTCACCCAGTTCCCCCATCCCCCACCCCCTCCCCTCCAGCAGCCCTCGGTTTGTTCTCTAGAGTTAAGGGTCTTTTATGGTTTGTCTCCCTCTCAGATTTCCTCTTATTTTATTTTTCCCTCCCTTCCGCTATGATCCTCTGTTTTGTCTCTTAAATTCCACCTGTGAGTGAAATCACGTGATAATAGTCTTTCTCTGACTGACGTATTTCTCCCAGCATGATACCCTCCCGTTCCAGCCACATCATTGCAAATGGTACGATGTCATCCTTTCTGACGGCTGAGTAGTGTCCCATTGTACAGACCCCGCATCTTCTCTACCCGTTCCTCTGTTGCTGGGCATCGGGCTCTTCCCGCGGTTTGGCTGCTGTGGACATCGGGTGTGTTGCATTTGCTTACGGTGCTCTGGGGAAGTGGCGTGGGCACAGGCCCTCCAGGCAGAAGGGGGGGTGAGGCCCCTGCTCTTCCTGGGCGTTGGCTACGGGTGTTGCAAGTAGATGTCGGTGGTCTTGCTTTGGCGTCTGCCTTCCACGGATGTGCTCAAAAAGATGCCGCGAGTTAAATTTCAAGATGCCAGTACTCGGAATTCTCCAGAAACAGCATCCTTTGCAATCAGTTGATGTGTTGATGAAGTATTTTCAGTGTTGATTCAAAAACATGGTGAAGGAAGAAGGCAGGCAGGCAGGAAGGACATAGTTTCGAGACTGTGCTTGGGGGCTGGGACCCACGAGGACCCAGGACGGACCTGGCTGGCAGGGCCGGAGCGGCAGGGTGTCCTCCTTGCCTCTCGCAGGGAGGGGCTGGGCCAGCCGGGGTGGGCATAGGCGGCTCCCTCTGGAACCATGCGTGGCTCCCACGTGCCCCTGGGCTGGAGGGGGAGTGTGTGGGGTGAACGCGTGGGTGTCCTGGACTCAGACTGGCCGGCTGTCCTGAGAAAGTCGCCCCATTCCCCACCTGGCAAAGTGCCAAAAAGTGTTCATGGTCTCTCTCCCTCCTGCGGGAGGTCTGGCCTTGTCCGCACTGTGGGAGACAGACATCGGGATGTGGAAACGGGCAGGAGTCGGGGAGGCGGTTAGGGAGTTTCCCTGTGGCCCCGGGGGCAACCGCGGGCCACGTCATCTGTCCTCCGCCACACCGGATCCTCCCGCCCAGAGCAGAGCGCCTTCCCGGCCTGTTGTATCCCACGCTGGGCGCAGCCCGCTTGGAGTCGTGGAGGGGCTCACAGGCATCACACCCCACCCCTGCTGGGGTCACAGGGGCTGGCCCCTTAGCGTAGCCTGACTCTCGTCCCGGGTCGGTGCTACTTTTCTGGAAGCTTTTGTCCACTCAGCACCAGGCTGAGGGGCCAGAGCTGGGGTCTGTGCCTGGAGCCTGGCCCCCCCAGGGGCTCGGCGAGTCACCCCAGATCTGCACTGGGACCTGTGTCAGGGGGGAGCTGTGTGTGGCGGGACCTGGCAGACGGTCAGCTCCCCGCTGACGCTGCGGCTCCCCCCAGCATGCGGCTGTGACCTGGCCGAGGGCGGCTTCTTCGTGCGGCAGGGTGAGTACATCTGCACGCTGGACTACCAGCGGCTGTACGGGACCCGCTGCTTCAGCTGCGACCAGTTCATCGAGGGCGAGGTGGTGTCGGCGCTGGGCAAGACCTACCACCCCGACTGCTTCGTGTGCGCCGTGTGCCGGTGAGTCAGGCCCGCGAGACTCCCTGCTCCCGCCCTGATCCTCCTCCCTCCTCCCTCCCCCCTCCCTCTCCCCTCCCTCCTCCATCCTCTCTCCCTCCATCCTCCTCTCTTCTCTCCCCCTTCCTCCTTTCCTCCTCCCTCTCCCCTTCCTCTTCCCTCCCTCCTCCTCTTCCTCCTCCCCTCCCTCCTCCCTTCTGTTGGGCCACAGCTGGGAGGGGAGACAGGGCCCAGTCCAGGGGTGGCAGGTGGACACGGGGCAGCTATGCCCCAAGGCACACCTTTGTCCAACCCCAGACCTCGCAGGCCTCTACCCCCTGCCTGAAGTATAGGACCAGGCCCTCTTTCCATGGGGCACAGGGTCCAACAGGTTCTGATGCTGTCAACACGAGGCCTCCTTGGGCTTCTGGGAAGGAGCTCCCTCCCCACCATCCTCGGCCCCCTTGGTGAGCTTCTCTCCTACCAGCATCCTCCACACGTTTCTTCTTTCATATTGGTGCCTGCTGGGTCCACAGTTCAGCCCCTCCTTGCCCATCCACCACCACCCTTCAGCTGTCCATAGTCCTTGATCTGTGGGTGGCCTCTCACCCAACCCCCGGGTGCATGACCCGCAAGCATGAGTGTCTTCCAGATGTGGGGAAGAGTCCCTCCCTTTCTAGAATCTGCCCAGCCACTACCCCCACTCAGATGTCAAAGTGTGCGTGCTTGGGGTCCTGCCACAGCCTCCACACTGGGGTCCCTGCCTCCCCTCTGTGTGGCCCTCCTCCCCGCTGCCCCCTGGCATCCATGAGAAGGGCCCAGAGCAGGGAGGAGACAGAGGATCACTGGAGTTAGACAAGAGCCTGACCCTCGCAGCAGGGCTGCAGCCAGCTCCCCAGTCTGCCTCATACCTCTGGGGACTTAGGAGGGAGGCCAGGAGGAGCTTTCCCATGTGAACAGCTTCCTCCTGCACCCCACGCCCTGTCCTAGACACACTGCTCCCAGGGAGATGTTCTATGTGTAAGAAACAAAGAATAAAAAGAACACAGAGTTTATTTTCTGCTCTGTTTTCTCTGTCTCACCACACCCAGTTTCAAGGGGACTTTTTGAGTGTTGTTCCCAAAGCTGTTGTCTGTGGGTGTGGCATGTGTGCGGGACAGAAATGGATGTTTTCGTCAGGGCCTTGCAGAGAGGAGGGAGCAATGACAGGGACTATTTCTAATGACAGTCACTGTGCTGTTGCAGCATGTGTGGGTCTCAGAGTTCCTGCAAGGATGATCCAATGTTTGATTTCTTAGAGACAAAAGGACATGATCAGAATAAGTTTGAAAGATCACCTCTGGATAATCTGTTTTTAAAATAACAGCAGCGAGCTCTGTCACGCTGGAATAACTGGGCTCTACTTACCAGCCTCTGTACACAGCTGCAAAACTCTACATGAAACAACTGTGTGGGGGCATTGGGGCGCAGTCTGTGTGGGACTAAGACCAGGGCCACAAAGGGAACAGACCCTGCAACCACCCAGCTTTGTGCCTGGAGGCACTTCCTGGAGCCACACTGCAAGGAGAGGAGACTGAGTCAGGAGGTGGTGATACGAGCAGCAGGGGCTATGCCCCATAGGGGAGGGAGCCACACAGAGCAAGCACAGAGAGCAATGTGGGGGCACCTTTGAGCCTTTCACTGAACACAAAGCCATGTAGGCATAGAGGACAATTCACAAGGTGGACGAAGAATGGCTGGATTGCTGTAAGCTGAATGGTTCCCTGGTCTGGGAAACATTCGAGTTGTGACCAGGTTGTTAGACACCCAGGTATGCAGTGGGGATGCCAAAAAAGTCGTGCCTTATTAGTGGGACTAAGATAGCCCTAGAGCAAAAGCCACAAGCACCTGCTGAAACATAGTACAGGAATAAACCCCCAAAACCTTGCACTGATCTGCAAATGAGCTAACTGCCTGCCAGCACTCTTCATAGGAAGACAGGAAATCCAGCCCTCAGCAACATAGCATTGACAGTGCCCAACATCCAGTCAGATATTACTAGTCATAGAATCTGGGAAATGAGACCCAAAGCCAGAAGAAGAACCAGTCAATATCCATAGACCCACAAATGAGAGTGACGTGAAACCAGCAGATGGTGGCTTTGAAACAGTATTGAAAATATGCTTAGGTATTTAAAGGAAAATGTGAATGGAAGTAGAAGTCTTACGGAAGGAATAAAAAGAAGCCAAATGGAAATTCTGGAAATGAAAATGACAATTTCTGGGATGACAAATCCCTTCAAAGGAATTAGCAGGAGGTTAGGTATTGCAGAGGAAAGGCTTGGTGAACCTGAAGACATAACAATAGAAACTATACAAACTAAAGCAAAGAGACAGAAGAGACTGGAAGACATTAAAACATTCAGGGATCTAAGGATAATGGATCTTTCTGCCTGTCCGGGTTGGGAGGGGGAGACCCTGGAGGTAGGGGAAGAACAAATAATTGAAGAAATAATGGCTGAAAAGTTTCCAATTTTGATGAAAACTATAAACCCATGGATCCAGGAATCTTGATAAACCCCAAGCAGAAAAAAACATGACAGAAACCTACTAAGTCCATCATAATCAAATTTCTGAAAAATAGTAGTAAGAAATCCAACAAGGAGGGGCGCCTGGGTGGCGCAGTCGTTAAGCATCTGCCTTCGGCTCAGGGCGTGATCCCGGCGTTCTGGGATCGAGCCCCACATCAGGTTCCTCCGCTATGAGCCTGCTTCTTCCTCTCCCACTCCCCCTGCTTGTGTTCCCTCTCTCGCTGGCTGTCTATCTCTGTCAAATAAATAAATAAAATCTTAAAAAAAAAAAAAAGAAATCCAACAAGGAGCAAGAGAGAAGACGCACCTCATATACAGTGGAATGAAAGAATGACTGTAGACTTCTTACCTAAACTATGCATCCTAGAAGATAATGGAATGGCATCTTTAGAGAGTTATAAGGGGAAAAAAATCAATTCCATACCAAGTCAAAAAAAAAAAGAAAAGAAAAGAAAAAGAAAAAGACTTTCAGAAAATGAAGGCAAGACCCCTAAAGAGTATGGGGTTTCTTTTTTGGGTGATGAAAAATCCTCAAATTGATCCTGGGGACACGTGCACAAGTCTGAGAGCACTAGAAACTGTTGAGTCACACACATTGACTGGTATGGATGTTTGCACAGGCACACCTCATTTTGGTGCACTTCACCTTACTGTGCTTTGCAGAAACTCCTTTTTTTTTTTTCCAATTGAAGGTTCATGGCAACCCTGCATCAAGCAAGTATGTCAGTGGCATTTTCTGACAGTATTTGCTCACTTCATGTCTCTCTGTCACCTTTTGGTAATTCTTGCAATATGCTAAACTTTTGTATGATCTTATTTGTCATGCTGGTCTGCGATCAGTGATTACAACTTGCTGAAAGTTCAGATGATGGTTAGCATTCTTTAGTAATAAAGTATTTTTTATTAAGATATGTACCTTGTTTTTTAGACTTAATGCTATTGCACATTTAATAGACTGTGGTGTAAACATCACTTTTCTATGCACCGGGAAACCAGAAGATCCATCTGACTTGCTTTATTGCAGTGGTCTCTAATTGAACCTCAAGTATCTCCAAGATGTATGTGATTAAAATAACATGAATAAATGTGTCCCCCCTACAAAATAAAATATGAAGGCAAAATAAAGACTTCTGTAGGCACAGAAAATCTAAGAGAACTTGTTGCCAGCACACCTACATGACAGTAAAGTTAGAAGAAGAAAAATGATGTCAAAAGACAACGGTAAAGTGCAGAAGCAAGCCCGTCAGCTGGTAGATAAGATATATCTGATGAGGGACTGGCATCCAAAATATATAAAGAACTTCTACAAGTCAGCAATAAGAAGATAAACAAAAACCCTATAAAAAATGGGCAGAAGAATTTAACAGACACTCCACAGAAGAATAGACACGAATCACTATATGCACACACGACAGTGCAGATTAAAATGGTGGGATACCCTCAACCATCCACCAGAGTGGCTAAAGCTAAAAAGGTGGGCAATGACAAGTGTTGGCAAGGGTATGAAGGATATGAAGCTGAAGGAGCGCTCATATATTGCTGGGGTGAATGCAAAGTGGTACAGCCTGTCTGGAAATCAGTTTGGCAGTTTGTTAAAAAGTTAAGCACAGAGTTAGCGTATGACCCAGTGATTCCACTCCGAGGTTTATATCCAAGAGAAGTGGAAGCACATGTCCATGGAAAGGATTGTCACCAAACGTTCTTAGCTGTTTTATTTGTAACAGCCCCCAACTGGAAAGAACCCAAATATCGTTTGGCAGTGAGTGGAATCATGTTGCCCCTCATCTCTCCAGTGGAGCAGCACCCCACAGTAACGAGGGGCAAGCTACTGATGCACACGGCCGTGTGAGTGAACGTCGGGCAGGACGCTGAACCAGACATTAAAGACCATGTTCTGTGTGATTCCATGTGTATGCAGTCCCAGAAAAGACACAGCCAATCCACGGACAGAATCCCCATCATGGTTGCCTGGGGTCAGGAGTGGTGGTGGGGGTGTGATCATAGACAGTCACAGGGGACTTCTTGCAGTGGACAGAATGTCCCATATCATGACTGTGGTATTGATAACATGAATGGGTGCATTTATCAAAGTATATTTCAATAAAGTTGAACTAATAAAATAATAGCTATCGTTTATTCAGCCCCTCCTGGTCCCAGGCAATATGCTAGAGCTTTCCATGCAATTTGTCCGATGGATGAATGGATGGATGGATGGAGAGAGGAATGGATGGATGGATGGATGGATGGATGGATGGATTGATGGATGGAAGGAGGGATGGATGGATGGGTGGGTGAAAGGATGGATGCATGGATGGAGGGAGGGAGGGAAGGATGAATAGATGGATGCTGCATGGATGAAAGGATGGCTGGCTGGATGCATGGATGGATGGATAGATGGATGGATAGCTGGATACATGGATGGATGGATGGGTGGATGGATGCATGGATGGATGGATGGGTGGATGGATGCATGGATGGATGGCTAGATGGGGGGAGGGAGGAATGACTAACAACCCCATGAAACAGGTGTTATCAGTCCCACTTTCCAAGTGAGAAACAGGACTCAGACGGGGTAAGTCACCTTCTCTGGGTTACATAGCTGGAGACCCTGTCAGAGCACATGCTCACCCTATCCCAACACACAACACCCAACATCCCACCTACCAGGCCAGCAGCAAGGCTCTAGGAGAGAGCAACAGAGCACAGCACTGGCTGCAGATGACACAGCTGCAAAGGGTCCGGGCCCCGAGGAGCTGGGTCTATGGGGCTGTCTCACGAGCCTGGGGAGGTGGGCCAGCTCAGCCTATATTTGTCCTGGGTCCTCAAGAACAGGGACTGGCCCCATGGGGGCCTCAGAACACACCTGCTGGATGAACGCCAGCCTACAGGTGGGGGCTAGGGGAGGCTCCTATACTGGGGGGGAAGCATGGTGCAGGCTTGGGGCTGGCCTGGGGCTGCTATGACTTGGCAGGCTGCATGGGGTGGCCAGGCAGAAGGGGGTGCTGAGTTGGGCCCCCCGGAGGCCTTCAGTCAGTCACTCGTTCACTCACTCATTCACTCGTTAGCAAGTACCTATTGAGTGCCCCGATGTGCCAGGGATTGTCCAGCCCTGAGAAGGCAGAGGCGAGAAATGAAGCTTAACCTGAGGAAAGGGCATGTCCTGGTCCAGAGGATTCTGCAGGCTACTGCCCCAGAGCTCAGGTTCTCTGGCCAGGCTGAGTTGGGGAAGGAACGTGGCCCCGCGGCTGCCGGGAGCTCAGTGGCAGCAGGTGGCTGGGATGGACACGGGCAGGACCCTGAAGTCGGTCTTCTAGCCCCTGACTGCAGGTGGCCTGTCCCTCGCTCTCCAGAGAGCAGCCACCTTACCTGTTTCTCAGGCACCAGGGGGACGTCCTTGGTGCAGGGAGGCGAAGCGACTATCTGCTGCCTCCGCCCAGCCTGCACCGGGGCTGGGACTCTCTCTGGAGGCAGAATTTCAGCGAGTGCCCCCAAACTCAGCAATCAAGGTAAATGATATTTTAATGTGATATTAAAAATTAAAAATTAGTACACAAACATCCATAATAAGCAAAACGCCAAACCTAGACAGAGCTGGCTGTAACGACAGTACCTCGGTGTCTGCAGGGCGGGCTTGCACGAGGCACTGACTTCTTAGAGGCGCAAGGAGGGAGATAAGTCCTGGGGCTTTGGAGCCTGAACAGGTCTTGGTTTGACTCTGGTTCTGACATGAGTCAGCTGTGTGTCCTTGGAAGAGTTAACTATCCTCTCTGAACTTCAGTTTTCTCACCTATAGAGAAAAAAATGAAGGAAATTACAGCTTGGACAAATGTCCCCAAGTTATTACATGAGGCATGCATTGAGGTATCTGTCCTGATTTGTCGTACCTGGCACACAGTAGGCGCTCAATAAATGCTAGCAGTCACCATTGTTGTTGAACTGATATGGACAAAGCATCCTGGGTGGTCAGGGGAGGCAGGGGTGAATGGAGGAGGGGGCGGTTGAGGCTGCCCAGTTGGTTGCCACGTGCCAAGCCCCAGCCTCGCTGCTCCTCACCTGGGCCCTGCCATCCTGCCTGTTTGTGCGGACAAGGACCAAGGCTCAGGTGTGGGTGTCGAGCTGGGGCTCACACGGCAGGGACGCAGGGGGGCCTGGATGGGGAGGTCCTGCGTCCTCAGCCTGTGGCTCCTGTCTCCGTGAGGCCCCGGGGAGGTGGTGGTATATTGGGGGAGGGTGTCTCCCCACCCCTACCCCCACCCAGGAGAAGATCCGGAGGCGATCTTGGCTGGTCATGCGCTTTCTTGTTTCAGGTTGCCCTTCCCGCCGGGGGACCGAGTGACCTTCAATGGGAAGGAATGCATGTGTCAGAAGTGCTCCCTGCCCAAGACAGCGGGCAGCAGCGTGCACCTGTCCCAGGGCCTCTGGAGTAAGTGGGCGCCCAGCGGCGTGGGGGTGGGGGTAGGGGATGGGGGGCTGGCCTCCGCAGTGCGCGGGGAGGGGCTGACCCCACGGACCCAAAGCAGAAGCGGTGGGATTGAAGGGTGACTGTGGACAGACACAGGAAGAAACAAGGGACAGAAGTCTCTAGGGGGCTGTTCCCTCCAGCCTGCCTCCTCCAGGAAGCCTCCTGGCCTCCCCTGGTCATCTCCCCGCCCCTCCACACACACATTCAGCTCCACAGATAATTCCAGACCTTGCAGAAGCCCTTTGGGGGAGCCATTAGAAGAGCACTGAACTCTGGGCTCCTGAGGTCAGGAGCTCCTGGGTTAACTGCTACACGCCCCAGGAACAAGGCCAGGGTTTGTATGCAGTGGGTACTCAATAGATGCTTGCTGGATGCAGAAGCAGACTGTCACGAAATAAACGTGCGCTGGAGTGTCCCTGAGGGTGCAGGACTGTGAGAAAGCAAGGTGGGCAGGCAGGAGCCGGCTTTCCGCAGCTTCCGCAGCTCTTCTGGGCCAGACGTGGTGTGTGGGGATGTGGATGGGGGCCCGGCGCTCCAGGGCCTGCTGCCGCCTGGGCTCCCTGGGCAGAAAGGGAGTTTCAGTGCCCACTCTGCATGCCGTGGTCATGGCGGTGCCCCCAGTTCTGGGGCTGCGTGTCCCTCGGCAGACAGGGCTTTCTGCGGACTTCCAGAGCCAGCCCCTCGCTCCTAGCTCATTCCCTGTCCCTGTGAAGCACCTTCTTCTTGCCCGCCTGCCTTGGCTGCCGCGTTCTAAGTCTCTCCAGAGGAGACTGCAGCTGCAGCCTTCTAGAAGCTCAGGGCTGGCCTGGGGGGGGGGGGGGCTGCCAGTAGTTTTACTCTGTGAAGGAGGTGGAGCCTTCATCCCCTGGGGAGGCAAGCTAGCAGCTGTGACAGCTGGTGAGGCTGTGGCTGTGGGGCTTGCTAGGACAGTCCTCCGTACAAAACTTTCTCTCCCACTGAGGACAGGATTGCTTGACTTCTGAGAATTTTCTTCGCAACCAATACTGTTATAATTAAATCTGAAATAGTAATCAAAAACTCTAACAAGCAAAATTTTAAAAGGGGGTGAGTTTGTTTGAACAGTTTGTCCAGAGCTCCCCAGGAGCCAGAGTAAAAAGGAAAATATGCCTGAACCCGGACTCATTGAGAATTTTTTGAGAGTTTTAAAAGGCTCTGCCCTTTCCAAATGTAAATTTATTTTAAAATACCAAATTTACCTGTCCAGAGAACCAACGCTCCACTGACCCTCAGATGGTCTAATAACGTAACCTGCCCCTTTTTCCAGTCCACAGTGAAGCTCTCCAGCTTAGACCCTTTTTTGTGCCTAGAAAGTGTTAAATATTCATCACCAGCTCTTGGTTGCTCTGTGGGTATCTGCCGAATCTTCCGAATTCCTGCTTCCTCTGTGCACAGAGCAGCCCTGCCAGGCGGGAAGCCTCTTCCCCCCTCCCCTCTGTAGGTGCAGAAGTGCCTGAGTCTGGTGGGGAGGTGGGTGTGCGCCAGGCGCCCCGTGGCCAGCTGGGGAGTGGTGCACCTGAGGCTTGAGCCAAGGCCTTCAAACTCCAAAGCTGGGGAGCTCACCCTGCTGTGACCAGATGCTTAGGGAGGAGGTGGTCTTGTTCCGAAATGACACACAAGTTCAGGGAGGTGTGCGTTGAAGGGAAGGCACTATAGAACAGGGAGAAAGTGAAAAGTGCCATGGGCAACCACCAGACCCTTGTGAGTGGACAAGGGGGGCTGGCGTGTGGGGACAGGGAACAGAAAGAAGCAGGAGAGATGGAAACCAGAGGGAAAACCCATGCCAAGGAGTACCAAGTGCGTCCCGGAGGCAGCAGGGAGCCATAGATGGCTGTTGAGTGAGGCTGCTGGGAGGAGCCTGAGCAGTGTGGTTTGCCTGCAGGTTGTGGGGCTGGGGGAGGGGCTGTGGCCCCCTGCGGTTGGGTGGAAAGGGGGAAAGCTGCCCTTTCAGGGGCAGCTGTGGAGGTAGGAGTCCAGCTGGAGTCCTGGGCCCCGAGCGTCCCTCAGCTTCCCTCTTCCGCTTTCTGGCCCTGAGCCTGTTGCTTAGAAACAGGGTAAGCGCTTCACATTGGACGCCCACGCCATTCCCTCCCTGGACGTGCACACCCCTCCTTCTAAGCCTTGCACAACAGCATCTGCCCTGGGCCGCCTCCCCCACGGCCCAGAGGAGTGTCTCCTCCCCAGGAGTGCTTGTCGTGCTTGTCGCTTCACCTCCGGGCTCCCCTTCGCTGGGCTCCCCCAGCCTCCAGCTCTGTTGCCGGTCTGGGTCTCAGTCTCGGTCTCGCTGTCACAGGGCAGCCCTCCCAGGGGCATCGGGGGTAGCTCTGGGCCTGACTGCCCCAGGTGAACCCTCTTTCTCACCCCTGCATGCCCTGGGCAAGCTGTGTCCACTCTCTCGGCCTTGGGACTGGGCGCAGGGTCAGAAGCGCGCGTGGGCAGGGGTCTGTGGCACAGCGGGCAGGAGGGGGGGCTCTCCAAGCTGGGGGGGGGGGGCGGGGGCCTGTTCTTGGGCTTGGCCACCCATTCCGCACCCACCCCGGGTCCGTGCTTCAGCGGCTGGGGCTCAGCCCTCAGAATACGTGGATTCACACCCAGAACCCGGGCCCGCGAAGGAGCTGGGGCCTGGAGGCCCCTCCAGAGTCAGCAGGAAGGAGGGCAGGGGCGAGGGTGCACAGCCCTTCCCTCCGAGACCATCTGGTCTATGGCCCTTGGAGCTTCTGTGTCTTCTTCCCCGAGAGAGGCTGCCCTGGAGCCCCAGCCCCCTCGCTGACCCGCTCCTGCCTGGGAAATGGGGCAGTGAGGCTGTGAGGTGGTATGCCTTGTGGGGTTCAGTGACTGCCTCGTCGGGTGCACCTGCCCTGTGGGGTGCTGCAGCCCCCAGCACCCAACACCCACTCCTGGCCGCCTTCCGGCCGAGTACCTCACGCCCTCGCGTTGCCAGGGGCGGGTGTCACCCGTCTGGCTCAGAGCCCCAGTGCGTGGGGCGCGCTCGAATGCGCTTTCTCTCTCCCAGTTGCTGCTTCCAGCTCTTCACTCAGTTTGGGGCTTTCAGAGAAATGACAGGCCCCTCTTATAACATGTCAACATTTTCACGTTTTGGGCCTCAGTGGGCTCCATGCTGTCCAAAGTGAATCTCAGATTCAACTTGGAGCCCCTCCCTGCTTCCTAACCTGGTTTGACCTGGGGGACAGGGGTGAGGGTGGGTCCGACCCTCCCCAGTTCACGGCTGGGGCTCAGAGAGGCTTCCTCACACATCCCGTGTCCCACACAAGTTAGTGGCAGAGCTGGAGATCCCGTGAAACATCTGCTAGAGGAGGGAGCACTTTGTTTGGAACTTTCTAGAAGGGTCATGCTGGGGTAGTGGCCCAGGCGCATCCCCGTTGCTGTGATGAACCAGGCCAGGGTGTGTGGGTGAGTGGGCCGCCTTCCTGGCGACCTCTGCCCCAGGCAGTGGGGACACTCCCTCGAGGACATCCCCTCTGCTGATGACTGTTGTCGTCAGGACTCATCACAAGACTCTGTGCTGTCATTTGCAAAGCCCTGCAAAGCGACCCTGAGCTCCAGTTGTATTTAGAAAGTGCGGATTGCTGTTTCCATGACAACAATCCTACGTGCATGTTGCTCTTACCTCCGAGTTCAGGGCTTGCTGTTGGTGAGACTCTGCCCCCAGTTCGCCAGGATGAGTGAGGGGCTGGGGCTGGGTGTCAGGCCCACGTCCCCCTGCAGCCCTGCAGCCACAGCTGGCATGCTGACCTGGAGCCTCTTGGCCCTCCCCTGGAGCCTGGCAGGAGGCAGAGTGTCCTGTCCGAGGCATCCTCAGATGGCTACCACGGGGCATTGGGCCACCGGGTCTTCCCGTCGTGACAGCAGCAGCACGAATCACAGCGTCCAACCTCACGTGAATAGAGTGGGGTTTCAGACACACCTGTGGGCTTGTAGCTGTTAGCTCTCCTCAGCCTCGTAACAAGTGCGTGAGCCTGGACCATTATTATCCCCGTAAAATGCATCCCCGTTGTGCTGAGCACAGAGACGTGGCGTGACTTGCCCACAGTCACACAGCTAGGGAGGGCAGTCTGGTTCCGAGGGCCATGTTTCTCACCACACGCACCCTGCCTCCCCGCCACCTGTTGGCGCAATGCGGGGTGGCGTGCTCCTTCACCTGGCCCTGCTACAGAGAAGCACACTCAGACTCCGAGCTGGGTTTCCCGACCTGGTACCGTTGACAGTTTGGGCAGACAGTCCTCCGCTGTGGGACCGTCCCGTCCGCTGGAGGCGCCGAGCAGCATCCCTGGCCTTGGCCCCCAGGTGCCTGGAGCGTGCCCCCTCCAGCTGTGGCCATCCAAAGCGTCTCTGGACATTGCCAAGTGTCCCCTGGGGAGCACAGTTGTCCTTGGTTGCAAGGCGGTGACCTGGAGCTTACGGAGCGAGCCCGCGCTCAAAGCCAGCCTGCTCTTATCTGGAACGGGCGAGTTGCATGGTCTCTGTGCTGCTGGGGGACCGATGGAGGTAGCGGGTTGGGGATGGGGTCTGGATGCTTCCTGAACTTGAGTGGGGAGGGCATCGTCTTGGTCCGCATTCATTCATTCATGCGTGCATGCATTCGGCAAGCGCTCGAGCTACCAGCCCACGCTGGGCCCCGAGGGTCCTCAGGTGAACAAGCTGCCCTCTTCTCTCACGGCCCTGGATCTCGGAGTGTGGGTCCGATCTTCGAGCAGAGGAAGTGTGGGGATGCCAGTCAGGGTTCCAGAGCAGGTGGGGGCCACATCACCTGGGGGCAACTTCCAAAGGAGGAATCCCCAAGGCTGCCTGCCTGGGGCTCAGCTCGGCCTTGGGCTGAGACTCGGAGCAGGAACACGGGCGGGGGGCTGGGCTGTCTGTGTCTGGGATGCAGCACATACAACCACAGAAGGAGGTCCAGATGAGAATGGGCCAGGAGGGCTTCCTGGGAGGGGCATCCAGGCAGGGGAGTGCCCGGAGAAAGGAGTGGCAGGAGGCCACATCTCCTTGGGGGGGCACGTTGGTCAGGTCACTTCAGTTCATAGTCTACTTGTCAACAGAGGAGGACAGATGGGGCCCCCAGACCTGCCGCCTCCCCTCCAGGCAGCCCCCGCCCTGCAGGGCCCTCTCATTCAAGGACACACCTGCTGCCCGGGCCTGTCGCCCGTCCTCCGGCGGGTGTTGTCTCTGTCAGCTCCCAGCCCAGGCTGCATGCAGTCAGCGCTCAATGCGTGCAGGGATGAACTTTGTGATTTGTTTTCTACGTGTTCACACCGGCTGGCGTGTAGCAGGGTCCCTCCAGCACACCCAGCTGGACCGTCCTCTCTGTCCACTCCCGCAGGCCGGCTCTAGGCGCTTCTGTGTCCG
This sequence comes from Ursus arctos, assembly GCF_023065955.2. NCBI lineage: Eukaryota > Metazoa > Chordata > Mammalia > Carnivora > Ursidae > Ursus > Ursus arctos. Next base: position 3,386,909 of record NW_026623111.1, read on the forward strand.
GAGACCCAGCAGTATGGGCCCCACACCTCCTGGCCCACGGTGATGATGTCTGTGTCCTGTTCTTTCTTTCAGGTTGTGGGGGCTGCGGCACAGAAATAAAAAACGGCCAGTCCCTGGTGGCTTTGGACAAACACTGGCATTTGGGCTGTTTTAAGTGTGAGACGTGCGGGAAGCAGCTGGACGCGGAGTACATCAGCAAGTGAGTGGCGGCTCCTCCTGTGTCCCTCCTGTGGTCACTCCTGTCCTGTCCCCCGTGCAGACGCAGGGCCTGCGTGTTTGTCCCCCTGCCCGGTGCCTCCTCCCAGCAGCCTTGTTTCCCTAGGTGGTCTGCAGGGACCTCAGCTCCATTTCTGTGGCTCGAAACAGAGACCGAGCCCCCCTCTTTGCCCGTCCCTGGGGGCACCCTCCCGTGGTGCCTGGGTCACCTGCAGAATGCACGGTGGGTGCCCACTGACCCCAGCAGCAGGAGTGAGGGGAAGAGGGCTGACCCATCTCAGCTGTCACAGCGGTGATGACTCAGCCCCAGCTCCAAGTCCTGCAGGGCTTGGCCAGCCGGCCGCTCCCCCTGGCCGACCTCGTGTCCCCAGACCCCAGACGTGCAGCCAGGATGTGCTGATGGCTGGTTTGGGTGGGGGTCGGAGCGCACATCTCATCAGAAGGCAGTGCAGACGCAGCCTCTGGGAGTTCACAGCCCCGAGCGGGAGAAGCTGGGTTGCCGGGAAGGGGTGCATTTCAGTCCCTGGGATGGGGGGACTGCGTCAGGGAAGCCTCCTATGGCCCAGAGTTAGGGGGTGGACTGAAATGTGCAGAGTGGGCTCCTTCCTGCAAGGTGGGGGGCTCTGTGGGCCGCTAATGTGGGAGAGCCTGCTGGTTCTTGGTGCCGGAGGGAGCGGAACCGTCCCAGGGCCTGGCTGTGCAATAGAGCTGCACAGAATGAAACCTGTGTGCGTGCACACACACATTCACACACATGCACACATGCGCACACTCATACACACGGACACACTCATACACACATGCACATGTGCGCGCACATACAAGTACACACAGTACACACATGCATGCTCATGCACACATGTGCATGCACATTCACGCATGTGCACACACTCACACACATGCATGAGTACACATGCATGTACACACATTCACATGCACGCACTCACACACAGACACACTCATACACACATGCACGAGTACACATGCATGTACACACATTCACACATGTGCACGTGCACACACAGACACACTCATACACACTCACACACATGCATGAGTACACATGCATGTACACACATTCACATGCACACACACAGAGACACACTCATACACACGTGCACACACACATGCATGAGTACACATCACTTCCAGGGCATCCAGATCAGGTCACCGATGTGCCCCGTCCATCTCCTGGCTCCTCTCATACCCTCCCTGTGCATGAGACCACTCAGGTGGGAAACGGGGTGAACAGAGTGGGGTCTCTCTGTCTGTGTCCTACAACCCCATGTGAGTCCATACTCATCTCAAAACAAAACGTTTTCAGTTAAAGTCCCCAGGCCAAGACAAGCCTCTGTCCAGGCTGGATCAGGCGGGGGAAGGCACTGGCCGCTCCTCTGTCATAGTAAAGGAGTAAAGGAAAGGCGGGGGGTGACTCCCCTGAAGGCAGCCCCAGGAGACAGAGCACTAAAATACAATACAATACAATACAATACAATACAATACAATACAATACAATAAAATAAAATAAAATAAAATAAAATAAAATAAAAAAGTGTGCCCAGCCCCCAGGGTGCTCGCTGCCGTGGTAGCTCACCCACACGGCTCGCCTGTCACTCAGCAGCCTCCAGAATGGCCCAGAATTGACAGGGATGGTGCGTTGGTGTTGCCATGGAGACGTTATCTTTGAGCCCCTGGGTTTGGGGCACAGACACCCATGGTGGAGAATAATAGGGGCCCCGGGGTCAGCGGCATTCCTACAGAAGGTCCTGAGGGCGGCGTTAGCTCTGGTCTCGGAAAAGTCGAGAACTCTTACCTTCTGTTTGCAGCTACATAAGAACCAGAACCCAACGGGAGCAGCGGGGCAACTTCCACGGTGCGGGGGAGGGGAGATGTGTGTGGGCAGCGGGCGCCCCTGCCTGCCAGTGGCCTCTACACCCAACTCCTGCTGGGCCCGGCCGGGCCGAGGGGCGGCCTGGTTAGCAATGACAAAGGCCTCGGCCACCAATTGGCAAGTGCCTGCCATGTGCTAGACTCTGGCCACACCTTCTCGTCTTTAGAACTTACTATAATTTCTCCCATTTTATGGCTGGGGAAGCCGAGGCGCAGCGAGGTTACACGACTTCCCGGGGCACACAGCTGGGGCGTGGTGGCATGGGAGCGCTAGCCCATCCACTTCGCCACTGCCCGTCAGCCCCTGCCCACACGGAGCATGGCTACCAACCCAGGAAGCTTGGCTCCACCGCCAGGCCTTCCCTCCGTCCCCACACTGCCCCCCACGTCCTGTTGTAATAATAAGTACAGTCCCTTGCAAATCGGCTCTGCCACGTGCCGGGTGCTGTGCCTGGCGGGGTGCGTGCACTGTCTTCCTGGCGGCACCCCTGAAAACCCGCTGCCTCCCTCTCGGGGCATTCAGGGCAGGCTCAACGTCGAAGCCACTCGCCCCAGGCTGCCCAGATCCTCGGAGCAGCACCCAAAACCGTGTGTCGCTCGTCACTGCTTCCCCACGCCTCGATCGGCGCCCGGCGTGTGGCGGGCATGCTGTAAATGTGTGTGCAGAGTGGACACGTCACCTGCTGCCGTCCTGACCACTCCCGCATGGCCGGATGCCTCTGCCGCCACCCCCGGGGACAGAGAGGCCCCGTCGCCACCCACCACCTATGCCACGTGACATTGCGTCATCCTCAGACCTGGTCCCTGGCGTGAACACCTTTGTCACACACACCTGTGGCTCATGATTTTGTAGGGAGCTCCAGACTCCTTCCAGGGGGAGTCTATTTACTCAGCAACCCCTGGTGAGTAAATAGGCCATTTCCCACCCGCATGCCCCACGTGGGACGGAATGAACTGGAAGGAAGGGCCATGTCGTCGGTGGGAACATCTTCGGTTTCCCGATGAGAAAACCGTTCAGCCGCTGGGCACCCAGGTGAACCCCCTACACGTCCTGATGGCCTGTCTTGTTGCAGGGACGGGCTGCCCTACTGCGAGGCCGACTACCACACCAAGTTCGGCATCCGCTGTGACGGCTGTGAGAAGTACATCACGGGGCACGTGCTGGAGGTGAGTGGGCTGCCGGGCACCCTCTCTGAGCCAGGTCCTGCTCGCGTGCCTCTCGGGGTGTCCGATGTTCGTGTGTGTTTGTGCAAGAATGCGTGCCCCTGAGTCTTTGCCTCCCCCTTCCTCCCAGCTCTGCTGGGGGACAGCTTCCTCACCCTTCCAGAGCCTGCTCGGTGAGGGCCACCTCCTCCAGGAAGCCTTCCCCGGACACTGTCTCTCCTGCACCCTCTGCAAGCTAATTGAGTTAGAGAGGTGAGGGTTTGACATCCTGGGTCCAGCCCTCCCATGTCTAGATGGGGGTCAGGCCTGGAGGAGTGAAAGTGAGTCCAGTCGGCAGGACCATGTGCCCAAAGGAGGCCCAGAGTGGTCACCTGGCAGGCCCAGTCACACAGCAATCACGGGGTAGGCAGGCTTTCTGGGGGGTGCCGACAGCATGTCTTTTGGTCGCGGTAGGAGTTACCTGGCTCTGTCTCTGTGGAATCACATGCAGCGTGCCCTTTGGTACAGCTGTTCAGTAAGATAAATCCCGTGGGAGGGCCCGGTGTCACACCCAGCCCGTCCCTCCCCCCATTCTTCAGCCCCTCCTTGGCTCTGTGCTGGAGCCTGCCCATGACCCTGGGGAAGGCACAGGTGACTCAGGGAATGGAGGGGGGCCCTGACCCCGGCAAAGGGCTTGGGAGCCTTTCCCACCAGGTCACAGGGGGGCCTCTGGGGGTGGGAGGATAGGTTGGGGGATGCTGCTGTCAGGCCCCCACCCCCATCCCTGACCAAGGCTTCTGAGCCCGGGAATGCCTGGGTCATTTTGGCATTTCAAAGAGCGTGGGGCTGCTGCCCAGGCTGGAGGCTGGAGTCTGGGGACAGTGGGACGCGTGGGGGTGCCCCTGGAATCCCCAAGGATTGCTGCCCTGCCTGCACCCACAGCTAGTACCCAGCACATCATCGGCACCCGCGGTGCCTCGGCGGAATTGTACGCTGAGCGCTGGGCTGCTTCGCTCGAAGTTACCCTTGATGTCCCTCCAAGCAGCGGGGACAGAGCTGCCCGGGGGCCTCAGGCCCACCTCTCAGCTCTCTCGGCCCTCTACCCCGGCAGTGGGAAGGGGAGAGGGGTAGGGGTGTCACAGCCACCCCACAGGGCAGGGCCGCCTCTCCCCTCATCCCCAGGGCGGGAACCCCCCTCAGGCCAGTGCCCAGTGGGAGGGCCCAGGCTCTGCGGCGGGGCCTGAGGGTGGGTGTAACACACGCTCACTGATGACCGCGAGAGTGTGCAGAACACACATGGGAGGGAGGTAATGCGATCATAGGGAGCTGAACTGTTTGGCTGGTTTCCTTCCAGTTTTTTCCGTCCCCACGTAATTCTAGTGGAGGCCAGACTGTCGGTACAACATTATATTCTGAGGTTGTCCAGTTCACGCTTCTGGTTTAGCAAGTTTCCCTGTTTTTGTTTTTTGTGTGTTTTCCATACGATGGGACTTTCTGTTAAACAGCTGTATTGGAACATAGCTCACATACCGCACAGTCCAGCCCTTAGCATGGGCCGCTCAGCGGCAGCCGGTATCCGCGTAGACACGTGCACCTCACACGTCCACTCTAGAGCATTTCCAACACCTCAGCAAGAGCCGGGTGCCCTGGATGCTGCCCCAGCCCCGGCCCCTCGGGTCCCCCTCCTGTCTCCATGGACTTCCCTTCTCCGCACAGCGCACGTGAATGGGGTCCGACAGCCTGGGTGGGGTTTCCAAGGCTGCTCGTGTGTCAGCGTGGCCCGTCTTGCATTACATTCCGTCGCAGGACTGTTCCAGTACTTAGTAAGCTGATTATTGTTGGACAGAGCACCGCTTTCTAGTTTTGTACTACAATAAACAACACAGTGATGAACATCTTTTTTTTTTTTTTTGCATTTCTAGTTTTTCTTAAGATTTCTTCATTGAAATGTGCATGCTCAGTCAACAAGTATAAACCTTTTAAGAGTCTTGACACTTACAAGGTGCTTTCTGGAAAGGTCACCCTAATTTCCACTCTTACCCGCAGAGCACGGTGCCCCCGCCCCACTGGGAGTGTAGTCTTTATGAACTCCGTGCTGGTCTGCAGCTGAGAACGTGGGGCCTCACTCGCTCCCGTGACTCCCTTCGCCCTTGATGCCGGTCCTTCTGACAGTTGAGTGGACCGCAGCGCCTGCGTTAGTTACTTCCCACGCGCTGCCTGCTTACACGCGGGTGGGGTCTTCATGGGGTGGGGTCTTCATGGTCTTCAGCTCCATCTGTGCGTATGGGTCCCATGATGAAGCTGTTGGCATTTAGTCTGCGGGCATCTTGTACATATTGTCTTGGGTGGTGATCGTATTATTGATACCCACATCCTCTGAATATGTGGACGGAGACTATGACACTCTTCGGGACCCTGTGGCGCTATAAATATTAGGGACAGGGCCCCACCTGACCCACTGCCAGTGGTTCAAACCACTTGTCCGTGTTTCCCGCAAGGTTATTCCAGATCTTCTACCCTCTCCTGGGCTCCCCACACATGTGTGCTGGGCCATTGGCCACCCCTAGCAGGTGGCAGAGCCAGACTCGGACCCGGGCTGCCCGGGTTCCTGGCGCCTGTTCCTTCCCCAGCGTCAGCCTCTCCCAGAGTGTGGACGTCAGTGTGTGTGCTGTTTTAGCACTGTGCCCCATGTGATACCTGATGGCCGAAAGTGGGGTGCATCTCAGGCTCCGGTGGGCTGAGCTGTTGCTGCTGCAGGTGTGTGGACCTAGCCTGACCTGCTTCCTGGCCACCGCGGCATCACCCCTGCACCCTGGGGGGCCGGAGGGGGAGACCTGACCCCAACCCTGCTGCCTGCCCTCAGCACGCACTGTGCCGAGCAAGAGAACATTCCAGTACGTCAGGGACTCAGTGAGACATCGTCTGTGAAGTGTCCCCCAGCTCAGGGCTGGCCCCGTGGTAAATACTGGGGGCTGGGGGCTTCGTTATTGTCACCAGGTGATCAGCGGGCTCCCCCGGATGGTGACCCCATGTGCCCCGTGTGCTCCTGATAGTTGACGCTGGACCAAATACGGCATGTGGGGGTTTGGTGCCCGTGAATGGAGCCCCTGCAGTGCGCTCCACTTTATCACCAGGAAGGGACCGAGTAATTATGAAGAACAGGAGAAAAACGGGGCTGGATTTTCCTCCTCGTCAGTGGTGGAGGATAAAGAGCCTCCCAGGAAGATTAATGCTTTTGTTTTCGCCTCCTCGGCGAGTTCCCTGGCGTGGCGGAGTCGGCGGGCTCTGCAAAGCTCTGAGCATCCCCCTCGCGAGGCGGCAGCTGCGGGCGGGCAGAGCTGAGCCCGACTCCTCAGAGGGGAGCCGCCGTCGCCGCGCCACCACCTGAACTTGGCCCGGAGCGTGCCGGCGCCCCGCTGGGCCGGCAGTGGGCTCTTGGGGGCAGCAGGTGGCAGATGGCAGGACCTGAAAAAGAAGGAACAGGATCCAGACCTCTGGCTGAAGGCTGAGGGTGCCCATCCTCACGGTTACACTGCCCGTTCCAGCTGACCTGTCTGGGGAGCAGGCACTGGAGAAGGGCTGTGGGGGCTGGCCGATCGGACTGAGCTCTGTGGCGAGGACCCCGTGCAGGTAGGAAGCCTGGCCAGGCTCTTCGGAGGGCCGATGGGGAGGCTGCAGGGGCCATGCTGGGTTGCAGGTGGGTGGGCTTGCAGGGAGCTGGGAAAGATTGGCCAGGTGAGACTCCCTGAGGCACCCGTCACCCCCCCAAGCTTTGTCCCCCACCAGATGCTTGTCCCACTCCGAGCTTCCCTCTCCTCGGATCCCGCGCAGGAGAGCGGCTCAGGCCCCCTTCCCCCGCCAGCAGGAGCCATCAGGCTGTGCTGCGTCTGTGTGTGGCGGGCACAGTGCCATCTTGATGCCGGCCGCCAGCAGCGCCTGCCTGTCCGCCCATGAAATGTGTTCCGTGGTGACGGTGGAGCCTTTCCTCCCCCTTCTTTAGTTACTCCTAAATATCGTCTTCTCGGTGTCTTCCCCGATCCTGCATGTCTCGGGTGTCTGTCTCGGGGACCCTGCTCCATGCTGGGGTGCAGGTGGAAGAGTCTCATGGGTCTGCTGGGCACTGAGGAGGGGCTGTCTGCACCCCCACATTGCCGAGAGGGATGGAAGCCTGGGAGATGGGGGCAGAGGTGGGGGGCCTGGGGCGGTCCTCTGCATGGCGGGCTCCATGGCTGGAAATGCCCCACGGAGAGAGCTGAAAGGTGGCTATGCGGTTGTCTGCCAGGGACAGCGGTGTAACCAGACCAACTAGACCCAGAGTTTGACAAGGGGGTGCTGAGCAAGGGCGAGAGGGGGAGTCCCTGGCTCAGTGCTCACACTCACCCCACCCTTGCCTTATTCTCTGCTAGCAGGAGTGCTTCCCTACACTGGTGGGAGTGGGAGTGGCGGGGGCGGGGATGGGCCCTGCCCTCCTTAACCCTTGCAGTGCTGCTGTAGGAGCCCCACCTGCCTGGTGCAGCCCAGCTGTCTCCATGGTAACGAGAAGCCCAGGGTCCCTCTGGGACCACTAATTAATTCCTCCCTCTCTCCCTCCCCTGCCTGCCTTCTCTTCTCTCTTCCTTAACCCACCCCTCACCTACAGACCCTCTGAACACTCACTGTGTGCCCTGTCCCGGGCTGGTGGTGGCTGGGCTCCCTGCTTGAACCCCCCACCACCCAGGAGCCCTGGTGGGAGGGGGACCACGGAGGCAGCTTCCACCCTGGGTCAGGCAGCCCCTAAACATGTCTCCATTTCAAATAAACCATCCCCTAGGGCTACAGGACATCGGTCTTCCTTTGGGCGCTCCATTTTACCCTCTTTAGCGGATATGACTTTTATCGCTGGGAGACAATAAACCACATGTTCTGAAGAAATAAAGGCATTTCCTCAGGACAGAAACAGGTCAACTTGCCAAGGCCCCAACTTCTCTCTCTCTCTTTTTGTGATTTGATGAATGTCTTTATTTAAAAAAACATATTCGGAAGGAATACCTGTTTATCATAAAATAAACTGAAAAAGCATCCATAATGAACGCCATCACCCAGACTAACTATTGTTAGGATTTAGAATTCACCGTTTTAGATTGTGTGTACACGTGCACAGATAAACACACACGCACACACACACAGATACACACGCCCACATACACACACGGATACACACGGACACACAGATACAGACACACAGACATAGACACAGATATACACATATACATACGGATATGGACACACAGACATATACACATACACATACCTACACACACAGGCACACACGGACACACAGATACAGACACACACAGACACAGATATACACACGTACATACACACACATGGATACACATAGACACACAGACACACAGACACACAGACACAGGAGTGCACGGACGTGCTGTCAGCCTGACGCCATGCCCTGCTTGTGCATCTGACAACGAATCAGAGCCTGGGTCCTGACCCTTCCCATTGGTCTGTAACAGCGTCTACACTGGCGAGCCGCGGTCCCTGGTCTTCTGGGTTTGAGGGGCTGGGACAAGGGCATGGAGCAGTCGTCTTTGCTGCGGGGGCTTCTTAGCGACATCATGTGCTCTAGGGACCACTTAGGAACATAGGACAGCATTTCCGTGTGGGGTCTGCTCTGGGACCTGGGGGACCGGGGAGGACGAGGCGACACGCCCTAGAGAGAGCTCAATGGTGGGAGAAGGGGAGAGAGAGAGAGAGCGCCTGCCAGCCTGGCAACACGGCAGAGACCCCACGCCGAGAGTGAACACATGGGGTCAGCAATGGGGACAGCGGCAGGGCTGAGGTCAGGGGCTCTGGGGAGGGGGCTGCCGATCGCACAGTGCTTCGCCTGCAGGGCCCTGCTCCTCTCCAGGGGGTCGTAGGCCGCGGCAGCAGACGCTCCCCGCGGCAGCGGCACAGCTCCCGCTGAAGGCTCTGGTCAGCTGCAGGGTACGTGTCATCATCTCGGCGCGTGCTGGTGATGAGGTCTTTTCGGATCTGGATTCAACAGGGAAACTAAGCTTTGATCGGGGCCGGTGGAGGCACGTGAGCGGCCCCCAGGAGCTGGCCGGCCTGGGCGGGGGGCTGCGGCAGTGGCACTTGCCCAGCCCTCCACAGCCTGGCGTCCAGCGGAGCACATGGAAAGCAGCGGGGGACACAGCCTGTTGTCCAGGGAGCAGAAGGGACCCCAGATGAGGGGACGCCTGCCTCCCATGTGCCGGGCATGTCCCTCTGTGCTGCCCATGGCCGGGTACGGGGTGGGGGGGGGGGTGGGAGTTTCTGGAGCCCGGACACCCTGCCCCAAGTCCCTGGTGCTGGCTGCGCCCTGCGTGTCAGTGGTGCGACGTGCTCCAGTCTGTCCGCGCTGACTTGGTCCTGAATAAGGCGCAGCCCTTGCTCTAGGTGCCTGGAGCCCGCGTCCCTGCGTTCTTAATGAGCCTGTTCTGTCTTACTAAAGACGACAGCCACTTGTCAGAGGCACAGACATCTTTTTAAAACCACGCACTGCAGAAGCTCATGAGCTTTTAATATTCTCTAGAAATCTGAGCCATCTTGAGACCCACCTGGTGCGGGGCTGGGCCATCTGCCCGGGGGGGGGGGTGCTGGGGGGCTGCACAGACCACACCCCAGCTGCTGATGCTCCAGGCTTGTAGTGCATGGGGATGGGGAGGAGAGGCTCTGAAAGGGCAGGGGCTGCAGCAGCCTTTGGATGACGTGGAATGTCCGGTCGCTGTGGCCACCGGGAGAGAGGGCGGGAGTGACCATGGGGCCCGATATAAGGAGCGAGGGTGCTTTGACTTTGGACTCTATAGTGGGTCTTAGTGTGCTGGAGCCGCTGCAGCCATTCTGGGCCCTGCGTGTGAAGCCCCAGGTAGCGTCCTTCCTGTGCTAGGGTCTGCAAGTTCGCCATCCAGGTGCCGGCCCGGCCCCTTCAGTTCCTGGCGAGGGCCTGCTGCCTGCACCGCAGATGTCCACCTTCTCCCTGTGTCCGTCGTGGCGGAGACAGAGCTCTGGTGGCCCATCTTACAGGACACTGACGTCCTTATAGGACTTCCCAGGGCCCCACGTGTCAGGACTCCAGTCCTTTCTAAGGCTGAAGGATAGTCCGCTGTGTGGCCGGACCACAGTTTGTTTACCCGCTCATCCCCTGGGGGCCATTTGGGGCCGTTTGCACCCTGGAGCCACTGTGAAAATGGCTGACTTGGACACTCACGTCCCAGTTGTGCAGACCGCTGTTTTTGCCGGGCTCTTGTCTCCATTTGTTTCCCAGCCAGGAGTGGAACCGCTGGGTCCGGTTGTAACTGCGTCTCTTTCCCAGGTGCTGGTGGCCACGCCCGCATTCCCTCCAGCAGGTGCACAGGGGCCTGCTTTCCCCACGTCCTCGCCGACATGCACTGTCCCTTGGGTCTTGCTTTGATTACGGCCACCCTAATGGGCATGGAGGGGCGTCTCATGGCGGTTTGGACTTGCCCTTCCTCTGTGACGGTGACGTCTGGCATCTCGTATGTGCTCCTTGACCCCTTGTGTATCTTCTTTGGAAAAATGTCTATTCGAGTTCTTTGCCCACTTTCTAGGTGGACTGTTTGTCTCTGTTGTTGAGCGGTAAGAATTCTCTCTATGCTCTGGATGCTAAGCCCTGGTTGGGTCTAGGATTTCACATGTCTGCTCCCGCTCTCCAGGCTGTCTTCCCACTTTTATTTTTGTTTCTGCTGTTCCTGCTTTTGGTGTCCCAACCGGGAACGCGCTGCCAAACCTGGGCTGGTGGATGCAGCCCGCGCTTTCTCCTAAGAGATTCAAAGTTTCAGCTCGTACTTTTTGTCATCAATCCGCTTTGTGGGTCTTGCTGGCTTGTCACACACACAGAGGCGTGCACAAATCCTACGTGTGCAGTGTGGTCAGTGTCCACAACACGGACAGGCTTGTGCAACCAGCACTCAGATCAAGACAGAGAACGTGCCCAGCCCCCGGGACACCCCCCCCCGCCCCCCCTGACTCCAGTGAAGGGGACGCGTCTGCTTGGCTCTGCACTTTGTGCGAATGGAATCTGTGCTCTCCGGGGTCTGCCTCTTTCCTCCCTCCTGGGTGTCTCGGGGTCTCCCCATGGGTGGTCTGGGGCCTGGGCTGGGGCACGGGGAGGCTGGGGACAGCACCCTGGAGCCGGGACCACCAGGCCCGGGGCTGGGAGGCCACCAAGGGCCACACTCCTGGGCTCCAGTCCTGCTCCGCCAGCCTGTGCTGTGTGACCTTTCTCAGCTCCCTCCACCTTTCTGTGCACCGTGTGGAACATGAGGGTACTAATGTAGCTCGTAGGGCCTCTGGAGGCTGAAGACAGGGTGGCATGTGAAAGGGCCTTGGCTCGAGCTGCGGAAATGGTGGTGGAGTTGCCGTTTCCTTGGGGGGCTCCGGGCATTTGCCAGGTCTGGGTGGGAGTGGTTCCCCGATGGCGGCAGACCGAGGACGCAGGGCCGGCCCCTCCCAGCGGCCTGGGGCTGCATCTTCCCTCTGTGTTAATTCTCCTCCATGTGGTTGGGATTTCAAGCCTGTTGTCTTAGAAACCATCCCCACGGTTTTCTCTCTCCTCCTACTCAGGTGTAGACACCCCGTGTAGACGCCAGGGTCTGTGTTCCCTCAGGGCGTGCTTTCTCCTCCAAGTGGCTGTCCCAGAACTCCTGCTGTTTGAGTCGTGGGGGTGTCCCCCACCAGTGGGAAGGGGGCCTGGGTGAGGCATGCACAAGGACAGGTCAGAAGTTGCAATGTTTAAAGTCGCCGAAATGACCACTTTGCCCTCCTTCTGCCTGGGCCGGCACTGCCCTGTAACCTGCTACCGGGGAGATCCCCACAACTAGCGGTTCCTGAAGTGGCCCCAGCTAGGCCCGGCCCCCGAGAGCCTCCCTGTCCAGTGAGGAGCCCAGATGAGGGACGTGTGCCCGGGAGGCTTTCCGGAGGAGGCGGCATTTGAGCTGTGATAGAGAACGTGGAGGCCCCGGGCAGACGGAGCGGGGCAGGTGCTCCCGGCGGAGGGAACGGGAGGAGGGCCTCTGGAGCAGGCGGGAGGACTGCAGACATAGCATCCTCGCGCTCCCCGGGAAGAATCCCTTCGTCCGGATGCATTGTGGCCATGCCACGGGGCACATCACGCGGGACGGGAGCGTGTTTGGGATCCCCCCTCCCCACCACGGGGTCACCTGGGGGCAGGTGTTCACCGATGGCTCGGTGGTGAGGGGAGGATCGTGAGAGGCGTGTGTGCATTTTGCCCCCACTTGTGCTCATCCGGGACGTGGCGGTACTAACACGCTCGGGAAGCGGGGGTCGGATCTTCCCATTTCCGGGAAGAGTGAACGCCAGCCGCCGCCACCTTACCCCGAGGCTGACAGTAGTGGCATGGACGGTGCTGAGTGCGGTAGTTCTGCGAGGTTCTTCTGTGCCGCCCAGAACTGCACCACACCAGCCAGTGGCATTAGTTCACGTAACGTCCGTGTTAGTCTTTGCGCCTAATTTAACAAATGCTAAGGATTCTAAAAACAGTAAATGCTAATTGAGAAATCTGAGCAATACGGAGATGTGTAAGACGGCCCATCCCTCCGGTGCCTCACCTGGGGAGATCAGGTTAGCTTTGGCCTCCTTCTGCCCTCCCTGCTGCCCCCGCTCCCTGGTTCAGAGACAGACGGGACCCGGCCCCCTGCCCCGTGAGGGAGCAGACCCATCAACCACTGAGTGGAGGAGCTGGGTGACACCCCTGCTCGCCCGGAGGTCGTGCGGTGCTTCTGCGTCTCTGCTCCCAGATGTGGCCCCCGGCGCACGTGGCCCCAGCACACATGGCCCCGGCACATGTGGCCCGCTTCCACAACCAGTACCCTGGGCAGTCTGGGAGCACCCAGCGGACGCAGGCTCTCTCGGGTGCTGTCCGAGCCCCTGATGGATACGGGACGTGGCACACACTCAGTATCCCCCGAGAACCCCGCATGTGGGTGTGCTGTGCCCGCCGGCCAAGTGTGGCTGCTTCCGTGGCCCCTTTAGCTTTGGCAGCAACACCTCTGCTTTGCTGTCTTCACAGGCAGGAGAAAAACACTACCACCCGCTGTGTGCGCTATGCGTCCGCTGCGGCCGGATGTTTGCGGAAGGCGAGGAGATGTATCTTCAAGGTAAGGACAAAATGCCACTGCCCAGTCCCCTCGGGCAAGACAGGGACATCCCCTGGGCCTGTCCCACATGCTGGGTGGGACCTGGTGGGTGGCCTGTGTCACCTCGCTCGTTGGGAAGCCCCCCACCCAGCCCCGTGGCAGCACGTGGGACACAGAGTCATGGGACCTGGTGACGGCCTGGACATGGAGGTGGGCCCAGGGCCGCTCGGCACCCCCCCAAGACGAGGGGTTGGGTATAGAGCCCCCATCTCTTCAGCCACTGTTCTATTCAATGAGCCGTCTGTGTGCAGGGAGCCGGAGGCGGGCCGAGCAGGGCTAGCAGATGGGAGAGCCACACACCGGCTGTTTCATGACCTCATGGCACAGTCGTCTTGGGGCTGTGTGTCACACAGGCCTGCCTTTCTGAGCCCAGCCTCGTGGGGTGACATCAGCTAGGCCGGCCTTGTCCCCGGTGTCCCTTCTTGTTCCTTGAGTCTCTGCTCGAGAGCCCATGAAAGGAGTCCTTTGCACCCCTCCTTCTGTCGCTGGGATGTCTGGGTGGGAGGGGGCCCCCCATGGCATCACCCCCACTGTAAATAGTGCTTTCAAGCCTTTCTGACTCCCTGCACAATGGCGCTAGAGCCGCAGCATGGGGACAGGAACCCGCCATCAAGGGAGACCCAGTCTCTGGGAACAAAGATGTTCTTCATGGCTCTGGGCTGTGGCTGGCACCCCGTTTCTAAGCAGGTCCTGCGGTGACTTTCTGTGGAATATGGAAGCCAGTCTCATCCCCTCTCCCAGCCTCAGATTTCCCAGCCGATATGCCAAGGGGTGGACCCGGGTCGGAGGTTTTCAACTCCGCACCGTGGAGCACTGCCCAGGGCTTCGGGGGTGGGGGGTCTGGCCCCGCCCGGCCTGGACACCCTGAGACCTGCCTGGTCCACCTGGATGCTGGGACTCCGTGGAGGTGTCGACAGGCGAATCCCATACAGCTGAAGCTCTGAAGAGCAGGGGTCCCAGTGAGCCTCACGGCCTTCGAGGACGTGGGGCAGCCCCCTCCCCACTACCACCAGCACCACCAACCATGGGGCACACCTTCCAGTAAATACAGGGGAGGAGCTGTGACTGCTCGTCATGATCAGGGAGACCCAGATGAAAGTCTTCTTTCCCCCATGGGGTTGACAAGGACTAAAGGGAAGGTCGCATCCCCTTTGTGAGGAATCAAGGAAATGGGCCTCTTCCCTGACCGGTGTGGCAAAAACTGGGAAATTACCGGTGTGCATCGAGAGCCTTGAAAATGCCCGCGCCCTTGGAGCCAAGACTCCATTTCTAGGAAGTCCTTCAGTGAGCGGGGTGTGCTAGGACTTGTGTGCCCCGGAACCCCAGCGTGACTCCAGAAATGGAACGCCACAGCCAGCAGGCGAGGGACGGGTAAATCCCCCTCCCTGCATGCGGGGCGATGGGACCCAGCCCTCACGGCTGTGCTTCTGGTATTTAATTGTGTGGGGGAAATGTTCTAGACACTTTGAACAAAACTCGTAGGACATCAAACGAGGTTTGTACAACCTTATCCACATTCTCTGAAAAATGCACGGATCGCTGGAAAGCGGCCCGAGCAGAGTGGCTAGGAGGTTAGCAGTGGTTTTAATTTTCTTATTTACACTTTGTTGGGTGCCTTTAATTTTTAGTAAGGAATATCAGTGATGTACCTATTACTTCAGTAATCAGAGTTGTCTAAAATGCATGTTTTACACACACACACACACACACACCCCTTAATCATGGTCTCCCAGGAGCTCCAGGTGATGCAGACAGTTTGCCGGAACGGGGCAGTAATAAAGTCCCCTTCTGGGCGTTAGTTCGTGTGACCGTGAGGGCTTGGCAAGCAAGAAATAGGACGTCACTCTTTCCCTCACACACTCTTTAGTGCCCCTCATGTGCCAGGCCCTGCATGGCTTGTTGGCGGGGGTGCGGGCGCAGAACAGACATGGCCGCTTCTCGATGGGGCACGGACCTAGGCACAGAGCCGCGGCGGCTGAGGGGGCGAGGAGGCCAGGCTGAGATGCAGGGAGGCCCCGGAGGGAGAGCAGGGCCCGGAAAGGTGGGGCTCAGGGAGGGCTGACCTGCGCGGAGCCCACCCCCGCTAGACACACCGCGGTAAGCAGCTAACGCGCAAGCCGCGACGCACCAGGCCCCGTTCCGGCGTGTTACTACCCCGGTTTAACCTCACTGGGTTCTCCCGCCGGCCTGAGGAGCGGGGACGTTCTCGGCCCTGTTTGCAGATGGGAAAAATCCGACACCTGGAGCGCTTGAGTGTGAATTAGGAAAAGGCGGGCACGTGGGGCCCTCGGTGCCCTTGTTATCTTGCTGGTGCTGGATGTGGGCGTGGGTGGTGGGGCCGTGCTGGCTGCTGAAGAAACCGAGGCAGCATAGGGGTCGGGACCCAGGGAGTCAGTGACAGGGTCGGGCTCAGTGCGGGAGGCTCATGCCTGGCCCCCGGCCCCCCGGCCCTGCTCTTCATCCCACAGCCCGGTTCCCACCTGAGGTTCCCCCTCCTGCCTCCCGGGCGAGAGCTCTCGCCCCACAGCTGTTGCTCCCGAGGCTGGTTCCCACCCCAGCTCCGGCCCCAGCCCCAGCGCCAGTGTGTGCGTGGTTGGGCCTGGCTGCTGCCCCCACACCCGTGGGCAGCCTGTCCTCTCTCCCCCGCCTCTGAATGAGAAGCCGCCTGACACCCCTCTTCTGAGAAGCCTCCTCGGGACACCCCGGTGCCCCGGGACCCCGTGCAGGCCCCATGGGGCAGTTGGCTCACGTGAAGTGTTTCCCGTGCTCTGTACACCCCCGCCCCCCAAACTGGGCTGTGAGCCCCTGGTGCCTGGCGGCGATCAGCTTGCCCCGGGCCCAGCACCCACTCCAGCACAGAGCGCCCACGTGCGGACTGCCAGCCCCCCGCTTCTGACTGCCTGCGCAGCCCCTGCGTCGTGGGAAGTAACACTGAGCCCTCCCTCTTGGGAATCTGTCTGCAGGCTCCTCCATCTGGCACCCAGCGTGCCGACAAGCCGCCAGGACTGAAGACAGAAACAAGGTTGGTGGAACTTACTACTTGCTCCAGTGTGTTCTTCGGCGCCCGTGTGCGGCCACCCGCGGCTGTCGGCTCGCAGGCCAGTTGCACGGGCCAGGTGGCATGAGGCCTGGGGGTGCTGAGGACGGTGCGAGCTGGGCCGGGGGCATCTCAGGGCCTCCCTGTCCTGGCCCGCTGACCTGTCCATGGGTCCACAGGGCATGAGGGCTACAAAAGTTTGGGGACAGCTGTGACAGACCGTCCACGCTTGGGACATCAACTGCAAGGTTGAGGGACCCCAAATTGCTCTCAGTCTCAGTCCTTCGTGGGAAGGACTCACAGACTCCCTGAAAACTCTGATAGTCACAGTTGGGGTTTATTACAGGAGAGGATACGCGTGGAATGAGCCAAAGAAAGAGGCGTGTGGCGCAGGGTCTGGCATGTCCAGACACAGAGCTGGTCCTCTGCCCTGGAGACGGGACGCGGGACCTGCCAGCCCATGTGGGACCGCATGCCCAGAGTGTTGCCAAGCCGGGGAGCTTTGTGTCCGGAGATCTTGCTGGGGCTCCATTGCCTGATTGATTGATTGCCCCAGGGTTGATTTCACTGTCCAGGTGGCAAGACCCCAGAGCACCCCAGATCACATGGTCAGTCTCTCCAGGTGGCCGGCCCCGCCCTAGGACTGTTAGGTGTGGATAAACCCCTCCCTGAATGGACACTCTGGCAGTGGACACAGATCACCCCCCAGGGTCAAGGGAGCAGGCCAGACCTCTCTCTGGGCGAGACCAATTTCTCCACCGCTCAGAGGCCCAGCTGGGCACCAGGCACAGGTGAGGAGGGAGGTAGGCACAGGCTTGTCCTCTTGGGACTGACATTCCAGGGAGAGACAGAAATTGACTCCCACACAAGCAAACTTGCACCAAAGGCTGGTGGTGGGAGACCGAGGGCGCCAGGGGAGAGGAGGAGGGAGGCAGGACACATGGTTAGGGAAGGCCTCCAAAGGAACTGGAATCGGAGCTAAGCCTGCAGGATGGGTCTGGGCAGCCCCTGGGGGCAAGGAGCTCCGGGCAGGGTGCTCTGGGCAGGGCGGACAGAGTCCCCTCACCCTTAGCTCCACAGCGTGGGCACAGCCCTATTGGCAAGCCCAAGCCGGTCCCCCCAGAACCAGCAGGTTTTGGGAAATTCTCGTGGGGCTGGATGGAGACCCCAGGCACTGCAGCTTATGAGCTTCACAGGGATGTTGGCAGGTGGAGGAAACGCTCCCCATAGCAGCCCCCGCAGGAGGGGTGGGCCCCAACCCAGTTCAGCAAACGCTCGATAAGCCTGCGCGGAAGGAAGCCAGCAGAGGGACGTTCCCCCATTTGCCTTAGAAATTGCTTGCAGGGGGTTTGGAACCCCCGCTTCCCATGCATCACTCACGGGTGCCCTCCGTCATTCAGCAGAGCTTCACCAAGCGTCTGGCTGTGCCAGGCCCTGCTCTTGGCCCGGGACACAGAGGTGACGGAGTCCTGCCCCGACATCCTCTAGGCAGAGGGGGCGTGGGGGGGGGGCACACGTGCACATCGCGTCTGACAGCCATGGGGACGGAGCACAGGGGGCCCTGGGCTGGGGCAGGAGGGCTCTGTGGAGGAGAGGCTCCTCCTCTGTGTCCCCCAGGCCTCCCCTCACCCGAGACAAACTTAGCCATTGCTCAGCCCCTTTCCGTGGAAGCCAGGCTGGGCCCGGAGGCGGAGGCAGGGACTGCACCCTGG
This sequence comes from Ursus arctos, assembly GCF_023065955.2. Classification (NCBI taxonomy): domain Eukaryota; kingdom Metazoa; phylum Chordata; class Mammalia; order Carnivora; family Ursidae; genus Ursus; species Ursus arctos. The sequence goes on from NW_026623111.1 coordinate 3,405,121, forward strand.
GGCTCTCCTCTCCAGGGCCAACCCTGCCCTTCATCTGTGACCTTGTTTCTCAAGGGGTGCTGGTTGGTTTTCTCAGAATCCTGCAAGTGTCTACACAGGCCTCTGGTTTAATTCAGGCTCAGAGGGTCACCTTTGATGCCCACAGACAGGAGGCCTGCTGGGCCTCGAGAGCCCCTGCGTTAGCCCTGGTGGGCACAGACCTCCAGCTGACTGCTGCTCAAGCCTCGGGCCTGGGGGTGCAGACAGGGAAGGGCCCCCGAGGGCTAGAGCCCCAGAGGTCCCAGCCCCAGGGTACAGGGAGCAGCAGAAGCTGGAGTGCAGGGGTGAGGGGCCCTAGGGCAGACCGTGGCCCCTGGACCCTGAGTTGGGCCACTTCCTGTGTCTGCTCCTTTGTCACCCCGAGTGTCCTCTCGGACCGTGCAGAAGGAAGCAAAGGGCACAGGAAGCCCCGCAGCCTGGGGAGGGACCTCGGGGGACTCGGTGGCCAGGCCCACTGCTCCCGGGCACACAGATGGCACCGGTCACCAGTTTGGCTGAATTTCCAGAACTATGGCCTGAATTCTAGAACACTGGGATTTGGGCTGAGAGCCCAGCCATCTTCCTGCCCCCTGCCCCTCCATCTCCGGGACCGCGATTGCTGCCCCTTGGCTGGGCCCCGGGGTCCCCCACTGCCAGGGGGCCAGGGCACTCGCACTGAGCACATGCAGGATGGGGCCGTCCCCAGGTTCAGCGCTGGGCGGCTGTGTGAGCGTGAGGATGGAGGCAGACCCACGTGAGCTCCCGGCTCCAGGGATGCAGAGCGTGGAGACGGCAGGTGGAAGCTGGTGACTGTATTTGTCCCTGTGGCTGCTGTAATGAAGGACCACGCATTCAGTGGCTTGAAGAACCACAGATGTGTCCCCTGACTTCCGGAGGCCAGAAGTTGAGGATGGGTGGGCGGGGCCGTGCTCGCTCTGGAGGCTTTGCGTCTGCTCCTGACCCCGCCTCTGTCACCACCTGTGCCCTGACCCTGAGATCCCAGGGAGCCCACCCACGTCATCCGGAGCCACCTCCCACCTCAGGCTCCTTAGTCACATCAGGCTCAGGGTCCCTTTGGTCGCACATGGTAATACATTCACAGGCCTGGGCATGCTCGCAGGGGACAGGCTGTGCCCAGTTTGTCACGTACCTGACTCGGGTCATAGTCAGTGGCAGGGGCACTGTGGCTGATAGAGTTCACAATCTTCTCTAAAACCTGCCCCTGGGCCACTCTGGGCCTCAGAGACGAACCAGGCAGCTCCTTGACCTTGAAGTGACCACAGGGTCCTGACCTTTGTCTGTGGGACCCCTCCCCAAATCCCAACCCGAAGGCCTGCCAGGGGGACTTGGAGGGAGCCCACATGCTGAGAAGCCTCCAGGCCTGTCTCCTGAGAGTGACCGGGTTAGAAAGGGGGACTCAGGCCTGCGGCCAGCCCACTCAAGGACAGGTCGGGATGCCCAGCCCTGCTCCTGGATTCTGGAGCCGGCTGTGCAGCTGGCCTCGGGGCCTGCAGGGAGCCCGGCCTGGCCAGGCCTGGCAGCAGCAGCCCCCTCTGCTCTCAGCCCAGAGGTCAGCCCTCAGTGACCGCAGCTACTGGCCCAGAGGAAGGGAGGTCCCCTGACTGCCGGACAGGGAAGAAGGGAAGGGTCATTGCACAGCCAGGCCTGGCTTCCTGGGCTGTGTCTCTGCAGACGCCCCGGAACTTCTGGTGCCAAGGCTGTCCCTTGAGAACAGCTGTCCCCTCGGTGCTGTGCCCGGGGCTGGCGCGCGGGGCCCTCCCTCTGTGTCCCGGGACAGGATCCAGGCCCCGGTCATGCCCTGCTTGTCCCGCATTTCACCCTCCCTCCCTCCGGCCCCTGAGAGCTGCTCTGTCTCGCCTGAGAAGGGAGAACAGACCCGGGGCGGGGCCGGCACACGGGTCCCCTTGCAGATCCTTCTCCCCGCTGGGCTGGCTGCTCCTGGCCTGCGAGACGGGAAGACAGAGCTGTACTTTCCTGTATCGTTCATTCCGTGCAAGCCAGTGAGGGAGCGTGAAACAGCCGGCCTCGGTCAGCCGCGGGTCAGCTCAGCGGACCCGGCCCCTGGGAAACGCAGCAGGGGTGGTGCGGGCTTCACTAACTCTCTCTGAGAGCAGCCCCCACGGTGGAGATGGTCCCACAGCAACCTGGTAATCCAGACAACAGCTAACTCACCACTAACTGACCAGTAATCAGTCATTTAACAAGTGCCCTCCTTGCCAGGCTCCAGAACCTGTAGGAGCAGCTCGGTCCGTGCCTCGGAGTTGCTCTCCAGGAAGAGAGGCAAGTGCGGGGATCCCTGAGAGGACAGGCGAGGCAAGGGTGGGACCTCTGTCATCCCTGCCTGCATCCCTCCAGGGCGTGGCCACGCCCCAGGACAAGGATGGCTTCTCGGTGTCTGCAGAGGGTCCACTAGGGTGGCCCTGATTGCCCATCCCTGTGTGTCCTTGGTCATTTGGTTATGTGATCATTCCACACGCAGCTGGCCGCTGAGCTCCTACTGAGTACCATCGGGCTGCTGGTGGAGCGCAGAGATGAGTGAGACAGAGCGGCCCCTGCCCCTCGCAGATTTCCCTGATGTCTCGTGGGATGGGCAGGCTCCGGGGTACAGGTGTTTCAGGGGCAACAGGGTGGGGAGAGCAGCTGGGTGGGGCCCGGGGGGCAGGGTGAGGAGAGAGGATGTCTTCCTGGAGCCGAGCCTTGGCAAATGGTGCCAGAGTAGGGTCACAGGGCTCGGCCCATAGTGGCTTGGGGCCTGGGCCAGAGGAGCCAGCGATCTGCAGTGCGCTGAGGGATTATTTCAGCGTCGTGGCAGGGGCGGCCCCAGCCTGGCAGGTGGCCGGGGTGGGGGAGCTCCATGCACGCTGAAGGTGAGGGCGGCGGGGGATGGGTTAGGTGGGCTTCTGCTCTGGCTGGGGTCGGGGGTCTGACGTGGTGGGAGGGAGGGAGCCTGGGCTGGCCTGGCTGATCCTGCAGGCTGGGAGGACCGGGGCTGCAGGCTCAAGAGGCAGTACCCGCCCCGCCCCACTCCACCCTATACACAGAGGTCTGAGCTCCCCGCCGTGGTGGGACCTGGAGAGGCCCAAGTGCAAGGACAGCCTGGCCAAACGTGAGTGACCATGGAATTCTCCGTGGCAGCCAAGAGCAGTAGAGTAATCCTTGGGGCTGCAGCCCGGCTCTGCCTCTGCCCGGCTGTGTGACCTCGGGCAGACCGCCAGCCCTCTCTGAGCCTCAGCCCTCAGCTCTAACGGGGGCGAGCAGGAATTGGACCCCTCGCACCGTGTCAGTTGACTGGTATGTGACCCTGTGAGAACCAGGCGCCCTAGTCGCTGTTACAGGACGGTGCCTGCCCAGGCCAGGCTGAGTGGTGGGGACGGTGCTGGGTGAGTAGACAGGCCCGTCTGTCTCCCGGGTATGAACACACCCCCGAGAACACAGTGGGTATTGATTAACTGTGAGGCTCTTTGGGCGTGTGGGAGTCCTGATGGAAAGTGAGAGAGAGCCCAGGACCCAGCTCCCTCCCATCTGGGGACAGGGCACAGAGGGACAGAGGGAGGCGCTGCCCCTGGGGATGTCTTGTGGTGCTGGAGCATATCACTGAGGCAGCCCCAGCACCCCGCTCATGCTGGTGGCGCCCCCGTGCAGGCAGGCGCTCCTGGAGCACTGGGCAGTCCTTGGGCCAGGCCGCTTAGGCTCCCTTTCCTTTAAAACCCCCGCAGTGAGTCTGCTTTACAAACAAGGGGCTTCCTGTCCTGAGCCCAAGCTGAGCCGAAGTGACAGCAAAGATAACTGGCCAGCACTGAGCCCCCAGCACGTCGCTTCTCTGGCGGGATCCTCAGAAGAGGAAGTGCCTTTTAGGAGGGCTTTTCCCTCTTATAGAGAAGGAGCAGAGACTCAAAGGGTTTTTTCCATGTGTATAAAGGGGTACAGCCCTCATTTGGGGCCAGTGAGATGGGCCGCCTGCGCACAGGGCCAGGGAGAGACACACACCTGTTAGCTGCTCGGGGTCTTCTCCGCAGACAGCATGTGATGCTTTGTCTGACCTGGGGGAGGCCGAGGCCTCGAGACTGAACGTGGGGTCGAGCTGAGCCCCGCTGGCCCTCAGAAGCCCTGGGTGAGTGCCCCGTCCAGCACAGGGGCACAGCCGGGGCCCTGGGAGGCAGGGCAGGCACCGACGGAAGGGGGCAGCCCCATGCCCGGTCCTGGAGGAAGCTGGCAATAACCAGGAGTGTGGGCGGCAGGGACAGACCAGCACGGAGGTGTGGGCCCCTAGCATCACACCCTCTCCATCTTCTCATTCCTCCCCAGATGCACAACCAGGGCTGTAATCAGATTCCCCCGGGTGCCACCCCCATGCCTTACAGGCCTCCCATCTGCTCCTGATGTTGTCCTGTCCTTGCTGCTGTCCTGCTGAGGGTAGGGGCAGCCGGCGGTCCTCCAGCTGGGAGGGCAGGGCTCCACGGCCCGTGATAGTGTCCTGGGGCCACTGCATAAAATGCTGCAGGCTGGTCACTCAACCAGCAGAAATGTATTCTCTCCCCGTCCTGGAGCCTGAGTGTCGTGACTCAATGTGGAGACGGGTCGATTCCCTCTGAGGCCTCCTTCTGTGGCATGTAGACGTCCTCTCGTGGCTGTCCCTCTGCACGTGTCTGTGTCCTGATCTCTTCTTATAAGGACACCCATCAGATTGAATTAGGGCCCACCCAGATGACCTCATCTTACCTCAATTACGTCTTTAAATGCCTTCTCTCCAAACAGGGTCCCATTCTGGGGTGCTAGGAGAGAGGGCTTCAACATACGAGTTTTGGGAGACATAATTAATTCAGCCTATACCGTGGCCCTTCCCAGGCTGCTGACACCACTGCAGTGGGTGTGGGCCACCTAGAGGGATGGCAGCCAGAGAGGAGGCAGCCAGGGGGAGCCGTCCTCAGGGTGGGGAGGCAGGCCCGCCTTCTTGGCTGGGGAGGCCTGGGAAAGCCAGGCGGTGTGCGGTCCAGGCAGGGGTAGAGGGTGGACCAGGAGGAGTGGGTAGCCGCCAGGTCATGCCCTACAGGTGGAGAGAGAGGTAGGCATAGTGAGTGGGTTGAGAGCTGGAGAAGGAGGGTGTCCATGCAGGATTGGGCAGCCCTGATGCAGGGGACAGAGGAGAGGCCAGAGAAACCGTCCCCTCGGGGGGAGCAGATGTGGTCTGGGAGGGAGGAGGGATGGGGTGGACGTTCAAGGAGCAGGTCACAGATGTGGTGGCCATAGAGTCCGACAGCGGATGACCGGACTGATAGAATGAGCGATCACCCCCCACCCCCATAATATAGGTGGAAAATCACATCTCTGAGCAGCAACATTCTGGGTAGAAGGGATGGCCTTGGCCATCGGAGCGCGCAGAATCCCTTGAAAATGCATCACTCGCTCCTGTCCTCTGAAACACAGATAATTTCTGTGCGTGCAAGGCGGGTGATCATCGGGGCGTTTCCAGCTGTGCATAGAGCTCGCTGCCGCGCTTGCCGCCCCGTCACCTGCTGCGTCTGTCTGATTATAGCTTTCCAGCTGCTCATTCAAGTCCGCATGTTTATTTTAAGAATTCTTTCAACCTGAAAAAAAAAATCTCATTACTGGCATTTTAGTTGGAGTGTGACCTGTGATAATTGCATCTGGAAGGTTCTAGCATCAACATATTCTGCTTTCAGTCTCCTCCTGTCTCCTTTCCAGGAAACCAGAAGCTCCTCTGAGAGCATCATTTCTGCACCTGCTTCCAGCACCTCGGGGTCTCCAAGCCGCGTGATCTATGTGAGTTGGAGAGCAGGGAGGCCGGTGATGAGATGGTCCGGGCCTGGGTCATTGCTGCGGTGCCCTTGGGGGCTGGGGCGTCCTCAGGTGTCAGGGTGCGGGGCCGGCACTCACGCCCCTGCCATGGGGCACATGCCGGTGCAGACTCAGAGCCTTGAGCGAGGACTGTCGTGCCACCCGGGGACTCCCTGGTTACACGGCGATGCTGCCCAAAGAGATGTGCTCGCAACTGTTGTCCATGGGGTGTCAGATCAATGTTGTGTCCCTGTCCCACAGCTTAAGGCTTGCCTGAATAAGTAATACTTGGGCACACGTAGGACTGGGCAGGCGCTGCAAATGGCGGTACAGATCTGCACCTGTTACCCTGGGAAGTGTTTCTCACGTGTTCCTACGAGAAGCATGTTGAAGATATGTTGTGTGATCCCATTTTCATTAAAGAGTACATGTGTATATGTGTGTGTGTGTGCATAGGGGTATGTGTGTGTACAGGTGTGTGTGTGTATGGGTGTGTGTGTGGTGTGTGCATCTGGGTGTGTATGTACCTGTGTGTATGGGTGTGTGTGCACGTGTGTGTATGCAGGTGTGTACGTGTGCATAGGGGTATGGGTGTGTGTGTGGTGTGTGCATCTGGGTGTGTATGTACCTGTGTGTATGGGTGTGTGTGCACGTGTGTGTGTGCAGGTGTGTACGTGTGCATACGGGAATGTGTGTGTGTGGTGTGTGCATCTGGGTGTGTATGTACCTGTGTGTATGGGTGTGTGTGCACGTGTGTGTGTGCAGGTGTGTACGTGTGCATACGGGGATGTGTGTGTGTGGTGTGTGCATCTGGGTGTGTATGTACCTCTGTGTATGGGTGTGTGTGCACGTGTGTGTGTGCAGGTGTGTACGTGTGCATACGGGGATGTGTGTGTGTGTGGTGTGTGCATCTGGGTGTGTATGTACCTCTGTGTATGGGTGTGTGTGCACGTGTGTGTGTGCAGGTGTGTACGTGTGCATACGGGGATGTGTGTGTGTGTGGTGTGTGCATCTGGGTGTGTGTGTACCTGCGTGTATGGCTGTGTGTGCACGTGTGTGTGTGCAGGTGTGTACGTGTGCATACGGGGATGTGTGTGTGTGTGGTGTGTGCATCTGGGTGTGTGTGTACCTGCGTGTATGGCTGTGTGTGCACGTGTGTGTGTGCAGGTGTGTACGTGTGCATACGGGGATGTGTGTGTATGTGTGCATCTGGGTGTGTATGTACCTGTGTGTATGGGTGTGTGTGCATATGGGGGTGCGTGTGTATGGGTGCATATGTGTGCACACACAAGTATGAAAATGACCGGGAGCTCTGTAATAGCAACTACCTCTGGGTGGCAGGATCAGCAGTGGCAGGTTGGTACTTTTGCTAATTTACCTGTAAGTACCGAACTTCATTGTCTGGGGAAGAGCCCGGAGCCTCGAGCAGCAGGATGGGGGAGGGGCAAGCCCTGGACTGGGCGTCTGGGCCTGGCTCCGCTACTGCGAGAAACAGCAGGTGACTTGGGGCACGTCGCTTCTCCCATCCCTTTCCCACCCGGCCAGGACCTCTGTTTCCTCCCACACAGTGGGGGCTGGATTTGCTCTTCCTGACACGTTTTCAGCCCTGAATCTCATGCTAGCTGGATGCAGACTCATTCCTGACTCTACTTCTGACGGGTAACAATTCCAAGTACTTTACTCCTTGGGGGAACGTGACCGTCATGAGCCCCGAGGCTGAATCGCAGTGTGGCCCTTTGTGAATGTGCACTCAGGCACAGAAAGGCAGCCTGAAGTCATCAGACCCGCTGTGTGCCCTTAGCTGAGCAATGAACCTCTCTGAGCCTCTGAGAGCTCATCTGTACCAAAAGAGACCCACAGTACCTGCTGTCCAGGGACCGCTGAGGACAGCGTGGGAACCCTGAGGACAGCCCTGGGCCCACGGGAGGACTTCGCAAACGCTCGCTGCGATGATCTGTATGACATCTGTGCTCATAGCTCAGCCACCACAGCAAATAAGTCCCGTAACCCGGTGGCTCCAACCACAGAACAGGATTCTCTACCCATCCGGGAGGCTGGGAGCCTGAGAGCCAGGTGCGGGCGGGTCTGGCTCTCCTGAGGCCTCCCTCCTTGGCTTGTAGTCTTCTCCTGGGTCCTCACGTCGCCGTCCCTCTGTGCATGTCTCTGTCCTAATCTCTTCTTATAAAGACACCCGTCAGATTGGATCGGGGTCTGCCCTCGTGACCTCATTTTACCTTACTCACCTCTGTAAAGACCCCATCTCCAAACACAGTCCCACCTGAGGTCCCAGGGGTTAGGGCTTCAAAATACGGTTGTGGCAGGACCTGATTCAGCCCATGGAGCCGTCACTGTCATGAAAGATCTTAGTTATGTTTCCTGTTACTTCAGCGAGATAAGGTCTGTGGAGCGCGCAGTGGGGGACCCGGCATCCGTGGCCGCTAGCCTGTGCTGACCGCTCACTAGGTGAGAGCTCCTCTTTTAAACGAACTGGCATTTGTCAAGGACTGAGGTACTGCCGTGACCGTGCGATGAGCAGTGACGCTGGCCACGGTGGTCACGGCTACTTGAGAGGCCCCGTGACCGTCCATAGTGCCGCTTACGGGTGTGCGTTCGTCCGAGGCGGATGGTCTGAGCTTAGATAAACTTCCCATTCGGCCCATATGGGTGCCCTGGATTCCAGTTTTACACAGAAGGCCCCGAGCAAGCTACTTTCGTCCAGTCTCCCCAGTCTGAACCACCAGTTCTTCGCATGACACGATGGAGGTACATGAGTGCTCCCCGCACTCCTCCTCTACCTCCCCCTCCTCCTTCCTCCCAGGGTCGCTGCACCCGCTTCTCAGATGCCGCTCAGAGACCCGCGGAAATCTGTCTGCATTACAGCCGCGAAGCCTCGGAGCCCCACCCAAGAGCACACACGTCCCATGGCAACACGTGGGCTCCAGGCGCTGTGGCCAGAACCCAGCCTGGACACGTCTGCCCTCCTGGGCACCAGGCAGGCCACAGGCCAGAGCACCTGGCTGTCCCCCCCCAAATCAGGGTGGGGTGAGCACCCAGTCGGCGCACATCCCCGGAACTCCTGCACCGAGGAGGCGTGAGTCTGGCGGACAAGCCCTTCCTCTCTCAAGGCTCTGCCCTGCTTTTTCTTTCGTCTCTCTGCTGCGATCTGTGGTTGGCCCACTGCGCGCCTGACCCCGTGCTCTGTGCGGGGCCTCGGGAGGGTGGCCCTCCTCCCCGTTGTGGCTTGCAAGGGTGCCAGCGGCCCGGCAGCCCGGTGGTGCGGGAGGACGTGGACACCATACGCTATTCAACCCGCCGGAGTAGCCCTGCTGCTACCGTGCCGTGCACCCCGTAGGTCTCTCTGCGCTGTGTGTATTTTTTTTCCAAATGAGGTCATGCTGCACATATTTAACCTTTCTGCAGCACGGCAGTAAATCAGTAATGAGGCGTAGCAGAAAATGAGCATTATTCCACTACGGTGTATTATTAGTGACACTTACTGTAACTAGGTGTCGATGGCCGTGTATTATTATTGTGTATCATGCTGGACGGAGTATGGGAGAGAAAATAGGGAAGAGAAATCACAAGAACATGTAGACGTCCCAGTGGCCTTCTGCCAATTAGAGAGCCTAGCCCGTTGTCACGGCAACCACCCCAAGGCCGGCAATGGGAGGAAGTGGATCTGTGTGCCTCCCGAGCAGGACAGATGCTGGGGAGCCAGGAGCTGAGCCCTTGTCCAGGGTGGGGGCGGGCAGTATCGGTGCCCTCGAGCCGCCTTTCTGATCCCTGCTGTTCAGGGATCAGCAGGGGCTAACCCAGGTCAGGACCCACCTCGCCAACCGCGCATAGTGGGGCTGACAGCCACAGGGTCCGGGGCAGGGAAGGGAGTCCACCTGCACAGGGACCGTGAACGCAGGCCTCACCCAGCCCCTCATTCCACTGTCAGCATTTGATGATCGTGAAATCCAGAGGGTGGACAAGACCTGGGTGGTGTTCTCGTCTTGTAAAACGGCCCAGAGAATCCACCTGATTTTACCAAATGCCCCACGGATTTTATTTCAGTTTGGCAAGCACGCCCCAAGGGACTTGCCGTGCCAGGCATGGGGTTAGGGAGAGACTCTGTAATAAACCAGAGTCATGGACCCCCAGGAACCACTCGTTCCAGAGAATGGGAGACTTATGTGCCAACCCACATCAGCACCTTTACTTAATGGAGACAAACATCCAAGCCAAATGGTGGAGGGGAGCAGGGCCGGTCTCTCAGAGAAGGAGGCCTAGGCTGAGTCTGGAAGAACCAGAGGGTGAGTGGGCAAAGAGGCCTGAGAGGGAGAGCAGCCGGAGGCAAGCCTGCGGGCTGCAGGTGGCCGGGGAGCTGTAGGGAGCTCGGCTGGGTAGGCAGCATGGGCAGAGGAGTGAGTCTCTAGGTTAAGCAGGTGCACAAGGGCCCCCGAGGAAGAGCTCAGAAATTCTGATCGGGGCCCATCCTGACTACAAACGACGGACTTCGGATTGGAACTCAAGTGTGCTGAATCGTGCCCAGGGCTCCACAAGGCCGAGTCAGAGGTCTGAGACATCAGACGTTCCCTCTCTCAAATGGCAGCGTCTCAAATGGCAGCGTTCACCCCAAGAGCACCCACCAGCTCATAAGAGCCTTGGAGTCTGGTGGTCAGGAGAGGCTTCCTAGGGGAGGTGGGCTGGGGCTACTGAACCTGGGGCTGAGCCGGGCATGCTGGGGGCACAGGGAGGAGATACCGCAGGGGGAGCAGGCCGGGAATGTCAACCCTGCATTTGGGGAGCGCAGCGAGGGCTTGCATCACCCCCCTGGAGAGGCTGCTGGAAGATTCGAGCTGGAGGACGCTGTGCTGTAGCTGGGGATCCAGAGCAGCCTCTGTGGGCGATGTGTGAGCAGCGCAGGTGTGGCAGGGATGCCCCCGGAGGCTCTTGCCGGGTGTCGGTGTGAGCAGTGAGGGCCTGGACCAGAGCCACCTGGGCTGGAAAGAGACAGCTCGTCCCACAACAGAGAGGAGTGTGGGCCCATGCTGGCCCTGGCCCGGTCACTGCGGGGCCTGGGGTTGTGCAGAAGGTTCTGTCGGGATCCAGGTAGAGCCAAGCTGGTGGGGGCAGCGTGACTGCCAGCTTTGCCTACGGCCGGCAAGGCCAGGCTGAGCTTAATCCTGAGGGGGGCATGGTGGGAGGAGGTGACCACGCATGTCCACTCCCGGATAGATGGGAACGTTGGCACCCACAACAGGAGCACGGGAACTGACACGGATGGTCACCCCTGCTGTGACAGCTGAGGGTTGTGCGTGTTGTCCTGCCCAGCTCGGGGCCATGTTTCAGCCTGCCACGTGCCCCCAGCCGCCCCTGCAGCCAGGGAGGAGCGGCACGTGGGGGCAGCAGCTCAGAGCAGTGGGGCGATGCAGAGGAAGGCCAAGTCACAGGAGAGTAAGCGGTTGGGGGGCCCTCACCTGAGCAAATGCAGTGGCTCTGTGTGCGTCAGCCGTGAGCACCTGCCGTGGGCTGTATGTGGTCCTAGCCCCACCTGAAGACCTACCCCAGCCAGCCCGTCAGGTGCCAGGCCTTTTGCTGCCATATCTCAAGTGGTCAAAATTGCCGAGTGTGTGTGCAACCGCGTGTGAGTGCGGGTATGTGTGTAGGTGTGTAGTGGTTTGGGTGAGTGTGATTATGTGTGCAAGTGTGTGCTATTACACGGGAATTGTGTGCATGTATGGGTGTGAGTTTGGGGGTGTGAATATATGTGCCGGTGTGTGACTCTGTGTGTACGAGCAAGTGTGTGGGCATGAGGGGTGTGAATGTGGATTGGTGTGGGAGTGTGTGTGAGCATATGTGCTGGTGTGCAGTGGTGGGTGAGAGAGGGAGTGTGTGGTGTCTATGCGAGTGTGGGTGTGTGAGAGGGTATGGACATATACAAGTTGTGCAAGTGCGTGTGCTAGTGTTCGGCAGCGGGAGTGAGTGAGTGGGGAGAGTAGCTCTGTCGTAGGCACGTCGTCTATGTGCGTGTGCATACGTGTGCACCAGTGTATACATGGTGCTTGCATGTGTGTGTACAGACATGCACTCGCTAGGGACATATTTAAGTGCATGCCCACATGTGCATGTCATGTGTGTGCATCTGTCTTATGTGTGCACATGCGTGAACATGTGTGTTTGCGTGCAGGCACGTGTGTATGTGCTTGCGACTTTCAGTGCCTACATGTGCCATTTGTGTATGCACATGTTTTATGTATGCAGGCATGTGTGTGCACGTGTGCTTGTGTATGCATGTGTTTTCATGTGCCAACTGCATGTATCCACACATGGGTCTCTGTGTGCACATGCATATGCATGTTGTATGTGCCGATATGTATGCATCCATGTATCCACGTGCACGTATACACACGTGTGCATTCGCATCTGTGCATGTTTGCACGTGTTTGTGTGTGTGCACGCATAGATGCATGTAGGTATGTTTAGGCCATGGGCTGAGTCTCGCTGTCTGCTGGGCTCTGTGCCAGGAAGGTGACAGGCTCTACCTCTTTGACCCTGGGGCTGTCCTGTGCAACCATCTGTCCCACTCTGCAGGGAGACAAGTAGAGGCTTAGAGAACACACTTCCTTAGGAGTGTGTGGTCTTCCATGGTGGGGCTGAGGGACCCAGGCCCATGTGACCATGAGGCCCCCCGCCGTGTGCCTTTGCCTCTTCACCCCATTTCACAGAGCGTGGCTCCTGGGCTGGGCCCCGCTGTCCACAGGGCTGCCGGAGCACCTGCTGCCCCTGGTCTGGGAGTCTACAGTGCCCTCTGCTCTCTCTACCAGGCGAAGCTGGGCGATGAGATTCTCGACTACAGGGACTTGGCTGCTCTTCCTAAAAGCAAGGCCATCTACAACATCGACCGCCCCGACATGATCTCCTACTCGCCGTACATCAGCCACTCGGTGGCGGGCAGGCAGAGCTGTCATGAGGTATGGCCCCCGTGGCGGGCAGTGTGCCCACGGCAAGGGCCCCGTCTGCTTCCGCCCCCTCTGACCCTCAGCCTCCTGTAATCCCGTCTGATGGCCTCTGTGCATCCCCTTTCAAGAGGCTCCAAGGGCTCTGCCCCCACCCTTGCGGGCACAGGTGGCCCCTGAAGGGGTGAGTCTGCAGGGTCTCCTTCAATGGGGGAGGGGTTAGGAAATACGCAGGGTGGAGGAGAGCTGCCACCCTCAGAAGCTGGCCTGCCCCCCTGTCTCGTGAGTCCCGTGCGTTGACCACCTGTTTGGACCACACACGACGGATTCCCTAGTGTTCCACGGGCGTGTCCCTCCCCAGTGACTCCGTTCTCACGGCTCCCCTCCAGCTCACGTGGAGTCCGATCCTGATGTTCCCTGCTCTTTGGTGGTGTTGAGACTCGAGTGTGGCTGTGGGTACCTGGGATAGATAGGACGTGCAATTTGCCAGCTGGTGGCCTGAGCCCGTGTGCCGTCCACGTGTGGGTGGCCCAGCACAGGCGCACCCCCAGGGCAGGAAAACCCAGGACCTTCATACACATGTGTCCCCGGGCCTTCCTGTCTGCTTCTCCGGAAATGGGGCTGAGTCTCAGGGCGCCATGCTCCGTGGGCTGCTGTCACAGAGGCTGGGCCCTGCCGCAGACCCCGAGGCAGGGCAGGAGGTGACAAGGACCCCACTTCCCTTGCTCAGCAGCCAGCAGGCGCCCCTCCTGGCTGCCTCCTGCCACAGGGGTCACCTGGGACCCAGAGGATCTGGGCGACGAGCCCCCTTAAGAGGCGGGACAAGGATGGGTCCCAACCTGCCCCGACCTACCACGTGCCCGAGCTGTGCGTGGGGCTTTATCATCTGGCGTCTGGTCTGAGCGCCGGTGGACAGCACCGCACAAGGGTCGGAGAGGTCCGCTGGCTTGGCCAAGCTCCCCCAAATGGTCAGCGGCAGAGTCGAGACAAGTCCAGGCCTCTTTGCCCCAAAGATCACCTGCTGTCTGTTTCCGTAACTGCCCCTCAGGCTTCCTCTAAGCCACGGGAGCCAGAGCTAGAGGCCTGGGTTCAAGTTCCCGTCCCCGCGTTGGCAGCCCTGGGCCACCCCCCCACCCCCGGCTGGAGCCTGAGTTTCCTGTGCAGACTGGCTCACGGCGCCCTCAGCCACGTGTAGTGCCGCTGCGAGTGCCCTGGAGCCCTGGGGCCAGGGGGCGCCACACATGCACGTGGGTGTGGGGCGTTGTCACCCTCAGTCCTGCTCCCAGGGTTCCATGAGTGTCAGCAAACACACAGAGCCCAGCATTGTGTGGCACATGCCGACTCTGAGCCACACAGTCTCTGATGCCCCCCCCACCCAGTGGTGCGCTGTCTGTGAACCACGGGTGCGTCCCTCCGTCCCCTGGCGGGTCACACTGCCACAGCTGAGTGGGTCACCACCGTGCGGGTCGTCACCCACCCCTCAGGCCTGCTCACTCTGTGTGGACACTGGACTTTCCTGTGTATCCGTGGCTCGTGGCCCGGCACCGTAGCAGCAAGTGTCCTGGGTTGCAGATGAGGGCACGAGGCTCAGGGGATAGACATGCTGGGCCGGGTGGCTCACCAAGGCAGAGGTGGGACTTGGGCCGGGGCAGCCCTGGTCACTGTGGCCTCCACACTGGCTCCTGCATCCCCCGGGGGTGTCAGAGTCCCCTCGCTCCCCAGTCTCAGGGCCTCGAGTGCTCACCCCTCTCCCGGCCTTGCCACACGCTGGCTGGAGCCTGTGTGGTGGTCTCCATGGGGACCCTTCTGTGGGCAAATGATGGAGTGGGGACATGGAAGCCCCAGAAGGAGGGTCAGGCACTGAGCTGAGCAGACGCTGGCCTCAGGCCTGGACGGCTCTGCCCCCTCCTCTGGGATGTCAGCCTTCCGGCAACTGGCCACCAGTGCAGGGGTGCAGCGGGGAAAAGAACAGCAGGCTGGATGCTTGGGGACCTGCTGTCACTTCTCTGAGCCTCAGTCTCCCCTTTAGTGAAAAGGGAAAATTAGGGGACTCCTTCCCTTTCCATTCTGCAGGGAAGGGGAGCCTCAAACCCTGAGGCCCCGAATGGCCCTCCTTTCTGTGGGCCCCTCGTCTCTCCTTTCTGGAGAAAACCAAGGCTGCCGGGCTCAGAGGATGTCGCCACCCCACACCCCGAACTGATGGTCTTCCTTTTGGAAAATATAACCTCGTGTGAGAGCAGTGGACGTCAGGGTGGGCTGTCGTGGAGGCACACTCCAGGGTTGGCCTAAAGAAGTGTCCTGGGGACCCCTGTCTTGGGATGCCATAGACTGTATTTCTCCAAAAAGAAAGTTCTGGAATCCTGCGTCGTGTCTCATGGGGTTCCTTTCCCGTTTGGAGGAGGGTCTGGGCGTGAGGACATGTCTGTGCCCTGTGCTGTACTCCCCCCCCCAAGTGACCTAACAGGCCGCTCTCTGTGTTGTATCCACAGTCCCCGCAGGTACTCTCGCCAACGCCGACGGAGGTAACTGCCTGACCCCCAGCCAACACCCCCTCTTGCTCATGCTTCTGCCGCCCGGGTTATAAACATAGCCGCCCACGGCACCCCTAGGAGGGCCTCTGTGGCTCTGGGCCCATGGTCCTCGGTGGCCTGAAGTGCCGTCCTGGGTTGGTTATTTTTATAATCACGTCTCATCTGCATGCTTCCATGGTGCACCTGTCGGCCCTGCCGTGGCGACACGTGGGACATGGCCCTCTCGAGGTCTGGCTCCTGGCCTCCTGTAGAGCAAACACCCAGGAGCCTGGGTTAGCCTGGGCCCACCTCGTGCTCCTCTGAGTGGGACATACAGAGTGCCCAGATCCTCGCAGGTGAATATTCCGAAAGCATTTCTCTATCAAGTGGCATTTATAGCCTGCAGCTCTGTCTTCCTGTTTCTCAGAGCCACTCAGTGGTATGGGCAGGTGCCAATCAGACTCCAGTCTGCATGGGCATTGAAACTTCAGATCCAGGAATGTGCCAACCAGACCGGGCAAGTGGCCATCAGTGCCGAGTTTCGAAAACCACATGTGGCCGGCCAGCCCCCCGGCCAGGCTAAGTGAGGAGGCAGGATGCCGTGGGGTGGAAGCTGGCCCATGGGGCTGTGCGGAGGGTGCCCAGACATGCCACCACTCCCGGGGACAGAGTGCCCATTGCCATGGGTGGGACGGGCCAGGTGGGCTCAGGGTGAAGCCAGGTGATGGCTGGCGGGTGCGATCCCAGCATGAGGGCTGGCCTGAGCAAAGTGTGGAGGTGGGAGCATGGGCAGGCGTTGAGGACAGTGCTCGGCTGGGTTTGTGGAAGGACAGGCTTTAGGAGACAGAAGGTTGGCTCAGAAAGCATGAGAGCCATGAGCGCCAGACCCAGACTCTCCCCTCTCCTGTGCTCATCTCTGTGCTGGCCTCCAGGGCAAATCAGCAGCGTCCACCCCACGGTGGGCTGCCGGGCTCGGCTATCTCAGGACTCTGGCCAGCGTACCCAGCCGTGGCGGGCCCAGCAGCCTGCACTTCCCCCACACTGCCATGTCATGCCATCTCACGCCACCTGCCTCCTGCTCTGACCGTTCCAAACTATTGCTCATCTCACTTGAATGGAGTCTTGTGGGCCTATGTTTGTGGGTCTGACTCAACCGGGCCTCCGGGCCTGGGAGGGGTGCCTTCCTACTTCCCATACCTGGGAGCCCCCATTGTGTGGGAGAATGCAGAATCTCACGGTTCTCAAAGATCTCAAAAAGGACCTTGGGTGCTGGGAAGGGTGGGGCAGGAGGGGCACTGAGGGGCACAGGGGGAGCCAGGTGCCTTCATCACCTCCTCGGGAGTCCAGCCATAGGGAAGGCCTGTTGGAGACTCTGCCCTCTGGGATCGGGGGGTGCTGGGGCCGTGCTCAGGCCACAGAGAGTGTTGGCACAAGGCCAGGCCCCTACCTGGCTCTTTAGGGGGGCCCTGGCAGGAGCAGAAGATTTCGTCCTGGGGCCACGTTGAGTCAGCCTCTCTGGTCCAGAGGGCGAATGTCGGGAGGAGGGTGCATATGTGTGTTGAGGGGGCGGGCAATGCCCTCCACTCTGCTGTTTACCAGGCTGTCTTCCCTCCCAGGGGGACCAGGATGACCGCTCGTACAAGCAGTGCCGGACCTCCAGCCCAAGCTCCACCGGGTCGGTCAGCCTCGGGCGCTACACCCCGACCTCACGGTCGCCCCAGCACCACAGCCGCCCAGGTACTTAGCCCCATGGCTTCTTTGCCCCGGTCGAAGCCATACTTCTTGTTGCTTTCCCTCTTCTGACTCTCTTCCTTTACACAACTGGAAAAACGACAGGCCGGGTGTGGGATGGCCAGCGAGTGATGGGAGAACCTGGCCAGGTCACGTGTCCACGAAGGTTGGCCCCTCGTGTTGGGAGGAGAGGACCGCTGCAGAGGCAGCCGGTTACCCTGCTGGTTAGAGGAGCCGGCCGGTGAGACACACAGGCAGCAGCGAGCGCTTAGAATCTAGCTGATGTTTCGGTCGCAAGAGACGTCAGGAAGCTAAAGGAGCATAAATGTGGGAGCCCAGAGGTCCATTAGTCCCGGGCTCTCGGGGTCTGGGAGGGTTTGAGCTGTGAGGGCAGTACCGATGGCCAACAAATAGAATATCTGATGACACTCTTCCCCTGTAGCCGGGTTGGTGGCCCTGAAGACAGCCATCCCTGTGGGAACATTGGTGAGGTTTACCGCCCCCTCCCGGGAGGGAGACGCCCGGGGCAGGTGCCCTCTACCCCCAGCCCGCCTCCTTCCCTGCCTGGCGCCCAGCTGTGTACTGTTCACCCTGAGCTTCGAAAACTCATCGTTGCCCTCGGTGTGTCACAGCCCCAGGGACACTCCATGCACACACTGCCTTTGTGAGGGATTTCCCAAGCTTCTTCCTCCTTGGCCAGCCGCTGCATGACTCCATTTCCACGGCCACAGGCTACCGCTCTAAGTTCCGCAGCCTCGTGGAAAAATCAACTCATTCATTTGCAAAGTTATTTTCATTGACTCCCTGCAATGTTCTTGGAACGTCCTGCTCAGTAAGTGGAAAGTGGATGAATGAGTGAGCGAGCCAGGGAGTATGTGAGTGAGCAAGTCCGTGAGTGTGTGAATGAATGAGTGCATGAGTGAGTGAGCCAGTGAGTGCGTGAGTGCGCGAGTGAGCGAGTGTGTGAGTGAGCCAGTGAGTGTGCGAGTGTGCGAGTGAGTGAGTGAGTGAGCCAGTGAATGAATGAGTGCATGAGTGTGTGAGCCAGTGAGTGTGTGAGTGAATGAATGAATGAGTGTGTGAATGAGTGAGTGAGTGAGTGAATGAGTGAGCCAATGAGTGTATGAATGACTGAATGAATGAGTGTGTGAGTGAATGAGTGAGTGGGCAAGCGACTGTGTGAGTGACTGAGCATATGAGTGAACCAGTGAATGAATGAGTGTGTGAGTGAGTGTGTGAGTGTGTGAGTGTGTGAGTGAGTGTGTGAGTGAGAGTGAGTGAGTGAAAGAGAGCCAGTGAGTGAGTGAATGAGTGACTGACGAGCGAGCAGGTGAGCAGGTGAGTGAGGGGTGAGGGGCAGTCAGCCTCCTCCAGCGCCCGCTCCGAGGGCCCCTCTCCTGACCCCCGACCACCGTATCGCGGGTCATCTGGGCTTGTTGGCTGTGCCTGGCCAGGTGCTCACCTCAGAGAGCCACGATGTGTCTCAGCGGGACGAGGCCAGGTGCCCGTCAGGTGCACGCTCGCCCTGGTCTGGCCAGCTGCTCTCCACCTGTCTTTGAGGCCAAGGAGCCCCCGCGTGGAGGGACAGGCTGGGCTCCGGGGCCAGGGCTGCCACCCTGTCCCTCAGAGGGCCGGGCTTCCTCCCTCGGAACCTGGAGCAGACTGGTCTAAAGCCTATTTGGTGGCTCCCCCTCAGGTGCCTCAGAAAGGGGTGCCTTCCTCGGGAGAGGAAGGACAAACGTTCCTAGCGCGGTGGGGCCTAGGAATCTTTTGTGGCTTTGCGGCCAGCGAGCCCGGGGTGGACACTGACTTGCTCTCTGTTGCCCGCAGCTGGTACTGTGAGTGTTGGTACCAGTAGCTGCCTGTCCCTGTCCCAACACCCAAGCCCTACCTCCGTGTTCAGACATCATTACATCCCCTACTTCCGAGGTAAGGTGCTCAGTGCTGTGGGCCGCGGGCACTCGCAGGGCGTCCGGCCACGTGTCTGTGTCTTGCTGTCCTGTGTCCGCCGCATGGCTTCCCCGAGCCCTGTGTCTCTGCCCGTGCTCCCCGCTGTGTGTCTCGTGGGTCCAGCCCTGTTTCTGTTGCTGTGTCAATGTTCCTGGGACGAGGACAGAGGGAGCTTGCTGTGGGAAGGAGTGAGTAGTGAGGAGCCCAGTGAGAGGGTCAGGAGGCTAGGAGCTCCCTCCCCTGCGCCAAGCCTGGGGCCTTGTTCCCAGAGCCTTCTCCCGTTACCCCCTTTGATTTCCCACGTCAGCTCCGCGGGGCACAGGGACCGCTCGCAGCCGTTATCAGGGGCAAAAGCAGAGGAGGCTGTGATTTGTCTGGGGCCTCGGGGCTCATGGTGGCCGGGGCTGGACGCACACCCTGCAGGGCTCCAGCTCCTGCCTCCTCCCGGGGCACAGACCCACCTGCCCTCCACATCCCTGCACAGACATTGTACACCGGTCATACCAGGAAAATGGCCAAGCTCGTTTCCGATAGGGTACAGACTGATTGTGTCCCCAAGATCCGTATGGTAAAGCCCTAACCACCCACATGACTGCATCTGGAGATGGGCTCAGGAGGCCGTTAGGTTTGCATGAAGTCACTAAGGGGAGGCCCTGATCCAGTGAGATCGGGGGCCTTACGAGAAGAGGAAAAGACACTGGAATCTCTGCGTGTGCTCAGAGGAAGGGCCTCACGGTCATGTGAGGATAGGGTGGCCGTCTGCCAGCCAGGAGGAGGGCTCCCACTGGAAACCAAGCCCTGCCACACTTCCATCTGGGACTTACAGCCGCCGAGCTCTAAGAAATCCATGTCTGGCGCTTCGTTATGCAGCCCTAGTGGCCCGAGACACTGTAGCAGGACGCTCCGGGCGTTAGAGGAAGCAGCAGCGATGTTCTCACTGATGTCCCCCGGAGGGGCATTGAGCCCCCCATTCTGGACAGCTGCAGAGTGGGGCATGTCCCTCCCGATGGGACCGGGAGGCGAGCCAAGCACAGCTGGCCCATGCTCCCGTCTGATGGTCTCAGACGGGGCTCGTAGAACTTGCACGTTCCCTTACATATGTCACCATTGGTTGCTTTACGTGCCCCCCACCCGCCCCCCGCCTCGGTCTATGGAGAGCAGAGCCCCCGAGCATCGGGACCTGTCCGGACAGCTCAGAGTCTGACTCTTCTGGATGTACCGTTTCTCTTGAGAAGCAGCAAAGCTGGACATGGTGCGTCCCCTGAGCAGGAAAGCAGCCAGCACGGCCCTGCCACAAGCATCCGTGGGGCCTGTGCGTGTCCTGTGAGCCGACAGAGCACTCCATGCAAACCAGGGGGAGTTTGGCTAGTAGACGGGTCATGGCAGGTCACCAAGGAGATGCCTCTTCTTCGTTGGCTCACGGGTCCAAAGGCCCCTGGACACACAGCTTTCCCCCGACCCCCCATGGCTCTGCTTTGGGTGTGGCTGTTCCCCTGGGGGCTCTGGAAGAGGGGTGGCCCGGAGACGAGGCCCGGCCACAGGACACTTGCCGTCTGTGCCGCGGTTGCCTTGCTGTTCCAGTGGCCCCTGGGTGCTGGCCGGACCACAAGGGGAACCCCTTTGGCCGAGACGAGTCTAGGCTGGGGTCTGGGGCCAGAGCAGACCCTGCAACCCTGTCCCTCAAGTTCTTACCCCTCCAGGGTAAGGAAAGCCAGCATGGACCCTCAGCCAAGGGCGGGCCCCAGGGCGGTGACTTAGACCTGCAGCATGCCCGCTCCAGGCATGTCAGGGGGACCAGCACCCCCTCCTCAGCCTTGTAGGGAAGGCCAGGGAGGGGCAGAGGGAGAGACAGCCGGTTGCCCTCAGGCAGGAGCAGGGACGGCCCTTCTTCCACCCCATGGTGGGGGACATCATGCAGACAGGCTCTACCCCCTGCCCACCAAAATATGATTCAGAAACCATTCGGAGCCTGGCCTAGGGCCTCTCCCAGGGGCAGGAGCACAGTCCCCGGCCCTGTGTGGGTCCTGCGGCCTTGGATGCAGTGTCTGCCCGCGTTCCCTCCTGGCTGCGTTGGCCGCCCATTCCCTTTGTCAGGAGTCAGACAAAGCCCCTGCCCTCCTGTCTGGGTCAGATGCAGGGGAGCCCTGACCCCACAGCTCTGCCCCACACCCAACTTCCAGGGCCATCTGGGACCTGGGGAGTGCCCAGCCCGTTTACAGGACTCCCCCCAGAGGAGACGAAGGCTCAGACGATGATGCTGGCCTGAGATCCCAAAGCCCCGTGGGGCAGAGCCGAGTTGGCCCTCGCTCACCAGCCGTGTCGCCCATGGGGCCTGAATCACCCTCAGCCGCGCGGACGGAGCCTGTGCTCTGCGTGAGGTTCCCAATCGACCGCACGCCCTAGCGCATCCAGCCCAGGGGTGTTCAGCGGCCGCTGTGTCAAAGGCCTGTCCTCCTCCCAGTGGTCACGGCCCCGGGGTCCCCCACCCTCCCCGGGAAAGCCTTTCCTGGCCGCTCCTTGTGGCACCCTTAGCATCTTCGGCTCCTCTAGGTGGAGATTACCCTCCGAAAGCCAGCGTGGGTGGAGGGCTCCCCAAGGAGAGCCGTACCCTCGCCCCAGCCGATACCTGCCCTGACCCAGCTAGATGCGGACAGGGGCCCCTTGCTTTCCTTCTCCCTCCTTGCTGGACCCCCATCCCAGACACACCTTCCTCCCCCCGTGTCTCAATGCCCAAGGCCACCCCCTACCAAAACCGGCAGGCAGCATCAGTGTTGGCGGCAGTCATTAGCACTTTAGTATGAATTTCAGACCCCTGTATGTCTTCTGAGGCAGTGTAAGGCTTAAGCCCGGCCTCTCCCCTGTTAAGGAGCAGGCAGGTGTGGAAGGTCAAGCGGTGGCGGTGCTGCCAGGACCTCTTCACTGGGCTGCTTACTGACCAGCGAGACTCCCCCGACGTGGCGGGAGGGGAGGGGAGGGAAGGGGCTGCTGGCGCAGAGTCTCAGGTGAGGGTCTGCTTCCCACTCACTCGCTGTGCCCCAGAGACACCTCTTTATCTGGCCCCAGTCCCTGGGCCGTCCACCTTACTGGGTGGTTGTGGTCAAGGCTCGGACGGCCCGTGGTGGTACGCTGCACACGTGAGAACCCACACACGTCTTGCTCATCGTCCTTAACACGACCTTGCACGCGGATGGGAGCTGGCTTTTCTTCTTGGCCACCTTGAGCAGATGCGACAGGAGCCGACCCAGGGCAAAGCTGGGACGATTGAAGAGCAGAATGAATAATGGGCATTGGATTGTCACCCAGTGAGTGAGACGAGGGCCCGCGAGTCCATGCTGACATATATAAAGAAATGAGCAAGTGAATAAATGAGGGAGGAGGGACAGTCTCCAGAGCAGGAGAGCTCCCAGTGACTTACGTGGACATGTCACCCTCAATGAGTGCCCCCCACCCAGTCCCCAGGTGTGCGTGGTACACGGTGACCTGTCTGCTAAGGGCATGGAGTGGGAGGGCCGGGAGGGGGACTGTGCGCTGGGGAAGCCTGGCAGACCCCACCTCGGCCAGGGGGTCAAGGTTACCATCACAGAGACCGGTCACGTCGATGGCAGGTGCCCTTGACCTGATGGGACGGGAGGGCACTGCGGCCCTGGGGTCTTCCTCCCGAGAACCCACAATCCCCGTCTGAGCACGAGCAATAATCAGACCAGTCCTCACGGAGGGACGCCGCACAGAACACCTGCCCAGGACTCCTCACGACAATCATCGAAAACCAGGGAAGTCTGAGAAATTGTCTCAGCCCAGAGGGGCCTGCGAAGCTGGGAGGACATGTCCCATGATGACCGGATGGGATCCTGGGACGGGGGAGGGGATGCAGAATCTGAAGGGTGGCCTTTAGCCCACACCAAGGTGACGACGCACGGCGGTGACGGAGCGGTTACCCACGGGGAGACGGCTGCACGCCCGGGACTGCCTGACCCGCTGCACAGTAACCACCTGCTTCAGCTTTAGGGAGAAGAAGCCCCTCCCCCCACCAGCCGTGGAGGTCAGAATCCGACCTCCTTCCCGAACTGCCCCCAGAGCCCCGAGAGCCTGGTCAGCAGGGGCTTCTTTTCAACGTCACCACACAGCCAGTCTCTCCTCTGGTTTCCCCGCATCCGTGGCGACATCGGTGGTTTGGGGTTTCGCTGCTGAGGCCCAGGGAGGAAGCTGGCCCCGGGGCAGTGACTGGAGCCTTGCGGGTGGCACAGCGAGCAGGCCGGAGCTGGGCCTCACCGGGACCCCGGCCCATCCCAGCCCCATCCCTCCTGCAGCAGGCGGCCAGGGTGCCGTGAGTCCTGCGGGGCTGCTGTGGGCATTTCCGTGAGCTCATGTGAGCAAAGCACCACAAGGGGCCCTGCGGGGGGTTGATGTTACCCGTGTGTTTTATCACGATGAGGTGACCCAGTGAGTCCAGACAGGGGAAGGGTCAGCGGTGCCTGGGTCTCTCAGGGAGGCTTTGCACCAGGGCCTTGACCCAGGAAGGGTCTTGACAAGTGGGGAGGATTGCAAAGGAGATTCTGTTGGGGGTGGGGAGGGGTAGGGAGGCTGGGAGGAGGGGATGCGAGGAGAGACGTCTCAGCCTGGGAGCAGGGGGCCAGAGTTCGGTGATCTCTGTGGTCCTGGACGGCAGGTGTGGCTGGGCGTCGTGGACCCTGCTTCTGCGTCTGCGTCCCCAGCTGCCCCTGGGTCTCAGGCCCCATGAGGACCTGCCGAGCACTGTGGGTGCTCCCCAGAGACCAACACACACACACACACACACACACACACACACACACACACACACACACACAGGCTGTTGCTTGGGCTGTAGGAGGACACTGCACTGTAAGCTTGGGGACTGGGGGGACAGGAGCCCTGCCACACGTCCCATCGTCTGCAGCCACCTGGGCAGGAGCTGGGTGGACGAGGGCGCGTGACGTCTGGCAGAAGGAAGTGAGCTGTTCGAACGAAGCCTCCCGGATTCGCCGGGCCGAGCCCGGAGCACACCAGGCTTAGTGGTGACACCCGCAGTGGGCCGTCCTCGGCTGTTCCAGAGCCTGTGCAAGGAGATATTTTAAAGCCTGCACCTCTGCCGTGTTTCTTTGCCCTTGGGGATGGATCCCGTCACAGCCGCTGCTGGTAGAGCCGATTGGCCATCTGTGGTTTCCTTTATGTGCACATGCGACGATTTCCCCCAGAAAGAGCCCGAAAGCTGCCGCTCCCCAGGGAGCTGCAGAAAGGAGCCTGGACTGGGTGTGTGCGGCACAGGGGGTGTGGCTCGGGGCGGGCAGGGTTCACACGGCGACAGGGGGACAGTCATAGGCTTGAAGTTCTACCAGCGCTGACGGGCAAAATTGGCTCCCAGGCTCAGGAGGCTGGATGCTCCGGGCTGTGGTCAGCAGCTCTTTTGTGGTCTGAGCCCGGTTTGGGCTGCGGGTGGTGGCCTGCTCAGGCTGAGTGCCCACCCCTGCCCCTCCGTGGCCTCCTGGGTTCCCGGTGCGCCCAACCCAGGCAACAGCGCGCTCTGAGCCCACGCCTGCTGCGCCCTCCAGTCCGCATCTAGCCCCGTGGGAGGGCGGTTTCCCTGCCGGGTCAATCAGGGCGCTGCTGCTTTGAGCAGCTGCAACTCGCAGGGGCTCCTTCCTAGTCAGGAGGGCCCCTCCCTTTGCCAGCAGAAGGGTTCCTGGGGCTACCGGGAGAGGAAATGAGGGGTGCCTTAGGAGTGTCTTGCTAAAATGAGCTGTAAACCCCATCATCCAAAGTGTTCGATGCCATTGCATTCTGTCTATCGTGTCATTCTTTAAATAGGTGCGTGGGGGGGGGGGTCACCCGGGAAACTATGGCCGTCTAAATTTGTGACTTGATAATCCAACCTTGATCAGAACACAGAGATTACAAATCCAGATGGGATGAGAAATTGGAGCCAGAATTGGAGAAATCTTTTCATTAAATTTGCCAGAAGTAGCTTTATTTAGGAACGTGGTAGCTGATTAATCCCAACTCGCTGTCATTCTCCCGTAGCTGGTAAAATCCTACTCAGGGGCTTTTGGGGACCAATTTTGTAACCCTGTTCTGACTGACTGATTTGTGGCTTCTCCAAGAAAGTGGCATCTTTTTACACAAGGGTACGGAGGGAGGGAGGCTTCAGTTTTGGTGAATTTGCAATTTTCTGGGTTCAAGCACTGGCCGGGGCTAAATGGCAGTCCAGCTGTGCACCCCGAGGAGAGTGGGGTCAGCCGAGCCAAGCCGACCTTCCCACGAACTAGCAACTCGCAAGCCCTTTGCCCTTGGAACTACTGCTCCTTGCAATGGGGCCATTGGAAGAGGTCCACTCGAGGTTGGATTAACAAGCCACGGGGCCCAGTCTGGAAGTGTCAGTGGGGGGCACCCTCCCTTCCCTGGGCAGAGCGTTGCGGGGCTCCACCAGCCAGGGGAGAGGTGCTCACTGGGAACCAGCATTCCTACTTGACGTACTCTCCTTTGCCTTCCCCTTCCTCTCTTCTACCTGTCTTTGCTCTTCCGTCTGGAGGCAGTGAAAGTGGCCGGAGCACCCCCAGCCTCTCGGTGCTCTCAGACAGCAAGCCTCCCCCCTGCACCTACCAGCAGGCGCCTCGCCACTTCCACGTCCCAGGTAGGAACCCAGACGCGTGATTGGGCTTGCCACGCCGAGCGTCTGATTGCACGGAACTGCTGATTCCCGACCCTCTCGGCAGCCCCCCCAATTCTGAGGGTTTGCACACCCCCCGCTGGCGTGCACTGGAGTTTCCCCCAAAGCCACACAAACACCAGGGAGACATTTTTGCCCTCCCAGGAATGTGTTGGAGAGAAGGTGCTGTCCGGCCGGCTGCCCACTCTAGCTGCCTCCCTCCCTGCGCCCCCTGAACTAGGTTCTGGCTTTGGGCTGGGTGATGCTTGTCTGAGGTGTGGGTCCCAGGCATCAGTCGCTTGTGAGCCTATCTGGTCACTTGGAATCTGGTGGCCAATGGCTGCTTTGGAGAAGCAGCGGGTTAGAAGCCAGTGTGTTCGCTCACCTCGCTCTTCTCCTCTTCTCTCTCTTCTTTCCCAGACACTGGCGTAAAAGATAACATCTATAGGAAACCCCCTATCTACAAACAGCATGGTACAGTCGGATCTCTTCTGCTGCTGTGTTCCCTGCATGCCTGTTGCACCCCTTTGCTTCTGGATGCTTCCTTTTGCTGTGTTCCGATCGGGGATGGGGAGAAAGGGCAGATTCACTAGTGGGCTCCCAGGGCCTCGGCAGCAAAGACCACGAGGGCACATCTGAGTCAGGACACGGCTGTGTGCTCAAAGCCGAGGCTAACACTCTCATCGGTGGGCCTGGGGTGGGAATTCATCACCGACGGCGGATTTCCGGGGCTTCAGTTATGCCACGTTGAGGGACACAGCCAGACTGACGTCAGCCGACATGCTCAGGGACAAAGGCTTCCTGGACCCCAACCCGACCCAGCTGGAATTTTGGAAAACAGAACAAACCAGATTTAGTCATTCATTCCTGTGTTTTAGGAATTTCTGAGGAGAGAGTGAAGAGCTAGCCTTCAGCCAGAGAGTTTTGTTGCATCAGCAAATAGGGGCTAACAGGCCTAGCAGTGAGGGGGGCTCTCAGCCCCTGGTTTCCCTCTCCGAGGTGACCGCCCACCTCTGCTCTGAGTCGGCCTGGGACAGGTGCATGGGCTGCAGGTGGCTGGAGCCATGGAGCAGGAAGCAGAAGGCTCCAGGTCTTCCTGTGCTTCCTGATGGAATTTCTGGGTGATTTGGGGCATGTGGCTTCACCATCCTGAGCCTCTGTTTCCTCATCTGCAAAATGGGACCAATCCGTCCACTTTGCCCTCTTCACAGGCTGGTTATGAGACCAGGTGGAGTAACGAATGTGGAAATATGTTCTAAACTGTGAAGTGCTGTGCACCTGATGGGGAGACGGGAAGAGAAATTCCCATACTTAAAGTCCTGGTCCAGATGCCCCCAAAGAAAACAGCCACGTCCCCCGTCCACAACCACGTCGCTGTTAGGAATCCTACAAAAGCACGCTTTCTGTGACTTACTGATTAATCAGTGGTCTGATTATACAAACACAATTTCTGATTTTTCCTTGAGTGCAATAGGCCCTGTGCTTTGTGCATTTCTTCCTCTTCCCAAGAAAGAAAGGGATGGATTAAGCTCTCGGGGACCCAGGAGGCAGTGACTCTACCCTCTCAGCTAGGGAAGCTTGGAGCACAGATGTTCTGGAGGGATCAGAGAGGGATGGGCCAGTTAGACCCTACAGCTCTTAGAGATTGTCCAGACCAGCCCCTTGTTGCTTCAAGTGGGGAGACTGAAACCCAGGCGAAGGAAGGAGCAGCCATGTTGAGTGCTATCTTACCATCAGGGTGCCCGTGTTCACGCCTGCATGGAAAGATGTGTGTTCTGTGCTTGTCACAAGTGGCCTTGGCTGTCTTGGCCTTTTATGAACCTCAGACATGTAATTAACGCCTGTGCTGTAAGAGGGGCCGGCCTCTTAGAAAGCAGAGGATGCAGTAAATCAGATTATGAAATTGTTCAGCACCTTCTGAACAAGCCCGATCTAAGACAAAGAGCTTCCAGCCCTAAGTCCTTTGACTAAATTGTTCAATGGAGACATTTTATTTTACTGTCATCAGCGTGAATCCTTGTGTGTTTTTTTTAAGATTTTATTTATTTATTTGACAGAGAGAGACAGCCAGCGAGAGAGGGAACACAAGCAGGGGGAGTGGGAGAGGAAGAAGCAGGCTCCCAGCGGAGAAACCTGATGTGGGGCTCGATCCCAGGACCCTGGGATCACACCCTGAGCCGAAGGCAGATGCTTAACGACTGCGCCACCCAGGCGCCCCCCTTGCGTTGTTTTTAAACTGGATATGAAGTCCTCTCCTATCCAAAGGCAAGGGAGGTCCTGTATGGCTGAACGCTGAGCAATGACTGAAGCCCATTTATCGTTTCAGAAATCTGGCATACTGATTCTTTTAGCGAGTAGACCTTGTAGAGTACCTACTCTCCACCTGCATCCGGCCACGTTCGAGGGGTAAACGTGAATACAGCCTGTCCTTTGTGAATGGAAATGGGCTGTGGACGGGGGCTCGGCGAGTGTGTGCTCCGTCCTTTACCAGGTTTCCTTAGGGAACGCTCCAAAAATAACGTCTGTGTTAGGTTGTTTGTTGGTTCCTGCTATATTTGAGATGTTTTGATTTTATAAGATTTCCTCTATCCCAGGTGGAGCACATCCTGTCAGAAGTGTGTGTGCGTGTGTGTGTGTACACACGTGCATGTGAGCATGCATGTGCGAGCATGTGTGAGAGCATTGTGTGAGAGCATGTGTGTACAACCATGTGTGAGCATGCATGTGTGAGCATGTTAGCGTGTGCGCATGTGTGTGAGCGTGTGAGGTCATGCCTGTGTGAGTGTGCGAGCATGTGTGTACGACCATGTGTGAGCATGTGCGCATGTGTGTGAGCGTGTGAGGTCATGCATGTGTGTGAGCATGTATGAGAGCATGTGTGTGAGATCATGTGTGAACGTGTGTGAGACAGCATGAGTGTGAGCGTGTGAGTGTGAGAGCACGCCTGTGTGAGCAGGCATGTGCATGTGCACCTGCACGCACTCAGCAGAGTCACCCCCCAGTTGTCCCTCGGGGGAGACACTTGAGAAGCCACTATGTTGATCTCCACCTGTCTCGAGACAATGGACGTTGATGTTTCATTACTGGGCCATTTAACTAGTTTAAGATCATATGTCCAACCAGTTTAAAAAGCATAGTTTTTAATTAATGCATTTGCTTCTTGGTGCCTTCTCTCCAACCCATGGAAAGTTTTCTTAATCAGCATCACTCTTTTCTGGTGCTCGTGTCCCCTTCCTGTTTTGGGGACGCGACCTCCAGCGCTGATGTGGCCTCCTGCCGGCCCTGCAGTGGGGCGCTGGTGTTGAGGACAAGGGGGGCTCACGCTTGAGCAGCTGTCGCGAGGGCATCCCCGTTCTGTGCGGGCGCCCCACAGCTGCCAGCACGTCACCCGCTGGCCCGTTCTGAGGTTGGCACCACTCAGGCAAGGAGCCTGAGACTGGGGCCGACAAGTGGCTGCTCTAGGGCCCAGCTGGTGTCACGCCCCGGTCTGCCTGACCTCCGGCGCCTGACCCTTCTGCTCTCGCTGTGCAGTATTTAGGTCCCAACAGCACGTTTTGTACTATATGAGTTCCAGCTCTACTTGGTTATGATTTAATGACTTTTTAAAAAAATAGTAAGAAAAAAATAGAAGAAAGGAAGCAAAAGGAAGTGAGTGGAAAATTGAAAACAGAGGGGGGCAGGACAGGACAGGAGCGGAAGAGCCCTTTCCTGCATAGTTGGGGACCGACATGGGACAGGCGGGGAGCGGCGGGACATGGAGTGCAGAGAGGACCCAGATGTCTGCAGGCGCTCGCGGTGGGGGGGCCCCTGACTTTGGTGAGGCAGGCGTGGTTCCCGACATGGCCGCTCCCCATCTCCACCCCGAGAGTGGGTTCGAGGCTGCCTCGCTCTCGGGCTTTGTGGGCGTTGGGTGAGCCCTGCTGATGTGGGCGTGGAGCAGGAGCGTTCCAGTGGTAGGAGCCCCTCGCCGGAGCGACGCTGTGCTACGTTTTAGACATCTCAAAGTGAATTCCAGGGAAACACAGAACACCTCCCCCCACACCCCCCAGGAAGCAGAGTGTCCAGATGCAGGGACAGGGCTAGCTGTGTCACCTGTAAGCAAAGGACAGCTCTGCGACAGCCGTGGCAGTGGATGCCCGGGCCCGGAAGCAGGAGATGACAGCTCACCCCGCACCTGCCGCTGTCCGCTAGCGGAGGGGAGCTCGCTCCATCCTCCCCCGCAAACCAGTCAGCAGACGGGGCCCCGTGGGGCACGCACGCTGCTCCTCTGGTCCCTGGTATAAAACTCCCGTGTCTCCCTGAGATTCCTCTGTGGTAGGGTCAAGTCTCATTTTGGTTTTGGGGTCCTGTCTTGGGACGGGAGGAAAGGGAAGGCCGGTGGGCTGTGAGTCTAGAAAGAACATTAGAGGCCCGCCAGTCTCCTGGTGATGCCTCCGACAGAGGGGCCCGGGGCTCTCCCCGGAGGGCTGCTCATGGCAGATGCATCCAGGCTCGGAGGGCACTGCCTTGTTTGCTGGGACAGACACACTCGAGCCGATTTCCTGGGTCGTCCTGCATTGATCTTTCTTCTCCTGACACTGAGACACCATGCTGCCCACTCGACTCAGGGCTATTCTCTTGCTCATTCCTCATTTGCGGACCCGGGCTCCTGGCGTGTTACAGCGTCTACACGCATTACCTCGTGGGGTCCTCACAACCTGGGGGTGGGCGTCATTTGCCCATTTCACAGATCAGGAAACTGAGGCTCGGAGCTGTTCAGGAAGCAGGCTGCATATAATACAAAGTGCCAGATGCTGTATTTTCCCACCCCTGCTCCCACGTCTGGGCCTCTGTCGTGTGTGGCGTGGGCTGGCACGTTTGGCCTTTGGAAAGCCCTTGGTGATTGAATGTGGCTGAGTCGTACGCTCCTGGTAGAGCAGAGGAAACTTGCTCAGTCCTGGTGGGATAGCTTCCCCGTCAGGGGGCGGGGCATTTCTTGAGCCCCGAGGTGGCTCCACAGCCAGAACAGGTCTGGCCCAACCGGTCGCCCTCAGCTGTGTGAAGTCCTCAAACCCAGGGAGGCCTTTGGGCCCCACGGCCTGAATTCCAAGGGCTGGGATTTCATATCCCAAAGAGCCCTTTGTTGTCTTTGTACTTGCAAATTACCTCCGCTCTAGTGGTCCATTTGGGGGCCACCCAGGGCTTGTCAGGGGTACGCTCCCTGACGGTCACCAGTGGACCTGGCCCTGGCGGCCTTCTCTGGGTGGGACAGTGGCTGTGCTCTGGAGCTCCAAGTCCCCGCTGGCCTGATCGTCCCCAGAGCTTGCTGGGTGGCCGCCTAGAGTCACGGCGGATGTGTGGCCAGACCCTCAGGGCTCTGCTTCCTGGCGACCGCTGTTGTCTAGGCCACAGGCGAGCCCTGGACGGTGGGCATGCAGCCGTCCTGTCCCCTGCCTCTGTCCATCACGACGCCTCTCACGCAGGCTCCGCCCGTGGAGAGATCAGGGTTTTATTTTCATTTTATTTTAAATCACTGTCTCTCCTGGAAGAAGGAGAAACAGCCGTCGGGAGTAACAAAACATCAGTGTATCCAGACCGCTCTTCAACTGTGACCTTATCTTGTCAAGGTCCTGTAGCCCAATCCCCAATTTCCAAGCTCTCGGGCCTGATGTCAGTCTTGTCCTTGGTGGTGCACAAGGCAGGGTGCTCCAAAAGGCTCGAAGGTCCAAGCCC
Source organism: Ursus arctos (assembly GCF_023065955.2). Classification (NCBI taxonomy): domain Eukaryota; kingdom Metazoa; phylum Chordata; class Mammalia; order Carnivora; family Ursidae; genus Ursus; species Ursus arctos. The sequence continues at coordinate 3,436,464 of NW_026623111.1, forward strand.
TCTGCAGGCTGCAGGTAAGGAGCCCACCCTTGGCGTGTCCTTACTGTGGCCTCGGTCTCCGTGGTGGGTGGGGAAGGAGCCTGGGTTTTCCTTTCATTGTTCCGTGCATGGGGCCCGTGGCTTAGTACGGGAAGCCCTCAGCTGGGCGTGGAGCACTGCCGGATGCCCTCATGTGATGTACTTGACCTTACGTGCTTGGAGATACCGTCAGCCCCGTGGGGTGACCACCCCACCCCCACCACCAAAACAAAAAGGCCAGTGGAGAATATAGACACCTGACCGCTCAGCCCCAGCTAGCGTTCGTGGTGGACACGCTGCGGCGAAGTGAGCTTTTGCCCCTCCCGGTCCACTGCGGTCACCTCTGGCTGTAGGTCAGACCTCCTTTACCTCTCTTCACGGACTTTCTCCGTGGCAGAACTCACTGATGTTCTGTGTTTTGTGGGCGGCAGGCAGTGAGGGGACCAACGGCGGGGGGGGGGGGGGGGGGGGGCTTTGGAGACAGACCACGTGGGTTCCCGTGTCAGCCTCTGCCACCCCCTGTGCCTGGTCTTGAGCAAGACGTGTCATGTTTCTGAGCCTCAGTCTCCCGATCTGTGAACGGGGTGGCATGGGGATACGCAGGAGTGCCTGTGAAGCACCCGGCTGAGTCGGACACGGCAGGCCCTGGTGGGCCAGACCCTCCTGTTCCTTTAGGGCTAAACTGGGGAAGTAGAGAGTGTGTTCTAGAAAATGCCAAGTGGCTGCGTCTGAACACACGGTGCGATCTCAGGGTGCGGGGGGTGGGCTGGCCGGAGTTTTAAGACCGTGTCTCTTCGCACACCTGCTCTTGGTTCGAAGAACCGTCACGAGGGAGGGTGCATGGCCACGGCCTGTGGGCCTCCCGTGGGCTTCTCCAGTGTGTCCTGCCCCCGGCCCTGCAAAGGCTCTCGTACTGTGCACCTTGGCTTGATTCCTTTCTGTTTCTGAGCACGAGGTGAAGTGGGAACCGTGGCGGGAATGCCCAGAAGAGATGGTCTATCTCCTTGACAAGCCGCCTCTTCCCTTCTAGCCGTCAGGCGACCGGATGGAGAGGACGGAATTTTCGAGCAGGATAACAGGAAGGTAATGCACGGGCAGGTCTGGTGGAGCGCAGCCTTGCCCAGAGCCAGTCTGGTTCTGTGGGGGTTCCCCAGCCGAAAGCTCAGGCTCCCTCTCTCGCGTTCTGCTATGGATGGGCCCCACGAGGCCGCACGCAGTAGGGACCAGATTTCAGAGGTGGCCCCGCCAGCTGCCTCCTCCCACCTGGGACTAGCACGCCTCCTGCCACCGTCCTCGTTCCACGCCCCTATAACCCGGTTACCCTCCATCACCAGGGCGATGTCTGTGAAAAGAAAGGAAAATGAGTCCGAGTGCATTCCAGGGGCATCCGGGTGCTGGCTCGGATCAGGCGGCGCAGAGGCTTCCAGTAAAGGGTCCGAGGGTAAAGAGTGAGGCTCTGGGGGCCGGGCGGCTCTGCTGGGAAAGCAGCCAGAGGCAATGTGTGGAGGCAGGGGTGCGCCTCTATGGGCAGAGTTTGGCCCCCAGAGTGTCCCGCCCTGGCTTGAGGGAGGGCAAGGGCCCCTGGCTTGTCTTGAAGGCAGGAAGGTGTGTGCAGGGAGAGCCCATGCCTGGCTCCCCCGTGCGCCCCCAGGAGAAGCCGTTTGGGTCCCTGACCTCCCCCGACCCTGTCTCCTCATCTGTAGCGCAGGACAGCCCCGTTGCTGATGGTCTCAGTGTTCACGTGGCTTTTTTTTCTCTCTCGGCAGAAGACCAGCTGGCTGATTCTCAAGGGGGATGCAGACACTAGAACAAACTCTCCAGACCTAGACAGCCAGTCTTTGTCCCACAGTAGTGGGACCGATAGAGACACTCTCCAAACAATGCAAGGGGACAGCTTTTACTCACGTGAGTGGTTCTTTTGAGCAAGGAGCTGTAACTGTGGCATGAGAGGCCTCGCAGCAAGGGGGCCCCACAATCTGGAACCCATCCCCCAGACCCCAGCCTTGCTTGTTAAGAAATCTAAGGAGCAAACAGGTAGGAGAGCGGACCCTTTCTGTTTGAGTTCCCCCGGATGTGGTTAGCTCGAGTGCTACTCGTGGGCATGCCAATGTGTCACCCAGAATGCTCCAGAGCTGCCGAGAGCCCAGAAAGCCAAATAGGGCTCCTGGGTTCTATTGCAAAGAAGGTCTCCCGGGCTGCCAGGCTGGAAAGCGGGGGGCCCGTTTCCCTCCAGAGCAGATGTAAGCATGGTCCAGGCGGGTGAGTCCAGACTGGGAGTCGATGACAGGCACAGCCACCCGGCACTCAGCCTGGGCCAGGCTCCGGGGAGCGGGGACATCCCGTCCACAGGGAGTATGGGGACAAGGGACCGCTGCCTGACTCTGGGGGTCAGAAGGGCTGAATTAGGAGGGATTTTCAGATGTAGGGCAATGCTCCACATAGTGCTTAGAATTGCACATTATAGGGGAAAAGCACAGCCCGCAACGGTGTGATGCCCTCAGGAGACCCGGACATCGTCTTTGGGTCCCAGCAGGTGGTTTCCTGTGGGCACGCGTGAGGCTGAGCTGGGACGTGGAGGGCGGACAGGGGTGCGAGAAGGCGGAGCGCAGAGGCTGGTGTGGCCGTGAGACAGGCCCGAGCTCAAATCCGGGCTCACCCCGATGGGACGCGTCCCGCCGGCAGGCCTCAGCTCCGCCAGTCCGCCCAGCCGGGTCCGTAGAGACAGAGGCGGTGACACGTGTGTGCGGCCAGCACTCTGCCTGCCCATAGTAGGTGCTCAGCAAACAGACGACCATTGTCACCCTCATGCTCGCGACTAAGAACTGGAACCGGTTGCACACACGGGCGCGCTCGGTGGGAAGAGGAGGGGCGGCCGGGCCTTGCCGTTGGTGAAGAAGAGCTTGGAGCAAAGCAGAGGGGCGCTGTTTCATGTTCAATGTTTGCAAGCCGACTTCGTGAGCCCCTGTGCCTCGGCCCCGCCGGGGGAGCAGCACTCTGAACGTGGGGCTCTCTGGGCTGGCACACGGGGTGGGTGCCACTGCAGGAAGACCCCGCCAGAACAGTCCCCCGAGTGACTCGTCCACGGTGCAGCACCCCTCCTGCGGCAGGTGCGGGGAGGATGCAGGCGGGTGCGGGTCCAGGACTGGTCACAGGCGGACCTGCCAGGCAGCTCCCTGGCAGCTGTCCCGGACCTGGGGCATCGTCATGTTACCCATGGGGCCCAGGAACTCTCAGGAAGAGAGTGTCTGAGGACCTCAGGGTGGCCTTTTATGGCTTCCCGTCCTCCCCTTGCTGGGTGGTGCTAGGCCCCCCCACCTCCCGCTGACCCAGGGATCCCTACTTATATCTGCAGCCCACCTGTGGGGGGGCACCACGTGGGGAGAAGCCTGGCCGCGGGCCCCCTCCGTGCCGCTGACCTGCCCTGTCGCCTGTGTGTGCTGTCTTTGCCCCAGTGCACAGCCTCCTCGCCTGCACGTGCTGGGACCAGGTGCCCAGGGCCATCCCAGGAGCCCCGTAGGCGGGAGACCCCCCACGAGGCCCCCAGGCTGTGCGTGCTGTTTTGACTGGCCAGTCACACACCTGCAAGGTCTTGTTTCGGCTCCGTCCCCTCGCCCTCGCTGTTGTCTCCCTGTCACTAGCGGCACGCGCAGCCACAGTGGGGGTCCCGGTGCTTCTCCCCAGGGCGCACCTGTCTGGCAAGAAACGCCTCACTTGCCAGAATCCACATTCTAACGGGGGAGATTCCTCCATAGTGCAAACGAGCGTGTGCGCACACACGTGTGTGCGTGTGTGTGCGTGTGTGTGCATGTGCGCATGCGGCCTTCCCCTTCACGGAGCTTGCTTATGACGATTATGACAGTCCTGTCATTCCTCCGCTTTCTACGCTGTTCCCATGTTGGTTCCTCTGAGGGGGAACCCACCGTGCAGCCATTGCCGCTGTGTCGTTGCCTCTGTCCTGAAGACCTTGCCTGGTGCACCCGCGTGCGTGGGACTAGCAGCCGGGACCCAGCTACTGCTCACGCCTACATCACGCGTGCCTTGCTGCGTGCTGGCCTGTCGAGAACCCGGGGCGGGACGGGCAGGGCTCCTAAACTGAGGGTTACGCACCCTCTTTCCTCGGGGCTCCTTTCACTCTCCCCGAGGAGCTCCCACCGTGTGCCCACGCACACCAGTTCCATTTGGAAACGACTGCTACTGAGCAGAGCATTTGCACGCGGCAAGGCACTCCCCCACCTGCACCCCGGGACACCATCTGTAGCGCGCCCAAGGAGGGTAGGACTGTGACACTGCACACAGTGGGCGCTCAATAAATGTTTGTTGAATTGAGATGCATTAAATTCAACGGGTATTTATTGAGCGCCCACTCTGTGCCAGACGCTGTGTGGGGCGCCAAGGGGGCGCCGAGAAGACAAGAGCCGCCCCTGCCCCTGGAGAAGCGTGCAGGGAGCTGAGAGAGGCAGAGACACCAACAGGAGCAAGCACCGTGCAGCCCACCACCGCCCGCCCGGGGCCTCCGTGGGCCGATGGGGCGGGGGCGCGACTCATCCCGTTCATGACCCCATCGGCACATCTCACGCGGGCCTGGGCTCATCATTCGGTCATTCATCCATCCCTCCACCACACATATATTGAGCACCTACTATGTGCCTGGCACAGTGCTAGGCAGCGGAGAGCCAGAGGTGAGTGTGGCCCAGTCCCCCTGCCCCAGCGGACGGGCAGATGATTGAGCAGCAGCCATGAGCCGCTGTGGTGACATCGTCCTCCGAAGAGGGCCTCACTGACACGCACGTCGGATCGGACGACTGTGACTCTCTTTGGCCCGCACTCGCGCCTTATTAGGACTGTGCGTAACGTGCTCAGTGACCAGCAAGCCTGATTTCTGCACAGGGAAGGGGTGACCTTGAGTTTTTGTTATGCAGAGAGGGTCTGAGCCTCCCAGGATGAGACTCACTGTCCCCACAAGAACACGAGGTGATGTAGGGCCCCTCCCCCAGAAGACAAAGGTCCAGCTGGCTGGGGACCCTGCCCAGAGGACTCAGTGACCCCTAGAAAAAGCCCAGGGCTTCCAAAGATGCAGGGCATTCCTCAGGCTCCAGCACATGAGAGGGCTGGCGGAGGGCTGGAAACTGAGGCAGCACAGATGGTGGTCCCATGGCTTTGGCTTTTGCGTCACCTTCTGTGTCCCTCCCTGTGGAGTCTTGTGTTTGATGGGACATGCTTGTCTCCACCTGCTGCCCACCACTGCTGGGGGTCTGGCCCAGGGCCAGGCTCGGGATTGCGGCCCTAGCTCCCTCCCAGCGCTCGCGGGGCCTGAGGCTTGGTCACAAACGGCCCGTCCCTTGTCAGTCCTCGGGGGGGTGACAAAAATCATTCCCACATTTCCTAGTCCACGAGTGAAAGAACGAGGCACCGTGATTGGCTGTGTGCCGATCTCTTGAGAATACCCGGTGTCGGCCGCGCGCCTGGCTTAGGTCTGCCCCGTGGCCCCGAGGGGTAGAACCCACAGACACCAGGACTGAAGCAGCACGTCAGTGCCATCTCCTCGTTCGCGACAGGCAGGACAAGGCCCCACACTCACCAGATACTCCCCGAGCGCCTGCTGTGTTACCGCACTGTTGCGGGTGCCGGGGTTGAGCAGGGGACGACATCCCTGCCCGGAGGGGCCGGCAGGCTAGTGGGGTGGGGGCTGAGATCACAACAAAGTTAGGAAGTGTGCGTCAATGCCCCTCAGGTAAGGAGCCCAGGAGGTGCTGGGGGCAGTGTTCAGTACGGTCAGGGCAGGGAGACTGGATCTGAGCAAGACTTGACGGGGGTGTAGGCTCGAACACTGAGGCTGCTCAGGGGAAGCCTGGTGGGGGTGCAGGATGGCGAGGGGCTGCGCGGTAGGGGTGAAGGTGACGATGCACAGGGTCATGGAGGACTCGGTCACCTGGGGAGGACTCCAGCCTGGCTTCTGAATGGAGGGATCCCGGCAGAGCCCTGACCTCATCTGATGTAGGTTTCGACAGGCCTGAGTGGGGGCACGAAAGACCATAGGAAGCGATTGCTATCATCCAGGATGGGGGACAGTGTCTTGGAAGGGTGTCCTAGGGGTCGTCCTTGGGGGGCATCCTAGGGGGCTGCTAGGGGGAGGTGTCCTCGGGAGATGTTTTGGTTTTTTTTTTTAAAGATTTTATTTATTTGACAGAGATAGAGACAGCCAGCGAGAGAGGGAACACAGCAGGGGGAGTGGGAGAGAAAGAAGCAGGCTCATAGCGGAGGAGCCTGATGTGGGACTCGATCCCATAATGCCGGGATCACGCCCTGAGCCGAAGGCAGACGCTTAACCGCTGTGCCACCCAGGCTCCCCTCGGGAGATGTTCTAAGCAGCACAAACAGCATGTCCAGGCATGCCAAGGCAAGAAGCAGTGTGGCCATTTGGGAAACAGGAAGCCAGTGGGGTGGCAGAAGAGGGACTCGCCCGGACCCAGCTGGTCGGCATATGATGCTACGATGCCACTCTGTCTGCTGGGCGGCAGGTCAGCGATGTAGGGCTGTGAGCGGGCAGGTGAGGTGATCCGTTCTGCATATTTTAAAAGAAGGATGGGCAGCTTCACCAAGGATGGACTGGAGGCTGCTGGGCTAAGCACAAGGGATTGGGGCGTCCACCTAAGTGGCGAGGAGACCCCTTGAGTGGTCTGAATGGCACGACCACGTGTGAGCAGATGGAGGGGAATGGGGGGGCCAGAATCAGGAATGGCATGGGGGTAGTTCGGCTCAGGTAGATGGAGGCAGCTTCATTCAGAGATAAGGAGAGTACAGGCTGGGTCTTCACGTGGAGTGGGAGACTGGACATCCAGGCTGAGCTGCCCGCAGCTGGACTGACAGGCGAGGAGCAGGGTCCCTGCAGGTCCTCAGCTCCCAGATGCGAGTGGGTAACTGAGACCCGGGACTTTCTGCCTGATAAACATGTTCCTGAGCTTGCATTACTTTCTTCAAAGCGTCTGAGGCCCAAAGAAGGTGTGATTCTCCGGGTCCATTCCCAGCTCACTCTGGGTCCTCTTCCTCCTGTTTCCAGTCTCTGCCAAACTCTGGAGGAAAGGGGAAAGAGCGAGCAGGTGGGCAAGCAGGTGGGCAAGGTGCTGTCTTGTTGGGGCAGGAGGGAACCCAGAGGAGCCACCAGGGAGGGAGAGAGCCAGGGCTAGGGGAGTGGGCCAAGGTGAGGGGGGCACCCCGGCATTCAGCAGGTGGTTAGGTCACCTGGTGCAGGGACTCCTGGGGAGGGCGTGGCCAGCCAGTTCTTTCTGCGAGCACTTGGGCATCCTATCTCCTGAGCCTTGAGGGATGTCGCGGCAGAGCACGGCAGTCCACGGGCCTGGCTGCGGTGAGCCCGTCTCGCTTACTTCCAGAAGCCTGGAGCTTGGGTCACCCGAGAGCATCCTTCTCGTAGTCACTTGGGGCTGAAGGCAGTTCCGGCCCCTCCTGGACCCAATCCTCTGCAGGGCCATGTGGCTGCGAAATTCCCTATCCGGGCGCTGGTGGACGATCTGCCCAGGGAAGGGCCCTGCTGATCAGCTGTGCACAGAGCATCCCTGGAGGCGGGGACGAGCTGCTGGTCTCTAGCTGCATCTGGGCCTCAGCTTGTACATCCAGCAGCTACCCTGACCTCTGACGAGCCAGCCCAGAAGAGGTACAGACCCAAGGAGACTGCGCTCAGAATGCCGAGCACAAGGCTGCCACCGGTGGGCTTCTGAGAGGAGGTGGCAGGGGAGCCGGTGTGCACCGAGTACGGACATGGGGGTGGCTGGGTGTGCAGCACGTACAGGGCTAAGGAGACTCACGATTACCCAGCTGCCGCCTCGTCCCAGGCCCAGCAGACCTGCCTTCTCTCTCATGCACGCGCAGCACACACTCTCACGGCCGCCTGACACACAGGTGCCCAGAAGACGCCCGCACCTGCGAACCCACATGGGCACGGAGCTGCCGGCATAGGTGGGATCCCTGGTTCCGGAAGCCAGACGTCCTGGGCTCTCGTTTTATCCTCTTCCTGAGCAGGCATTGACCTTGTGGGGGCCATTCCTCTCACGGGCCTCGGCTTCCTTACCTGTAGAAGGAGGTCTTGTGTAATGCACAGGCCTACGAGGGTCAGCTAGGGTCTCTGAGTGTGCAAAGGGATTTTTAAGCCAGTGGCTCTCAACCCTAGCTGCACAGGGGGTCACTGGGACCTTTAAAATCTGATGGCTCATCCCAGCCCCAGAGAGGCCAAGTTTGATGGGTCAGCTTGGCAGCCGGGGGGAGGGGAGGGGAGAGTGTGGAGCCTCTTCTCTCCTTGCTCATCCCCACTAAGTATAACCCCACCCCCGAAACAATACAGCAGACAAATCGCAGAAATCTCCCGGGTGGAAAGAGGAAGTGGGCTGGCTAGGGAGCCCAGGACTTGAGGGAAGACACAGGACCCCGTCTCCCACCTCCCATGCAGTGCACCAGGCGGCCGGGTAGGCATCTTCCGTACCAGCAGATAGGAAGCAGGAAGCCCGCTGGGACCTGGCCACCTGGAGGGTGGGCCCAGGAGACCCTCTCCACGGCAGCCGGTGTCTCCCACCCCCACCTCGGGGCACAGAGCAACCGGGGAAGCTCGTTTCAGCCCCACAGGTGGTCCCAGGAGCCCCAGCTGGACTTGGCAGCCCAGAAGAGCACGGTGGCGAGCGTTCTGAAAACCAGCCTGTCGTCAGACCGTGGGCCGTGCACACCAGGCCCCATGCACCCGCCGCACCCGAGCAAGCCGCAGCCGCTTCGATGGAAGGCTCCACCAGGGTCTGCTGCCCCCCATGTCACGTCCAAAATGTCCGGGAGACAACAGAGAGCCGTGAAGATACCAATTTGAATCGGCAAAGACAAGCAACAGATACAACACTGACAAGAACCAGATGTCGGCGTTCCTGGACAAGGATGCTTAGGGCAGCCACCCAAAAAATGCTTCAGCAAACAAATACCCAAAAATGAAGAAAGGAAGTCTCACCAAAGAAATGCACATTACCCCCAAAAAAGAGAGTCAAATGGAAACTACAGACCTGAAAGATAAAATAACCAAAATTAAAAATTCACCAGACCGGGGGGGGGGGGGGGCGCCTGGATGGCTCAGTGGTTAAGCGTCTGCCTTTGGCTCAGGGCGTGATCCCGGCATTCCGGGATCGAGTCCCACATCGGGCTCCTCTGCTGGGAGCCTGCTTCTTCCTCTCCCACTCCCCTGCTGTGTTCCCTCTCTCGCTGGCTGTCTCTGTCACATAAATAAATAAAATCTTAAAAAAAAAAAATTCACCAGATGGATCCAGAAACAGCGTAGCAGAACACGGCAGAGTCGGCGATCTCGTAGCTGGGGCCGCAGAAATGACCCAGTCCGAGCCACAGAGAGAAAACAGCGGGAAAAAGATGAACGGAGCCTCGGAAATCGGTGGGACAACATCTGTCGCGTTGGAGTTCCGGAAGCAGAGAACAGAGTGGGCTGGACCAAGCACTCAAAGGTACGGGTGACACTTCCCAAAGGTGGCCTGAGTCCTACACCTACAGGTCCAGGAAACTGCGAGAACCCCAAACAGGACAAGTCCAAAGGAGTTCACGTTAAAACCAGTTATGATGATAATTGAACTGTGAAAATCTGAAGACAGGGGATGGCGGACCTTGAAAGCAGCTGCAACAGAAGACGGCCTCCCTGTAGACAGCGGGTTTCTCCGCAGAAACCACGGGGCCAGCGGGAAGGGGGTGCTTTCCGTGTGCCGAGGCATGGTTGCCGTCAATGCGAATTCTGCACTGGGGGAGCCTGTCCTACGGGAATGAATGGGAAAGGAAGAAATTCTCAACACTAAGCATTTTTCACGAGCAGAAGTTTAAAGAATCGTGGGAGGCAGGTGTCCAAGCAGAAAGGGCATGGTAAGAGAAGACTAGGGGCCTCGGAGCAGAGAGGCCATCCGAAGAGGTAAAAACAATGTGATTATCATCGACTCTTCTTTCCACGAGGTTCTGAAATCCTGTCTGACGGCTGAAGAAGAATCTGTGACATTATGCGATGTGGGCGCTCAAGGTAGGTAGAAGAGAGACAGGACCACTGTCGTTGGAAAGTCAGGAGAACAGGGTGACCTTCGTGGAGCAGGGTCTGTGCACTTCGTGCGAAGCGGTCAGATGCGGAGACCACAGGTGGCAGCCTGAGCCCGGGGCCCTGTGACAGCTGTCCGGGCGCCAGCAGGGCCTCCAGGCGCAGGACACAGGTGAGGGCACTGCTGTGCTCGAGGCCCCAACCCTTCGCGTGCATCAGACTGCCCTGCAGGATTTGCATACCACGGCTCACTGGAGCCCAGCCCGGGATTCCGATGCAGCAGGTCAGGGCGGGCCCGAGAATCTGCCTCTCCGACCAGCTCCCGATGAGCGGGTGCCGCCAGCCAGGGACCCCACTTTGAGAACCCGTGCTGCAGCACCTTTGGTCGAGCAGGAGCTCCTGTGTCTCTGCGGAGGGTTCCTCAGATCCTCGACCCCACAGCCTCACGTCCCCGACTGTGCCTGGCTCTGTGTGTAAATTAGGAGGGACCGCAGGACTGTGAGTCAGGGGGCCTCGTCTGGCACCCTGGGGCTGGGTGACCTTGGGCAGGCCGCCCGACTCCGGGCCTCGACTCCCCCTCTGCAGAGTGGGAGGCTAGTCGTTGACCTGGAGGAGGCATGGGCGAGGCTGGGAGGAACAGGGGTGGCTGGTCTGGCCCCTCGCCCCTCTTCTGTCCAGCTCCACTGCCCCCCGTTCCGTACATCGGAGTTCGCATAACATCTCACGCGGCAAGAGGGTGCCTTTGTTAAAAGAAGTTTGAGAACCCTGACCTCGATGTGGCAAAAGGCCCTTTCTGGCCCACATCCGGGACCTTCCGACAGGCCACGTGGGGGCAAACAAGTGCCCAGGATAGGTTCCCGGGCTGAGACATCACCGACAGGCTTTCCCGGGTCCACACATGAGCGGTGCAGAGCGTCTTCTCCGTCCCCAGAGTTCGTGAGGACCCCTGAGATGAGAGGTATCTGGATGGGCATCCTTTGCTCAGAAGCAAGGCCCTCCTGGAGTGGGGGGCAGACAGTTCTGTGCACCCGCCCACATGGAGACTCTGTCCTTGGTCCCACGGACACACGCGGCCTTGTGAACACCAGGACACGTGACCACCGCCCGCTGCGCCCTGACTAGCAGCCCCGTGGCTCCCGTGGTGGGCGCTGGCATTTGGCTCGGGGTGGCGGCGCCTGAGCCGCTGGGGGCCAGCCCAGTGCTGGGAGCAAGGACCCCCGGAGCTCCCCCCAGGGTGGGGGGGTCCTTCTCCTCCAGGGGGCTGGGCTCTGCCGTGTGTCCTCCCCCTGAGCCAGAAGGACGTAGCGGAGTGCCTCCGCACCCCTGTCCCTGGACACGTCACAGAGGTTAACGGAGAGTCCAAGCCTGGGGCCCACGCGGGGCAGACAGCGGCGTGAGCGGGACAGCTGGCTCAGCTGTGGGATTCCCAGGGTCTCAGACCAGCCCTTTTTTGTTTCAAGAGAAGCCGGAAATTAGGATTTTAATGTGAAATCCCCCAACGGCAAATAGCTCAAGATCTTTTAAAAAAAATAAAATAGTTCCCACGCGGCCTTTGCTTGGTGGCAGCCCCCGTGTGCTGCCCCTGGTTCAGGATGGCACAGCCCCACCCCCCACGGGGATTCCCTCCCGCCCCTGTCCCCAGCTCTCCTGGCTGCCGGATGAGGGGCTCGGCCTGGGTGACAGACGATGCCAAGGCCTCAGGCTGTCAGAGAACACAGGTGCCCACCGGGCCAGGGTTGGCAAGAGGGTGCCGCGGTGTTCCTGGTGTCCTAAGCGGACTCAGGGACATCACGCCCTTGCCGGCTTCTTCCTCAGCCAGCACCCTGGGGATGGAGGTCATGATGGAGGCAGGGCGTGATTCGGGGGCCCTTCTGGGTGTCACGAGCCCAGCCCCTCTGGCCGGGACCCGGCCTCCGTGCGTGCGTGACAGAGCTGTGCTGTGTCTGTTTCAGGATTCCCCTATTCCAAATCTGACCCTCTCCCAGGACACGGAAAGAATGGCTTGGACCACCGGGTAGGTACTCGACCCCTCCCTGGCTCATCGTATACTAACCATCACGTGCTGTGAGCCTGAGCGTGGTGCCCACACGGCCGGAAGGAGGGGCCCGGGGACCCCGCTCACCCACCGCCTCTGCCTGCTGCCCTGCGGACCAGGGCCAGGCCAGAACAGGGACCCCCTCCCTTCCTCCCATCTAACCCCGGCCCCCGGCTCCCAAGGAGACCTCAGTGCGGTGCGGAGAGGGAGACAGGGCCCACGCAGAATATTCTGAACCCCTGAGGCCCCTCCTGAGCCACATCCTTCTTCTGTGACCTGGAGCCTAATAAGGGGCTTAAGGGGTCAGCTAGCTGGCGAGCAAGGGGCACCACGGTTCGCTTCTTTCCTGGACTGCATCAGCCCCTCCCTGTCACGGCCCTCACGACTGTCACCACGAGTGGTGCCTTTAACATCTGTGACTGTTACCGTCGCCCCTGATGCTGCCGTTTGCACCTGTAATTATTCCCGGATCCCACACTCCGTAGCTGGTTTCCCTGGCTGCTCCCAGCTAAAGACTGGGGGGCCTTCCCCTTCCCGTCTTCCCATCCGGGACATTGGACTGGGAGCCTGGAGAGTTTGGGGCCTGGCTTGTCCCCATGGAGGGGCTGGGTTCCTTTTTGTCGCTGTTCCCACAGCTTCATGAGTCCCCAGTGAGGACCCCTGGGGTGGGGCGTGTGTGATGGCACCAGAGGACCCCCCAACACACACAGTCCCGGGACACCCCGTCTCCGCAGCCTCTCCGCTGTCTGAGGGCATTTGTCCAAAACCGGGGCGAGTCATTCCACCAGAGCAGGCGCTCAGCAGTCGAGTCCCCGCGTGTTGCACGGCAGAGGTCTCGGCATAAGCGTGGAACGCCCGGGACAGCCTCCTCCGGCCCCCAGGGCACACCTCGCACCCAGGGCCCTGGCCGCAGGGACACATCCAAGAACAGGGACGATGCAGGCGTTTTCTTGGCCATCTGTGTCTTCCTCGGGCCCTGTCCGACCCACTGCAGTGTCCAGCCTGGGCCCCGGCACCTCTGCATGGTTTTCTCTAGCAAAGCCCCCTTCCCACTAACCGCACTTCACGCTCTGGAACGGGACAAGTCAGGGCGCGCATGCCACATGCTTCTCTCGATTGTCTCCTAAGGGTTTCTCCACCCTTCATCTTCAGTGGACATCGGGGCAGGCACGGGGGGACAGGTGGGGGGCGGAGGACCCCCACAGCACCAGGAAATGTCAATCCTTGGTCTCAGGGTTAGGGCTCCTGAGGGTGGTGGGGAAACCATCCAGAATGTTCTCTGCACACCTGGAACAGCTGTTCTGTGACTCAGCGGCCCACGAGGGCGGTGGTGTTCCACCCCTCCAGCCAAGTCCTGGGCCTGTCCCTCAATATGTAGAAGGAAATTAAAGAAGGAATGCTCGGCATGTCTAGCCTTGCATCATTGGTGCCCGGACCACACATCCTCTGGGGAGATGCCCTCCTTGGTTCATGCTGGAATGACTTGGCTCGATGCCCCTGGCACCTGCAGAGAGGGCCACAGTCTCCACATGCCCCACCCCCGAAAGAGCTGGGAACAGCTGATCCAGACATTCCAGCATGGACGCGGACTTCACTCCCTCTCCCCCAACTAGTGAGACCAGAGGCTGGAGCTTTACCGAGTCGAGAGCTAAGCCTCTGTGAGTGTTTCTCCTGCTGGCCTCGAAGGAGGGGGAGCCTGTGCGTCCCGCAGATGTGGGGGTTGATAAAGGTGGGTGCATCCTTGCGGGAAGATCTTCAGCTTTTCACATGGCTTATGTGGGAGATTGGTGACTAGCGTTGGCGACTTTGCTTGGGGGTTCTTTTTCCCTGCAAAGGTTCTTTCCTGTTTTTTCAGACTTTCTCAGACTTGTATGTAATTTCATGCCTATTTCTCAGTGGGAAGACCAGATAATTGAGCTTTTGAATGACCAGCCTTTTACGGCATTGCCAGGCTCAGCACCTGGATGTGGTCACCCACTACTGTCTGTGGCCACTTGTTAGTTTGTTTTTGGTGTGTCTCTACTTCCGGAAAGGATTCTAGGTGGCCCTAAGTAAAAACAGAGGTGCACTGAGCCTGGACACCCATAAACCCCAAATCACAAAGGAGTGGAGGAGGAAGCTCTAAAAGAAATTATGTATCAGAACTATATCAGAAACAAAAGAACATTATACGAGCCAAAGCACTGAAGCTTAGGTCTGAGCCTCCTGGTAGGCAGGGCAAAAAGGCAAACATGACTGGCTGTGTAGTTCTCATCCAATGGAAGGAAGGAGATCAGTTCATCGGGGGAGACAGAGGCTTCTAGTTCTTGCTTTGAGAGGGATTTGTCACAAGGGGCCACCACCCTGAGTCCCAGAGCTTGTTAAAATGTCCTGCTAACCAGCCTGCCAGAGAGCCTAGTCATGGTAGATGCTCTCTTCTCTGTGGAATAAGTAAGACAGTAGCCCCCTGCCACAGGCGTTCCTGTGGATGAGGTGGCGTGGCTCCCAACGTGTGCCCCCTGGTCTCTTATTAAGAGAACAACCACTGGCCACCAACAGAAAAACCCTGATGGCAAATATGAACAGACGGAATCCTCCTGCTGGAAGACAGAGGCTGCCAGATTATAGTAGTGACATAAAGAGGGGACACGTGTTTGTGACGACACACGTCCTCCAGCAGATGTAGCATTTGTACATTGAAGTGCGCCAAGCAGCGCAGCGGTGCCGGGGACCCTCATAAAATACAAGGTGGGAGGCAATTTGAGTATGGCATTTTGAATCAGACATGCGGATCTAGTGGACAAAAAAATAATAAAAGGCATAGGGAGCAATTGAATAGTGCACACGGCAAACCATCTGCTCGGTATATGAGAAAAATCTGTACCTTTTGAATCAGGTTTTCACATGTCCATAAAGCGTTTGCAAAAATGCCCGTGTACAAGGAAAACCTTAAAATGAAGATGTCCGATGTTTTCCAACGGTAGCGCTGGAAGGACCACGTGTCCCACTGAGCCCCGAGTTCACAACCCAGCTCTGCCACCAGCGGGTGTATGTATTTGGGCAAGTCACTTATGTTCCCCGAGTCTCTACCTCCTGTCTTTAAAAGAATTATCCTTACCTCTTAAGATCATGGGGAGGACAAATAACAGTCAAAACGTGAAAGCTTCTCGTAAGCTCAACAGCGTGGCTCCCACAAGAGTGACTGTTATTAAAGCAAGTTCCTACCCCTTCCAACTTCCACACCGGTGGCCACTAGGTGACATATTCCAACATGAGTCCTAGCAAGACAGTAGCAATGAGCCGTGCATGGCCGCAGTTTCATTCCTCCTACTAACAATTCCAGCATCATTTTTGAGAAGCAAAACGCAGGGGTGAAGATGTTTGCAGTTCTGTGTATTTGCTGTATGATCTGGGGCTCGTTCCTTAACCTCTCCAAGCCTCGTCTATAAGACCGTGATGATGATGCCCACTCCTAGGCTCGCAGCCAAGGTTGTAGAATGTGTCTGGAGGGTAGCTGGCGCCTAGAAAACTCCAAACCAATGGGAGAGGTGAATAATCTGTTGCTTTTAAAGTCTCCAGGGCCTCTGTTGAGAACTGCAAGGGAATCAGCAAGGGGTGGGCCTGTGGAGCTCCCCTGGCCACCCCACGTGTTAAGGAGTGACCCCAAGGCTCCCTTGCCCCAGAGAGGTCTTGAAGGTCCCAGGCACTTGGTGGGCCAAGGGTAGGCTGCTCTTGTCCTGCTCTCCACTGATCCGGTGCCGCCCTCCACCTGGAAGATGCCCTACCCCCTCTCCCGGGAGTCTCTGTCCGGCCTCAGAGCCTGGTGGACCAGAGGAAGCTGGTTTTGCTGCTAGGAAAGCGGTCTCTAACTGCCCGAGGCGGCCGTGGTAGCCTGAGAGTTCGTGGCCTGTGATGCAGGGCAGTGGGCACTAGGGGGAGGCATCTCTCTTCTGCATCACGGATGGCCAGGCGGGAGAAGGCAAGCAGAGGGCAGGTTTGCTGCCTTTCTCGGGAAGAGGTTCCCAGACCAGACAGGTGCGCCTGGGGGTGCTTCTTGGCATCCTGAGAAAATGCCTCAGAAATTGGTCTTGCAAACCCCTACGGAGAATTATTCTGTGATGGTCGTGAGAGGGGGTGGGGGTGAGGGCGCCTGGCTCGGGGTCCCAGGGCTGAGACTAGGTAAGGCGGGTGAGGCACTTGCCCGAATTCTCAGTAATCAAAGTAAATAATGTTCTAAGGCAATGTTTTTTTAAAAATCCAAGTTAATGCAAGAAAATTTGTGATGAACAAAACACCAGATCTTTGACTAGAAACTGGCACCAGCCGTCCACTTCCGTGCTCGCCCAACTCACCACCCTTGTGTCCCCTGTTTGGAATGAGGACTTTGGGCTCGGGGCTCTCTGGGTTCGTCCCCTGCCTGCACACTCCACGGGATTATTCCTGCTCGCGTGTCACTCCTCTACCCTAAGAAGTGGTGCCCACCACGCTTTCCCGGTCGCCCCGTCCAGGGCGACACGCGACTCTCCCCTGGGACTGCAGGGCTGCCTTGAAACCCCACACGCGATCCCAGGAGTGCTGGCCCAGAGCACCGAGCCGGTGCGAGACCCGGCAGCAGGGGCTGGGCGTGTGGGGACCGTGTTCTCCCAGCAGCTCCGTGGACTGCGGGCCGTGGCAGCACTTGCCTCGCACCGTACATGCCAGGCACGGGAGCTGGGGGTAGAGACACAGGGGCTCAGCACCTGCTTTTAGTGGTTTGTGGGGTGATTTTTTCAGGCGGGCAGAAGGGAAGAGAATTCCTGGCATGGGTGGTGGAGACGCACGGAAATGGCAGTCTGCTGACGAATGCCGTGAACGAGGCAGGCACCTGCTCCCTCGGAGTGTCCCCACCTGAGTGCCGTCCTCTGTCACAGCTGCTCGGAGCACGCAGGGCTCTATCCAGGGGCTGTACGGACTGGGCCTTCTGGGCGCCTGGGGCCCACCGGGTCTGGAGGGGAGCAGAGGTCCCCACGGGCCGGCCTCCATGCCAGCTGGGCCGCGCCCCTAGGGGGCCGCAGGGAGCAGGCACGTGGCAGCGGCTCGAAAGGCAAGCGGGAGAGCTGGGCCAGTCAGGGTCCATGGCTGCCTGGAAGGCAGGGAGAGGCGTGCGAGCGGACCCACCAAGTGAGCCCCAGCACGGCCCTTCCAGAGCCGAGGCGCCGGGGACTCTGGGGAGCCCCCCCCCTGGGCTGGGCAGCACCAAGGCGCGACCACCCACCAGAGCAGCCTGCCTCCTGCCGCCCTCTCTCTTTCTCTTCCAGAATGCCAATCTGGCCCCTTGTGGAGCAGACCCGGATGCCAGCTGGGGCACGCGAGGTACAAGACGCGGGGACCCCTGTGGGTCTCTGGCTGGGGCAGGGGTCACTTACACGTTTCCACAAGTCTCATTCTGAACGGGCCCCTCCAGGGCCAGCTGGCAAAGGCTCTGAGCATCGTGCAGTGGTGGGAGCATGGGGGTGTTCGTTTCCACTCGAGGAGCCGGTTACCTCCATTCTTTGTTCCTGAGGTGCTCCCTTCCCTTCTCTTCATCCTTGAGTATGGCTGGCCCTGTCCTGATTTGTGGTCACTCTGGTCACTGGGGAGAGAGATGTGTGTTGGGATAGCCAGCCTGTACCGGGACTGAGGCCAACCTAATCACCCACCGTTACATTTCATGGCAATAACAGAAGAAGCATCACAACAAAACGCCCCTGGGGTCTGAGTCGAATGAGTTCGGGTCCCATCCTGCCTCCAACCCCCCACCCCCCACCCCCACCCGCTCCGCCATGGGGGCCTCCTGGGCTTCGAACAAGGAAGGTTGCTTGCCAGGAGGCTGGTGTTTCTGGCATGGCCCGGGTCTCATGGCAGGTGCCTGACCAGGGGCTGTGTTAGCTCTGAGCCCCTCCTGCGCGGGGCCAAGCTCTCTCACCCCTGTCACCCCGGGATGGCTCACGCTGGGCAGCAGAGCATTGGGGGCTCGCAGCCGGCTCCCTCCACGTGGCTCTCCAAGTCCCCAGGCTCAGAGCTGACCCGTCAGGGTGTCTTGTGGCCCGCTGGGACATTCGGGGACCGGCCCCTGTTGCCCAGGCCCCTTGTCAGGGTCTCCTTCCCAAGACCAGCTTGTGACCCAAGTCCTAGGGGTACTGCTTTCTGAGGGTTCTATGTGCTCTGATCCATACGGGTCTATTTTCTGACATGACGATTTTAGTCTGGCAGAAAAGCCTTTTAAAAAGCAAGCGTGTGGGGCTCAGTAATGTCAAGGAGGAGTTATGGGGTCAAGAAGGAAAGAGTAAGAGGCCGAGGTGTCAGACCCTGAGCGACTGTCAGTGTCTGCTGTGCCCCCAAAACTGCCCTGGGATGTCCACTCCACAGGTGGGTAAACTGAGGCAGGCCGCTTTCTGAGGGCGGCCCGGACCACCAGGGAGTCACGCCTGCGTCACGCCTGAGGGACACAGTGCTGCGTCCGGCTCCCAGTCTGGCCTCCAGCCTCCTGACCATGCCTCCCGCTCTCAGCTTCCCTCTGGAGAATCTGCTCTCCGAGGACTAACACCCCCATGCAGGCCGCCGGGGGTGGGGGTGGGGGTGGGGGTGGGGGTGAGGTCCCCAGGACGAGACCGCTTCTGCCATTGGGCCGCGTTCCGCGCTTTCTAAACCGCCACGCGTGGCTTCTGCTCTCTCTCTTACAGAATACAAGGTAAGAGGGGCCGCCCACTGCCACTCCGACCTCTTCCCGCCACCACGCACCTGCCCAGGTTAAAAGTTCCTTTTGTTGTGGTTTCCTATGAAATGTGTGTGTCCGATGCCAGCGCAAGTATGTACCTCTCTGTTGGCCTTCGGCTCAGCCCTTTGGTCCCGGCACACGCCTGCTTCCTGGGGTGAACCTGCAGTTTCTTCTCCCCACAGATCTATCCTTATGACGCCCTCATTGTCACCAACCGAATTCGCGTCAAACTGCCCAAGGATGTGGACCGGACACGGCTGGAGGTAGGAGGGCGTCTGGGGGGGAGGGTGCGCAGTCCAGCTGGGCGTCCTCCACAGATGCCTGTCCCTGGTGTCAGCACTCAGCACCCCTGCGTGTTCCTGCGGGGTGGGGGGGGGCAGCACAAGGCCCGCGGCGGGCTCGGAGCCAAGGCCCCGCGTTGTTCCAAGGGCGGGAGAACATGGGAGCGGACCCCAACACAGATGGCTTTGCAGAGGGCTCTGCTGTGTGCATCCGGCCAGGGAAGGCTCCATGACCGTGCTAGTCAGTGGTGCTCGTCTTTCCCCCGGGACTGACGTTGAGAAAGTGGTCACAGTCCGTGGGCTCTCATTGGGCCATATTTGAACCAAGCGAGAATAATAAACTCATCTCTGGAGAGCAAATGTAGGCTTAAAAGGCCAACAGGACGTCAGCTCAGAGTAGGTATTTGGATGATACTTGTTGACCGAAAGGACTTTGCTGAGCACTTGCCATGAGCCGTGGGCCCGTGGCTGATCTGCAGGACTTAATCCCCGCAATCGTCCTACTGAGTAATCAGTGTCCGTGCGCTAGATTTCACCTCTGAGCCCTGTCACGGGGCTTCGCTGCCTGTTGATGACTGTCTTGCTGGGCAGTCCCGAAGGCTCTGTCCGTGGCCCAGGGCATGGTTACAGGCACCCCAGAGCCAGGAGACAGCTCGGAGCCCTTGGACCCAGCACCCACGGGAGGGTGGTGGGCCATGCAGGCAGCAGGTGTCCCGCTAAAGGGAGGTGGCTGGGGAGGAGGGGGCAGCATGGCCCAGTGAGCCCACGGATGCCACAGTCAGACGGTGCCGTGAGCCCACCAGATCCCACTGTCGTCTAGGACACGAGGGCATCATGCCAGGCAAACCACCACAAAGGTGGAGGACACAGCAGCTCCTCGCTCAGGAGGCTGTCCGTTTAGCAGGACATTTGGATCTTACCCCACAGAAAAGGAAAGATCCTTGAGACGTTCTGAACTGTTGGGATAAGCACGGGTCAGGGGAGGCCGGGGCCGGCAAGGCGGGAAGCAGGTATGTGAGTCCAGGGGAGCAGGGGGTCCTGGGGCTCAGGCCCAGGTTCAGCTCTGGGACGTGGAGGTGGCCAGAGAGCACGTGTGCGCACAGCAGCCAGGAACCCACGAGGGCCGCCTCACACTTTGCAGGTACCTGCCGCGGGGAAGACAGGGTCCTAGGCGTCCTCTGTGTGGGGCTCAGGTATGACAGTCCCCACTTTCTCTGCAGGGGCTGTGCTCTTTGGCTCCTGCTGGGTGGAGTCTTTGTTGATCTGTGGTCATCTCCGCAGACTGGAGGGCGCCTATTTGCTGGGTGCCTTTGTTCCTTAAAGGGCCAAGCCCTGTGGGCTGGTTGCTCTCATCCCGAGAGCTGAGCCCAGAACAAGGTGCCCGGGACTCCCTGCACAGCGGTGGCCCCGGGGCCAGGAGCCCATTAGGACTAGCTGTTTCCCTCTTGGGACTGGGGTAAGCTTTAAATGAAACCCCCTTTTCTTTTTGCTAAATACTGAATGAGAGGTGCAAGATAGTGGTTAGTACCTCTAAATACTTGCTTTGAGCAAACTCTGAGGACTGGGTAATGGGCTAATCACCCATTCTCCAAGAACACACCCAAGGGTGCGTCTCGGTAATCGCTCTCCTCTCATCGTCGCGGAGCGGGGAAGGAAGCTGGAAATGTTACCAGCAGTGGGGCACGTCCCACATTCTTCGGGGCTCAGAGCCGGGAGGTGAGCCAGGACTGGCGTAGGAGGGGCCGCATCCCAGCGGGACAGGAGGGCCCCTGATGTTTTTATTTCAGGGGAGAGAGCTTTATTTTTAATATAAAAACAATTTATAACTCTTGTAGAGCTCCAGAAAAATGCAAAGAAGAACACAAACATCACACGGAATTCCCCCACCGAGTTACAATTCCTGTTAGCACCGCGGTGGACAGGATTCCAGAAATTTCTTTTTGTACAAATACCCAAAATCACTGAATCCAGTTTTTGATAAGTAGGTTCACGCTGTTTATGTAGTTCAATATCAGCTTTTTAAAAAGGATTTTATTTATTTATTTGACAGAGAGAGAACACGAGTGGGGGTGGGGAGTAGCAGAGGCAGAGGGAGAAGCAGGCTCCCCGCTGAGCAGGGAGCCCGATGTGGGGCTGGATCCCAGGACCCTGGGATCATGGCCTGGGCTGAACGAAGGCAGATGCTTCACCGACTGACCCCCCAGGTGCCCCTGATATCAGCTTTTTTTTCTCTTGTGTTTGACGTGAACATTTTTCCATGCCAGTTAATAGGGATCTGCTCATCCTCGTAAATGGCTGTGTGGTGGTCCCACGTCCACACTGGGGAGGGTCCAAAAGGCCAGGCTGTGGAGCGGCAGATGGGGCTTCTGCTTGCGCCCCACCGGCTGGAGCTCAATCCCACGGCAAAGCTCCATGCGAGGCAGCCTGTCCGTGTTGCGTGGCCAGCAAGAGGAGAGGATGGATTTGGCGGACAGCTGATGAGCCCAGCTCATCTCTGTAGGGTCAGTCTCTGGAAGGAGAACTGTCAAGTTCTCTACCCTGGCTCCCAGAATGCTTTGCTGACTCTCATTCATTTGCTGAGTTTGTGCCAGGCACTGAGCTGGGTCCTGGGATGAGTGATGAGCAAAAACCACATGAGCTCTGCCCTCCCAGACTCAGTGTGATGGGGGAGACAGAACCCATCAGGGGATGCCCCAAATGAGTATGTGTAATTATATACCAAGAGAAGGGCTCAAAGGGGAGGAACATGGGCCATTAAAAATGGGTAGAAGTTGACTGGGTGTAGTAAGTGTTGTGTTTGCGTGTGTGTGTGTGTGTGTATGTGTGCACATACGTCCATGTGTGTAAGGCGAGGGAGGCCCACAGGAAGAGAATTCCAGGAAGCACAGACTGCATGTGCAAAGGCCCTGGGGCAGGAAGAAGCAGGGGCTGTTTGAGGAAGAACTTTAAGGAGGCTAACCTGTCTGTACTTGAGCAGGGTGAAGGTTAAGAATGGGGCCAGGCCTTACAGGGCCCTGGGCCATGTTAAGCAGTGTGGATTTTAGTCTTAAGGACAATGGCTTTTAAGTTGAGGGACTCCCTGTTAGGTTTGTAATTCAAAATAACAACGAGGCTGCACTGTGAGGCCCAGATTGGCCATGTGGATACAGGAGACTGGGAGGCAATTGAGTCATCCAGGCAAGAGACGCTGGCATCTCGGACGGTGGGGTGGGGGTGGTGCCGGGGCGAGAAGTGGGCGGATCTGGGGTTTGGGCACTATTTGGGAGGTCAAGGTGGCAGGACTGGGTCATGGAGTGTGCAGAGTGGTGAGTGGCAGGGACTTGTCTGGTGTCACTCCAGGGCGGCGGGATGGGGTGGGTGTGGTGGTGGCCCCTGCGTGGAGAAGGATGAGCTGGGACCGTGACGATGATGGATGCGATGGGGTTGGCCAGGGAGATTCAGGGTGCTTAGCCTGGTGAAATGAAAGGTTCCTGATAGGGGCCCGTAGCACATAGTAGGTGCTCCGTAAATGTTGGCGACATGTGGAGGAGGAATGGCAGTCCTTGGCAGCTCTGGAAGTGTGGTCACAGGGAAGTACGGTCAGATGAAGCATGTGACCCCAGTGGGCAGGCAGACTTTCTGGGAGAGCCATCGGGGGCCTGGCTGAGTGCCGTTCCTGAGATCCAGGGCTCTCTGTCCTAGAGGGTGTGGGCCCTGGCTCCTGGCCACAGGACCTGAGGGCCTCATGCGTTGGAAGGTCTCAGGCCCTTGCTGCATTTGATGGTTACCCTCCAAGGGTCTGCTTCCAGGAGCAGAAGGAGTCTTGACTGTTGCTGGGCAGAATCAGATATCCTGAGGCCACTCCCGGCACATCTCTGCGCGGCCCTTGCCGGAAGACATCACCATGCCGCCCATGCATCAGTCCCGCCGTGCGAGGGCGGCATCCTGATGCGGGGGGGTCACACATTGTTCAGGATGACCGTCTGCTGTGCCCCGGCTCGTCAGTGCACACCCAGGGACATTCTGCTCTGTAGCTAGGACGCTGTCCCAGCCAAGCCTCCGGAGAGACAGAGCCAGTAGGAGATAAACAGGTGAACAGGCAGACAACACAGACATGGACATATTTTCAGGAATTGGATCCCGTTGCTGTGGGGGCAGGCAGGTCTGAAACCTGGCGGGCAGGCTGGCGGGCTGGAGACCCAGGCCGGAGCTGATGCTTCGAAGAAGAATTTTTCCCGGGAAGCGGCCGGTTTTGCTCATAAGGCCTCCCGCAGATTGGTGAGGCCCCTTCGGTACCGAGACTAAGCTTTACTAACGGGAACCCCATCTACAGAAGTCTAGCAGCCCCTAGACTAGTGTTTGGCCACACAGCTGGGTACCACACCTGGCGAGGCTGGCACAGAAAGGGCGGCCACCATGGGAAGCAAACGAGTGAATGAGAACAAAAGGGGCCTGGGGGCCTGGCCCAGGGAGTCCCTGGAGGGCCCTCCAGACCCGACACATCCAGGGTTTGCAAGTGCTCAGGTCTGCACAGCTCAGGGAGCAGCCCCTTGCAGAGGCGTCTTGTGGCTTCTGGACTGTCCCCACCAGACCTTGAGGCTAAATGCACCCCTGAGTTTGCTCCAACAGTAAGAACCCAAGTCAGAATGTGCCTGAAAAAAAAAAAAGGATCCTGTAGTTAAGAATATGTCCTTTGTTTAAACTCATCCAACTGGTCTGGTGAGAATCTGATAGACTGATGACAGCGGCCCAGTGTGTGCCCAGTGCAAGGGTCTGGGAGCCTCTGAGAGACGGGGCCGCAGAGAATCCAGCACTTCGGGGGCTTCCAGGTCTGAGCATGAGCAGTCCTCCCAGGCCAGGCCAAGTGGCAGGGATTTCAGGGTGGAGGATGGGAGGGAGGAAGGAACCACAGGGGAGAGGAAGGTAGACAGACAGAAGCAGACCACATGGAGAGGGGGGAAGCTGGAAGGCAGTATGACAGGGACATGGGAACAGAGATTTGAATTCCGGGGTACACATGGCCAACAGAGATTGTCCCTGGAGGAGGGTGGGAGACCAGGCTGAACTGGCAGGCCTGTGCCCACCCTCATGGAGCTGGGAGCTGGATGAGGTCAGCAATGACCAGGTCAGCAGGGGCCTGATTGGCCAAGGCAACCCAAGAGGGTCCCCTGGAGGAGGGGCATTTGAGCTGGGACATAGAGGATGAGGAAAAGCCATGTGCGAAGTGAAAGAACATTGCAGGCCTTGGGGTGGCAAAGAGCCTGGCATGTTCTAGAACCCACCACAGAGCAGAGTCGTGGCAGGAGAGGTGGGCAAGGACACATGATGGTGATGCAGGGCCTCAAAGCACCTGACGGCCACGTCACTCCATCTGGCACAGCCTGCGTCCCCTCCTTACCACACGGGCTCTGGGAGAGGTCACGTGACTGCATGCGGAGTGCTCCCAGCTCTCCCCAGGCACAGGCCAACACTCCACAAATGGCAGTGGCCATTGTCATGTTGACAGTGATGTCATTGTGACAGTGATGTTGTGGGCACCACGATGCCATGATGCAACGATAATGATGCCATGCTGATGATGACGTCGTTGTGATGATGATAACGTTGTATTGGTGATATCTTGATGACGATGATGTGGTGATGATGATGATACCATAATGTGATGATGTCGTGATGACGGTGATGTCGTGATGACAGTGATGTCGTAGTGACGGTGATGCCATGATACGATGATGTCATTAGCAGGGGCCTCGGGCTAAGGGGCTGAAGCTTCAGAGTGTGGCCCCACTCAGTGGGACTTGCTCTGCAGCAGGCCCCCTCTTCTCGCAGGCTAGGCCGTGTGAGCGAGTAGGGCTGCACCGTGGAGCCCAGTCCTCCAGAGAAAAGTGGCCCCTCGCTGGCCCAGGAGAGGCAGGCTGAGCAGGCCTGGGCCTGAGCCCCACCCTGGCACATCCCACACCGGTACAGGACCCAGCAGTGCCTAGTGGGCTGGGTGGAAGGAGCAGGTGAGGGTCCCTCCCAGGAGCACAACTGAGCTTGGAGAAGTGAGGGGCTGTTGGAAGTGCCCTGCAGGGTGAAGGCCGGGGGAGGGACAGGCTGGTCCCAGCCTGGTGCAGAGGCAGCATGGCCCCGAGGGGGCTCTCCGGCCACTGGGCCCCTCCAGGCTTCTCCAGGCTTCCTGGTCTGGCTCTGTGTCTTCTTGGCTGTGTGACCTTGGGTGAGACCCATGACGTCTATGAGCCAGGGTTTCCTGGGGCCATAAAATGAGGAGGATCTCAGGATGTGAGGATGGTGACAGATGCGGCGAAGGCTCTCATCCCAGCCTGGCCCGTGGTCCTCAGTCGGTGCAGGAGAATTGTGGGGTTTACATCCCTAACCGGGACCCTGACGTGGGCCTCACAATGTCCACGGAGCTCCCTGACACTGGGCACCAAGACTGTATGAATGATGTGTTTCTATCAGGATGGGCCACTTCACCAGTGTCACCCAGATAAAGTTCGGGATTTCTGCCACCAAAGGGATACATGGATGGCCAGGCCTCAGGGCCAGCAGGCCTGCGTTGAGCCCTTCTTGCAAGGGAAGCTCTGTGCACCTGCCCGCACAAGGGTCTGGGAACGCTGTAGGGGCACGCAGCAGGTCTGGCTCCTTAGGAAGCTCCCTGGGCCCCCAGGCAGAGTCTGGGGTTCCAATGTGCTCTTTGTGGGCTGCGTCATACCGGGGTGTCCCATGTCTGCAGCTGGGTCTGCAGCGTTGCACGAAGGAGCTGACTGTGGGAGTGCCCTGTGCCTCACACACCGACCACTCACTGCCCTCCTCTCCGTGTGAGCCCAACGGGAGAAGGAGTGTGCACGTCGGGGGTCGGGGCGGCTCCTCCGATGAGCTCCTGCGCGAGCTGGTGGCCAGTCCTTATGAGTCACACGTTCAGGAAGCTTCCACCGATGGGTCCTATCGCAGCGTGAAGTCAGAGATTCATTTCCCTTAGAGAACAACCTTCTGGCCTTAAGATGCTGGTAGAAAGATCGTTCATGCTTTATAAGGCAATGAGGCTTCTGGGTCACCAGTGTCCCCTTGACGAGGTCCTCCTGCATCATTCCTGGTCCCGCAGCCCTCACAGGGACCAAAGTGCTTTCTGAGCTGCCACCCCACCTGAGTGACATCTCCGTGGGGTGAGGGCAGCCGGATCAGGTTTAGTCCTGTGTCCCAGCACCCCCTCGCCCCCCGCAGTGACTAGAGGAGAGGCAGAGAGCAGGGGCCGAGCTCAGCCTCCACACGGCCAGCGCCGGCAGTCCTGCAGCCCACTAGCGCCTGCGAGTGCCCCGCGCTGGTTCCGGGGCACAGGCGTAGGAGTCCCCTGTCCCTGCCCAGGGTGCCCGTGACCTCGGGAACCACAGCTCAGGCCTCTCAGCGGCTGTAGGGCTGCTCCTCCTGCTACATTTCCGGAGTTTTGCATGCTGGTCATTAAACCCAGCCACTGCTGAAAATTAAGTAAACTTTCAATGACATAAGTTATATTCAAAGCAAAGGTACTGACTACTCAGTCGGCCCTAACTCCTCTACTACGGTTACGACCATCCACGCTGTCGAGGTTGCGAATGCCGACCGCACCTGTACAGGGGGAGCGTTCTGGGGCCGTGTGCTACTAGGCCTTCTGCCCAGCTCTGCCCTCGGTGACCTCGCGTTGGCAGCTTGAGACTGGGGCTGGTGTGAGAAAGAGGCCTGGGGGCTCTGGGAGCCTGCAGTGAGGGTGCAGTCAAGAGAGGCTTCCTGGAGGAGCCGAGATCCACGGCCAGGTCTGAGCAGTGAGCAGGAGCTGCCTGGACACACGAAGAGGGGCTGGCGTTCTGAGGGTAGAAGAGCGGATGCAGGCAGAGACGTGCTTATTCCCACTTTCCAGAATCATAACTGAGGTCAGGTCACGCAGCACAGCAGGACCGGGCTGGAGCCGCGGCCGGAAGCCCGGTAGGCCCGGAGGTCTTTGCATGCTGCTCTGGGAGGTCGTATGTGAGCACACCCCCGGCAAAGCATGTAGGTCCCTGCCATGCTGCAGAAGTGGCCTCCTCCCCAGGGGCACTTCTTGGGGAGCCCAGCACACCCCAGGAGTGAGGCTGTGCCCGAATGAGGCCAACCCACCCTCTACAAGGCGCCACAGCCTGGGCTTCCTCCCTGCCGGCTCAGGAAGGAGGTCGGCTGCCTGACCTTGACAGGCTTCTGGGGGTCAGGATGCCCCGCCTCCTGGGGAGCCTCAGGAGCCAGGGCCAGGGAATAGGCCCCGGGTCAGAAAGCTGGCTGCAGCGACTGGGGTCAGCTGTACCCCACGTGCCCCACCTGCTACGGGGCACAGGCTGAAGGAGGGCTCCTGAGTCTACACATGACCTTGAACGAGTTTATCTTGAATGCCAACCTGAACAGGGCCCCCAGCTCCTTCTCAACTAGGTGGCAGTGGAGACCCATCGGGACGAGCTCTGACACTTCAGATCACGCAGCTAGAGCCGGGGTGGGGAGAGGGGGGTGGTGAAGAGATGCCCTGCCGGCATTCCTCATCTGACACTTGCCTGGCCCTCCAGAGTCCTCAGGCGGCTAAATTCTCTTCTTGCTCTGCAGATGAGGTTGGCAGTCCCTGCTAGCCTCTAGGACTTCCCCTTACCCCAAGCATTCCCAGACCTAGCTACCATCATCGGCTCTGGGAGGCGTGCGCGCTAACCCCACCTTGGCCGGTCTCTGTGGGCCCAGCATTGTCAGCTCTGACAAGCGCCCCAGGTAATTGGCAAGGCCTGTGGGGCTGGGAACTCAGCTGGGACCCCAGGTAGCATCCTTCCCTCTCTCTTCTAATCCCACCCCTGTCTTCCCTGCCCTGGAGTGGGCTTCTGGTGGCAGCATCTTGGTCCCAAGAGTGCAGGTGGGCTGTGTGGGACCTGCAGTGACAGGGCTCTGCGGCTCCTCAAGTGCCCCCCCCCCCCGGCTCCCCTGGCAGGGCTCCCAGCTGCCACCGGCCCCCTTGCCCTGGCTGGGGGGACTCCCCGGCTTGAACGTATAGTCACCCCTCGGTACCGTCCTCCCCACCTCTGGGATACCATGGCTCTCCCCTTGTCTCCCTCCTTCGTATCCCCAAGGTGGCTACCCCCTTAAACCGCTCAGCGTGGGGATCCCTGTCTGCTCTGTAGGAACACCTGTGGTTGCCTTTCAGGTCACCTCAGACCTCCCATGCTTGTCCGCTGAGGACAGCATGGAGAAGGCAGGACGCCTGCCCCCGCGCCGGCTTCGGGCTCTGGACGGTCCCTGGATCCACTGCATGTCCGTTCAGTCTCCCAGGGGCCTGTGCCCCCGGCGCAGCCAGGCCGCCAGTCGGTGCTGAGAGCAGTGGAAACAGTTTTCCTCTTATCTTCCTGTCTTCACATCTCGATTGCCCCACAGTGATTGGGAAGGTTGTGATTTGGTACCTGGAAGTGGGGTGCTATTGTCCGATGACAATTCCGTGTCTCCGTGGACTGGCCGTGGACTCCTCGGCACGTCGGCATCCACGCCGCACTGATGGTTCATTTCTGGTGAGCGCCGGGATCTCTCCCCATGTGCAAGCAAGCACAAGATGGCAGCTGGCGGCCCATTCCTGGCGGAGACTCGCTGGACGGGGTGTTTGCGTGTGTGTGTGTGTGTATGTGTGTGTGTCCCTGTGTCAGTGTGTGTGTGTCTCTGTGTGTCTGTGCATGTGTGTGTCCATGTCTATGTGTGTGTGTCTCTGTATCTGTGTCTGTTGTGTCCGTGTATATGTGTGTGTCTCTGTGTCGGCGTCTGTGTGTGTCCGTATATATGTGTGGCCATGTGTGTGCACACACGCACATGCTGAGTACTCTGGGCCCAGGTTCAACTAGGAGCCTTCAGTGGTGCACACGAGAGTGAGGGTGTCCTGCGTTCCCTCCTCCGGGTCATGCCAACAACCGGGCTCCAGAACCCACCGCCTGCCACACGGATTTGGGGATCTCTGTGAATGCATGAACGGTGACGATGGGTGTCTAAGCTTTTTGTGGCTCACCTGTGTCTTCACCTCCGTATCTCTGGACCACCACGACCTTTACTATGCGTAGTTTTTACAGTCAAAGAAACCACATTTTGGGGGCAAGAATTGTTTTCCTTGATCGTCGAGTTCCCATCAAACCCACCCTGTGGGCCACTTTCCCGTTGAGAAGCCTGTGGCCTTTAGCCCACGTTGTGCGACCACCTCCTCGGTTGAGTTCTGGAACATTTTCACGCCCCCGAAAGGAAATGCTGTCCCATCGAGCAGTCGGTGCCCCCTTCCGTCCATCCCCAGCCCTGGCAGCCGCTTCTCTGCTCCCGGTGCCTGTGGCTTTGCCCCTTCTGGAAGCTCCGCAGAAACGGAATCACACGCTCTGTGGCCTTTTGAGTCTGGCCTCCGTCACGGGCCCTTCTGTCGCACGCCACGTCCGAGCTGCTGCGCACGTCAGGCCTTCCTCCTTCTCGCGGCTGGGCGACACTCCACCGCGCTTCGTCTGCGCGTGGGCGGCTGGTCGTTTCCCTGTTTTGGCCGCTGTGAATCACGCCGGTGTGCCCAGGGGCGTGCGGGTACGTTCTGGAGCCCCGTTCAGTCGGGCCCCTAACCGAGGCTCCTTCTCCAGGTTCGGTGATATGTGCTGCAATGTGGGAACTGCAGGGATGCAGAGGGAACACCAGGATCTGGAAGGCCCCGGGCACGCAGGGGAGCCCACGGCCTCCTGGGCGTCTGGACAGCCCAGTAGCCCGGAGCTGGCCCGGCGGCGCGCGCTGCAGAGCTCCTCACTGCTCCTCTCTGGGTTCTTGTTTGTTTGCAGAGGCACCTGTCGCCCGAGGACTTCCAGGAAGTGTTTGGGATGAGCGTGGAAGAGTTTGACCGCCTGGCCCTCTGGAAGAGGAATGACCTCAAGAAGAAAGCCCTATTGTTTTGATGGCCACCCGTGTGTGTGACCACGCGCGTGCCAGCAGCTGAGCACGAGACGCCTGGCGAGAACCACGAAAACCCCTCCTACTGCACCTGGCTCTGGCTTCTCTGTGTCCTCGGGGGGGCGGGTGGTGGGCCCCTGGAGAGGGGTGGGCTGGAGGCTGGGGCAGGAGGCGGTCCCAGAGCTGTTTCTGCCTGCGACTCTCCTGCCCCCGGTTCAGAGCCCAGAGCCCAGAGCCTTGCTTTGCACTGCTCCTTCCCCGCTGTTGCTTGGCATCAGGGAGATTCTGCGAAGTAGCTGTCCCAGGAGATCAAGGAACATTTCCACGACATGCAGCCCACCTTCCCGACCCCTGTGCAGTGCCCGGCTCCCCGCACTAGGCCCTGGGGGTGCAGAGGGGCCTTGACTTGGGAGTTGGGGAGGTTGGTCAATGACAGTCGCTGACACGATCGTGGGGGGATGGGCACCTGGCTCCCAGTGGCTGCTCACCCCTACCCCCTTGCTCGGCCCTGGGCAGGCACGGTCTCACGCACAGAGAGGCCAGGCCAGGGCGAGTGCCGAACAACACCCCGGGCTGCACGAAGGCAAATGCGGGTGCATGATTCTTGCAGTGCTTTTGACGAGTCTGTGTTTAGGGACAAACGTCCGCCTGACAGGGTACCTTCAGCCAGGGTCCTCCGTGCACTGCATTTTTCTTCCAAATCATCCCCTAGATGCCTAAATGATATCTTTAAAGTAACACAGAAGTTTTTATTTTATTAAAGAGCATAGCCTACTTAAACATAAGATGACATATATAGAATTCCATTTTATGGTTCCACGGAAGGGGAGAGCCTCCAGCGTTATTCTCCACTGTTTGGATCTGTGTGTTTTTGCTCCTTGGTGTGCTCCTAACACCAAGGGCTCCTTGTCATCTTTCTTTCCATTTTTTTTCCTTTTTCACCTGTCACACGGGTGTCCTTAAGGGCAGCCCTCGCCCACGTAACGCCCATGTAATGCCCATGTAATGCTCTTCGTAAGTATGTGTGACATGTAGCCACCACTGTCTGCCTCACTGTTACTCTCCACATCTTGGAGGGAGAACATCCCCTTCTGATGGCCAAAGCCCCAGAATAAAGGATTTCCACGCACCCAGCCTAATACCCACCGTAGCCCTTGGTGAGTCCGTCTTTCCCGCGGTGAAACATAGGCCCCCCGGGTGAAGCCTCGTGCATGCGTGTGTGGTCCTGAGACAGGCACCTGGCTGCTGGGGAAGGAGGAGGGAGCTGCCACCCTCCTCTGGCCTGCAAGGTCAGCACAGGGTCCCGCAGCAGAAGGCTGGGCCCCCACTGAAAGGTGTCCCTGTCTGTTGTTAGGTGCAGGTAGGGCTGGTGCCTGTCACAGGATGCTTGTAACGTGGGCTGAGAGGTTTACAAAACACTGGGAAGCTGTCACTGAAGTCTGGTTCCCTGTCTTCTATGGAGCTGTGTCTTTCTGTGTGTCCTGGCCGTCCCGTCTGTGAGTCGGTGTGACTCAGATGCTTCCGGCCCCGCCACGCACCCCATCACGCACCGGCTTCCCGCCAGCCCGGCTTGGGTGGGGAGGCGTGTTTCCAGCACCTACTGCGCTTCCTTCCCCTTCGCAGTCTGAGGCCCAAGCAACTGGAAACCCCCGTTTTCTCATTAGTGCAATGTCCTGCCAGCTCCCAGGGGAACCTGGAAAAATAAAGGGTAGTGTATCCTAACGTGTGAAGGTGAAAGCCACTTCTCATCGATGTGTGTCATTTCTCAGCGCACGGACCCCTTCTGCTGGTGGCGCCTGGGGAGGGCGTCTGCAGAAAGCATACCCAAAGCTGGTACTCTGACCGGGGTGGCTCTGGGACACAGGTGTGCCCCTGGCCCGTCCCAGGCAGACCAGGGCACGGGGTCACCCTGACCACACTGAGTCCGCCCTCACCCCTCCCTGGACGGACACCACAGCTCCCAGGCAGGCCATTCCCAGCCGACAGCCAGGGCCCCCACGCAGCAGCCCGCTCCGCACCAGGTCTTGGGGTCTGTCCCGTATGTCACAGCCACGAGCACTATCTCTGAGTTCCCTAAGGCAGCAAGTCTCAAGCCTTTGCACGTGCTCTCCTCCCTCCCAGGCGACGCCCCTCTCTCTCTTCTCCGTTCAGCTCAGACGTTCCCACGCCAGACAAGCCCCTCCCTGGCTCTTTAGGAAATCTGCACCCTGCCTATGCCAGGATTCACGGCGCCCACCTGCCGTCCCCACACTGGCCTCGGTCTAGTGACTCTTTCCTCCACCACCTGTAAAGCCTCGAGGGCTGAACCGTGCTCTGCAACCAGGGGATGAGGTCGGGATATTTGGTAATGAGACGGGGGCCCGACTGGACACTGTGCTGACAGCAGACTGGTCCTTAGTTTCTGGGCTGCCCTCCAGAGGCGAAAGCCATCTACCCCATAAGTGAAAGCCAGATTGTTGCAGAACTAGTTCCCATTGCCCTTGTCTCCCCCTCCCCGACCCCACCTGTGGTTGCGACCCAGCACAGCCCTTCCTGGGAGGAGCGCAGCCCTAGCCAGCACACTTCCTGCAAATTTAACAAGAAAGGACATCAGCACTGCCCTGGTGGCCCCCAGAGCTGCCTGGCTATTACTGAATTAGCTTTCATGAATAATAGAGGTTCCCTTTTCTTCTGCCTGAATCCCGAGGTCCAAGGAGCCTTCCTCAGCTGAACGTCATTCCTGAGAGCTCCCTTTAGCAGCCCTGCCTGCTGACAGCTCTTCCCGCCTCTGTTCCCCAAACATCTCTCTATTCTAACAAAATGTGCCCCATCATTCACCCTGGTCCATTCTGTGCTCAAGAGCCCACGGCAATGTATCCGTAGCACACACTTGCCCACGCCAGCCCCTGCCTGGAAGACCTCCCTGGGGGAGACCTCCGTGGCTGCTCCCTGCCTCCTTCACGGGTATCACCTGGCCACCGACTCCCTCCACAGTCTCTTCCTTCCTCTTCCCCGCTTTCTCTTGTTTCTTAAGCAGCACCTCCCACTTTCCTCCCACACACGGTCACCCTTTCCAAAGGCTCTTTCCTCCGCCTGGAATGCCCCGGCCAGCAATGCCCCCTCCTACTCACCCTTCAATACCCAGTGGAGCATCTTCTCCAAAGACTTCCATGATATGACCCTCTCCCCAACCTGTTAGCACTCTTCTTTCCATCCAGATAGCCTAGTTCATCCACAAATATTTACTGAGCTGGGCATGCATAACAAAACAGAGATGAAAAAGACACTGTCCCTGACCTCAAGAATGGATCGCACACCCATGGGGGAAATGTACTGTGAATTGTGTTCCTCACAAGCCCACCCAATGAAGCCCTAACCCCCAGTGTGACTACATTTAGAGATGGGGTCTGGAAGGAGGTAATTATGGTTAAATGAAGTCATAAGGTGGGGCCCTGATCTGATAGGGCAGGTGCCTTATAAGAAGAGGAAGAAAGTTTCCTAAAAGGCCATGTGAGGAAACAGCGAGAAGGTGGGCATCTACAAGCCAAGAAGAGAGCTCTCACTAGAAACCGAATTTGCTGGCAGATGATCTCTGACTTCCCAGGTTCCGGAACTGTGAGGGATAAATTATCGTTGTTTAAGCCCTCAGTCCGTGGTATTTTGTAACA
This sequence comes from Ursus arctos, assembly GCF_023065955.2. Classification (NCBI taxonomy): domain Eukaryota; kingdom Metazoa; phylum Chordata; class Mammalia; order Carnivora; family Ursidae; genus Ursus; species Ursus arctos. The sequence continues at coordinate 3,470,137 of NW_026623111.1, forward strand.
GTGCATCTGACTGATACAAGACGGTCAAGGACCAGGCCATGGCAGTGCGGGCGGTGAGCTCTGGGAGAGTGTGGGCAGGAGCCTAGCCGGGAGCAGGTGGGGTGGCGGGGAAGGCTTTCTACACCGAGCGCCACTAGGGCTGAGTCCAGAAGGGTGAGCGGGAGTCAGAGTGAGAAAGATGGAAGGAGCATTGCAGGCCGAGGACACAGCTCACGTCAAGGTGAGAGGACAGGAAGCTGTCTGCTGCCTCCAGGAGCTGCCTGGTGTGGCTGGGGTGGGGCGCGTTCCCTTCTCTGTGCTCCGCAGTAGCCTGGTTCTACCTGGGTTAGGACACTTTCCCCATCAGCTCATAACTACCTGTACCCTCCGTTGGGGAAATGCTGCCATGCCCTGCCTCGAGCTGCTTGGCACACACCATTTCTGTATAACACGTCGACCTTGTGTGCAAACATCTGCGTCTCCGGCCGCGGGATCTGCTCTGCCTGCGTGAGGGGCAGGACCAGAACGCCAGGGAGTAAATGCAGCTCTGGGAGCAGCTCTCAACCAGGGAGCCTTCCCAGGTCTTCCCGCACTGACTGGGACAACTCCGAGCTCACCTCCCCTGGGATTGAGCCCCTGCTACTCACCACGGCCACTTGCTCACCGACACACTTCCCTGGGCTCCTTCCCTTCTCTCCCCGACCTTCCTTCCTCTGCCCCGGTGCTTCCTGGCATCTCCTTCCACTTAAGTGGCTTGTCCTCAGTCCTGATTTCTGAGTCTACTTCTGGGGATGCCCCTCTTTCCACCCCACACTCCAGCCTAACCTACGGCAGGTAGAAAGGTGTTACTCTTACAGCCAGCCCAGGAGCAAACACAACTGTCTGACATAAGCCTCCGGGGCCGTGGAAGGTGGATGGGTGATCACCACCGCTGCTCCTGCGATAAGGCAGGAGCCCTACCCCATGGTCGAAGCCCCGCTGTCTATCCTAGAAGCATTGGGATAGGCTCTTGCTCTCTCTAGCCTACGGAAAACACTTTCTGCATCTCATGATGGATTTGTCTGGAGTGCCCACAGGAAGCTGCTGGTCTGCGGGGACCTGCAGCTCTCTCCTGAGACCCCCTGGCAGGAGAGAGGGACCCTGAACTGGGGGAAAAGTGGCCACACCCTCCATCCTGTCTGCAATCGCTGCTGCCATTGTCCTTCTGCCTTGGGCTCCATCTGGCCCACCCTTCCTCGAGGGGGTCTTTTTCCAGCTGCCCTGGGTCACCAGCTCCAGGCTGGCTCCTGACAGGACCCCTGACACCAGCAATTCTGAGCATGCACAGACCCCGTGGTCTGCCTGCCTGCAGTCCTGGCCCTCAGCATGTCAAGGACTCAGGCATGTGAGGGCTGCCAGGAACCCACTTTGCTGCCCCCCAGTATTGCCCTCTGGTTCAGACGCTCCCTACAAGTCCTATGAGGCTTTGGAGACAAGGCTGCCGGTCGAGGGGTGCCTCTCACCTGCCTGAATGCTATCTTACCTTCCCTGCACTAAGCGCTTGGTGGTCCTTCAAATGTCTCCAAGAGTTTTTCTGCTCTAGAGAAGAAGCTAAAGGGGCAGCCTTTCAGTTGGGGTTTATGGTCACTCTCTGGGCTCGGATATTCTCCCATAGACCAAAGAGAGCCCCTAGCACCATGAGGAGTGGGGAGGTATCTCCCATCACTTTTGGGGGGTAAGGCCATTCCATCTGTATCTTCTTCTCATTCAATGCTGACCAGCTATGGCTTCACCCAGCTCTGCTACCGGGCAGCATTAGTTGTCTTACAATCAAGGGGTCAGCTTCTGGGCACTGGGTCACCCCCTTCTCTGGGTGCTCCCAACACACCTGCCAGTCCATTCTTGTTCAGAGCAAGATAGCTGTTTCTCTGCCTCAGCCCATCCACCCAGGGCCTATAGCCGCCTGTAACCTTCCCTTCCAGTGGCTTCCCAGACCAACCCATGTGCTTTTCTCTGGGAAAGGAATTGTGAGGTTTGCTCTCAAAGCTTCTTTGCCATGGGCTATCCCATGGAGGAGGGGTTGGAGGGGCCAGGCCTGGGAGACGGAGACTAATAGGGATGCTTTCACCATAATTCTGGTGACAGCTGCAAAGGCCGGCGGGGAGGGGGGCGGTGGATTCCAGAAAGAGAGCCAGCAGGACCTGGCAGCTGGGGGTGGGGGATGGGGGAGAGGGAGGGACCCTGCTCCCTGGCAGGCATTGGGACAGATGCTGGAGCCACTCATGAGTGACGAAACCTAAGAGGAACAGCGGGTGTGGGGTGTGGAAGGCAGGGTCGAGCTGCTGCCTGTCATGGATGGGGTGCCCATGTGCTGCCCAGGGGGAGGCGCCCGGCAGGATGTTTCCGGTTTCAGCAGAATATGAGCTGTCCCTAGGGACAGTGCAGAAGTAGTAGGGCAGACCCAGGGGGACACTGGCGTTCTGAGCACTTGGCCTTCCTGCATCTGGCAGAGGAAGAACGGAGGACAGAGGCGACCGAGGAGGGCGGCACAACAGGGAGGGGAGCCAGGAGGGTGTGGTGGAGCTGAGGCTTCGAGAGGAGAGAGGGTCACTAACAGAGCAGAGGGTGAGGTGAGATGCGGTCGGGTGAGACCAAGCTGCGTGGGGCGGAGGCAGCCGGCAGTGGGTGCGGACCGCGGCCAGTGCACGGAAGTGCTGGTAGGTTTTGGAAGAGATGGATTGACAGGTTTTTTTTCCTTTTTCTTTCAACATTATAAGATGGTCTCACCGTCTTTCAACTTCACTTATTTCTGGTAAGAAGTCATCTCTCATTCTTATTGTTATTCACCAGAATATGATGTTTGCTTTATATGGCGGCTTTTTAAAAAATCATTTTTTAAATTTTTAAAAAGACTTTATTAGAGAGAGGGAGTGAGTGAGAGAGAGAGAAGGAGCAGAGGGCAGAGGCAGAAGCAGTCTCCTCGCTGAGCAGGGAGCCCAACGCAGGGCTGGATCCCAGGACCCTGAGATCATGACCTGAGCAGAAGGCAGATGCTTCACCCACTGAGCCCCCCAGGTACCCCTCTATGTCTGCTTTTAAGATTTTATTTTTAAGATCATTGGTTTTCAGCAGATGTGGTATTGGGTACAAAACATTTGAGTACAAAACATTCCCTTGCTCTGAGAAAAGTCAGCCGCCATGCAAGTTGCCGTTGGGGGGGGGGGGCGCGAACAGCTGTACGAGTGAGCTTGGAGACAGAACATCCCCGGCCAAGCCTTCCCGTGAGACCATGGCCCCGGCCAACAGCTGGATGGCAGCCTTGTGGGTCACCTGGAGGCGGAGGCACCCAGTCCAGCTGTGATGGGTGGCTGCCCCCTACAGAACAAGAGATGACACATGGCCATTGTTTTAAGCTGCTGGGCTTGGGGGTAACCTGTTACATGGCCACAGGTGGCTGGAGCAGCTGGCTGTCAGCTTTCAAGGCTTTGCTGAACTGACATCACCTCCGAAACAGGGCCCCGCTGCCACGAATGCTCTTTGTCCCTCTCGGCCCCAAATCTAGGAAGACTGAGTTAGAGGCGTCATGGAAATGCAGCTTACAGTGGCGTATAAGTAGTTTGTAATTGCGTTTTTCCTCGAAAGACATGTCACTGGAAGAGTCTGGAAAGAGGTCTCAGGTCACAAACCCCACCAAGGAGCCCTTCACAGTATCAAACCAGGTCAGGAGTTTCTGCAAAGAGTGTTGGTCCCTTTGGGGTCAATGAACCCTGATTTATTTTCCTATTGAATGAATGCTCTCTTTACATCAGGAGGACTGTGGGGCAAACAGGGGCGGGGCTCATTTTTTGAGGTGCCAAGAGGTCCCAACATTGATTTTCATAAGGGAAAAACCTTTCTACTGGTCAGAGCTGCGCAGCCCACCTGAACTGGGTGGTGGCTGGTGGTGTGTCAGTGAACGTGGAGCCCAAATAGCATGGCCACTGATGAGGAAAGAGAGTCAAGGTGAGTTTCTCCATGGGACAGACATTCGTTGAATGCCTCTACATGTCCGTTAGGAATTCTGTCTGTAACAGAAAAATTGACTAACACTGGCTTACACAACAAGGGATTTGCTTTTTCCTACCTCACAGAGAATCTGGAGGTAGGTGATTCCTTGTCTTGATTCAGTGGCTCAAGGGTGCAAGGGTCAGAATCTCTCTGATTCTGACTTTGCCCCTGGTTGTAAAGTGGCTGCTATGGATCCGGATATCACATGTGCATCCAAAAGTAATGATCTCTGCCGCCGAGAAAAGCCAGCATCAGCTGTGTTGACTCCTCTTCCTGAAGAGGAAAGCCTTCCCTGGAAATTCAGGTGTGCTGGTAAATTCTCAATTCCTGGCTTTCTGGGGGATGGGAGCAAGGAAGAAAGTCCCGATCTAGAGTCGTTACCAATTTCTGTGCTATGAATTCTCCTACCACATCGAATTTCAAGCTACCAACAGGGCGTTGCTGGCTGCGGCTACGGGAAGAGATGCCAGGAACCCAAAACTGTATGGTATTTCTATCATACAGTTACAGAGAATGTAAAATCCTCAATAGTATAGATAACTGTAAACTCTAGTAAAAAAAAAAACTAGGAAATAATGAATTTTGAATATTTATTTTTGTTTTTAATATAATTTTTAATTATAAGTTTATATCATTTAATTTTTAAGTGATGACTGTGTTTCAGAAGTGACTTTGCAAAATTCTTACACAATGAACAATCAGCTCTCAAGGTCCGGTCCAAATTGGCTCGAGGGCACCACTGTTAGAAACCTTTCAGCCAACTTCCACTGCGTCTCACTCGCCAGGACGGTGTCACATGTCCACCTCAGGCTGTGAGGGAGGCTGGGAAGACAAGACACAATTCAGGTCTATAGGATGGAATATGGCCAGGGAGCAGGGGCTGGAAAAGGACGGTAGGGCCAGCCAACAAGCTGACTGATCGGTCTGTCTCCAACCAACTGCCCTGGAACAGAACTGTGCTGAGATTTGGAGCACAGGGTGAGCAAGACGGTCCCATTCCTATTCTCTTGGGGCTTTCAGGGCTAGTGGCAAGAGAGAGGCTTTAAACAAATATGCGTGATTGTGATGCAGGCCAGCAGGACGTACAGGGTGCTCTGAATGTGTGTACTGGGGAGGGGACCTGGTATTAGTTTTTTATTGTTTCAGGAGAAATAACCACAGACGTAGCAGCTTAACATGACGCTCGCACGTCTCAACAGTTTCTGGGGTACATTTTAGCTGGGTCCTCTGCTTGGGCTTCACTCAACCTGTTGGCCAGGCTGCGCCCTCCCTTGGAGGCTTTGCTCGGGAAGAATCCACTCCCAAGCTTCTTCAGGTTGACGCCTGAATTTGTATCTGTGGGCCTGCATGATAGGGGGCCTGACTTTTCGATGGCGTGTCTGTCACAGTTGTGCTTGGTGTCGGGGTGGCTACAAAGCCTTCCCGGGGAAAGTGACATTTAGGGAGAGGCCAGAAGGGTCAGGAGGAGTTGGCTTGTACAGGGAGAAAGTGTGTCAGGCAGAGGGCAGTATGTGCAAAGGTCTGCGGCCTGGAGTGACCACCCTTTGTAGTAACTACTTTACTCCCTGGGATGGTATTTTCCTATTCTCTGATGTCATCCCCAAACCACAGTGGGGCCCTGACTGGAGAGGAGTAGGGAAGCTTCTTATATTCATGGAGGAATTTATTTGGCAAATCAGTTTGAAAGTCGGGCTTTCAGTGGTGTGTGTGTGTGTGTGTGTGTGTGTGTGTGTGTGTGTGTGTCTGCATGTGCAGGGAAATGGGACCTTATCCATTTATCTGTCTATTCTCTCACCATCCCGAGAACCTTAAGAGCACCAAGCTCTGCTCTGTGCACAGAAATGAGTCAGAGTCCTGCCTTGTCCTGGAGAGGTCACACTTCTCACTGAGTGGTGGTGGGGGGAGCCACTGAGACAGGAAATTCCCGCTGGTGATGTGAAGGAGGTGGGAATGCAGAGACGGATTGCATCAGGGAGCAAGGGACATAAAGCACCCAAGGATGGATTTCAGATTTTAGCCTGAGCAACTGTGTGGATGAAGGCCATTTACTGAGCACAAGAAGAATGCAGAGGACCGGCCGGGGGGTGTTGAATAAAGCACTTGTGTTGGCCACGAGAAGATTGAGATGCCCCGTGGGCAACCAGCTGGGGATCTGGGAGAGGTCAGGCAGGGCTGGAGACAGAGACCTGGCGATCACCATAGTATGTAGCCTGGAAGAGCACGAGATCCCCTGGTAAGAGAGTCCATGACGGATAGAAGGGCATCTGGCCCCAGCCATGGGCTACCCTGGTACCCCAAGAGGTAGAGGCTGGGCAGAGCAGGGGATGGGTCCTGGAGACCTGAGGAGTAGCTCCTGACATAGAGAGAAACCCAGAATGTGTGTCAGATGATGCTGAAAGATCAAATACAAGGAGGACAGAGGTTTTCAAGATGATCCGCTCTTGAATACACAGGGATGACAGAGGGAAAAGGAGGGCACTTCAGGTGCAAAAGAGCAAAACCACAGAGGCTTTGAGGTGGGAAAGGACAGCAGCTTGGCTCCTGGCTCTTTTATCAGGCGTTAAAGTGACCCTGACAAATCTCTGGTCCTGCGGGGGAGGGCCAGGTTTGCCTCTACGCCAAAGCATATCCTCTGTGCTGTGAAAATGTCGAATGAATAAAAGATGGATGAGTGAACAGGGAGACTGTGTGACTTGGGGCGGCAGTTGATCTCGCTCCTTGGGCCTCGGTTACCCTTTCTGTAATGCAGGCCAGCCCTACAAACCTGAGTTTGGGGTTTGGGGTGAGCATAGCCTGCTGAGCGGATTCCGAGCGGACAATACGCTCGGCCCTCCGGGTTTGGGCCGCGGACTCCGGCGCTAGCTGTCCTGCAGCCCCGCCCCGGCGCGGCCCCGCCCCCTCCTTTGTTTCCCCGGCCCCGCCCCCTGAGCGCGGCTCCCTCCCCATTGGTCGGGGGGCGGGACCCGAACGCCGGGCGCCGCCGGGGGCGGGGCGAAGGGGCGCGGGCGGGGCGTATGCGCCTGCGCGGTGCTCCAGCCCGGCCGCAGCCTGGCGCCGGCTGCTACTCCGCGCGGAGCCCGAGCTCAAGTCCGATCCCGAGCCGGAGTCCGGCTGAGGCGGCGGCGGAGGCGGCCCCGCCCCGGGGCTCCATTGTTGCGGCGGCCGCCGCTCCGCCCGCGGCTCGGCTCTGTTTCGTTCGGCCCGGAGCGAGTGCTGCCGAGGCGGTGGCCTGAGGTGAGGCGGCGGCGGCGGGGCCGGGCCGGACCGAGTCCGGGACGGACAGTGTTCCGGGGTCGGGCGAGGGGCTAGGGCTGGTGTGGGTCCAGGGACTAGACTGGGGTCTCGGGGTCGGACGGGGTCCGGGGCTGGGGGAGGGGCCAGCACCTGTGTGGGTCCAGAGGCTGGACTGGGGTCCCGGGGCCAGACGGGGTCCAGGGGCTGGACCGGGGTCCGGGGCTGGCAGGGTTCGGGGCCTGGCGAGGAGCCAGGGCTAGTGGGGGTCCAGAAGCTGGACGGGGGTCCCAGAGCCGAGCGGCCGGTCTGGGCCTGGCGGAGGTCCCAGGTGGCAGGAGTCCCGGGCCCGGCGGGGGTCCCGAGTTGGGCGAGGTTCTCGGTCCGGTGGGGGTCCGCGGACCGGACCAGGGTTTCGGGGCTAGGTGGAGGTCCAGGGGTCGGACGGAGTCACAGGCGGCAGGGGTCCCGGGGCTGGTGGAGGGTCCTGGGTCGGTGGAGGTCCCAGGCGGCAGGGATCCCGGGGCGGCGGGGGTCCCCGGGCCGGGTGTGGCAAGTCCAAGCGGGGCCACCAAGGGGGTCGCTGCCCGAGGTGGCGGCCGCCGCCCTGAGCGCTAGTAGGATGGGAACCAGGACTGACCGGGCCGTCTCGCATCCAGGCGCCGGGGCATTGTGTCCGCCTTGGGGGGCACCGAGGGGGCTCCGCGCCTGCTGCGACCCTCCGTGGACCCGCGAGTCAATGCGCGCGCGGGCTTCTGATCATTCAGAGTAGGGGCACTGTCTCGGTCCGCGCTCCCCCAATGGTGTGGCTGATTTAGTGTGTCAGTGAGGGTAGCTCTGCGTGGGCCGTTGCGCGTGGGGAATCCCAGACAGCCTGCGAGTCGGAGAGACTGTTCTGTCTTCCCTACCCCTATGGCGTGACCAGGTACTGTGTCTCATTGAGGATGACTGCATGGACTCCGATGGTGGGGGTCCTCGTCACCCTGAGAGTGAGAGGCTCTTTCTTTCTCTCCCCATCCCCATGACTGGTTAAATGAATGCGTTGCCAACCATGGCCCTGCGTGGACCCGGGCTCGTGGTGTCCTAGCCACCCTGCAAGTTGAGAGACTCTGCCCCTGTCCCTCCTCTGCCTTGGGGCTTCTAGGGGTGTGATCCCAGCACCGCGCGTGCGCGCGTGTATGGTGGTCTGTGTGGTGAGGGGGTCCTTGTGCGGTTACTGGAGCCTGGCAGGGTGTAGCGGGTGGTGCGGGGGCACAGTTGGCCTGGGTAGGACAGCTGACTTGCTCTTTTATTGTTTTTTGTTTTGTTTTGTTTTTTGCCAAATGAGCAGAAAGGGGAGCGGTATCTCAGGGCTGCCCTTCTCTGGGAACCCACCCCTCTCCGTGGCCCTGGGTCCCGGGAGAGCCTGGGGCTGTCACCGCGCCCGGACCGCGCGTCAGGCCGCCCCATTTCCTGCTCCAGCAGGAGAGCAGGCTCTGATTGGAGGGAGCCGAGCCCCTCTGCCCTGCGCTTCTTGATTTCTTCCGTTAGGATTGGGGGAAAAAAATCTTCAAAGCCAGAAACTCTCCTAAGAATTTGGCGGGCTGGAAAATGCATTTGAAGGAGGAGAATCCACACCCACGGAATGAGGCCAAGGCAGTTAGAGTTAGAGGTCAAGTTGACAAAGGGATTGGGGGGGGGGGTTGAGGTTATGGATGGAGAAACTCCGATTTCAGCCTGATGTCAAGACTTGATGCTACCTTGCAGGGTCTCTATCTTTCAGCCACTTAAATATAAGTGGAAACACTTATAATATCCCAGGGATGATTCTCCTCCCTGGGGAATGCAAAGTTGAACAAGACAGTCTTTTCCTTTGAGGAGTGTTTTGTTCTGGTCTAAGAAGACTGAGGCATAGGCGGAAGTAGTTCTAATATCCAAACTGAAATTGCTGGTGAACAAGATGGTGTATAAATCACAGGCGTACCAGATGAAAATGTAATAATGCAGTTGTTGCTTTTATACAGTCCAAACTTAGCATGCAGACCCTTCTCTGTGTTCAGCTCTTCCCATCTCCCCCACCTGCAGCTGCTGTCCTTCCAGCTCCTCTTACCCATTCTTACCTGTCAGTTTAGGTGACTCCTCCTCTTGGAAGCCTTCTCTGAAATCTTTTGTCCTGCCCTCTCGAGCTGTGTATGGTCTTCGAGGACAGAGTGGCTAGCTGTGGTATAGTGTTAAATGCTCTGACAGAGATGGGCACAGTTTGTATCCAGAGCTGAGAAGAGGCATATTTAAATGAGAGGGTTTTTTTTTTTTTCTATACCATGGTTCCAGATATTTCATGTGATTTATTTCTTCACCATTCTGTAATTCTTCAACTCTCCAAAGGGTTCTTAGAATAATATTTGTTGGTCCTTCCTAGTGTTTGCCACACAAGTGAGTGCAGGGTCACTTGATTAGCATTCACTCGGTCCAGTTCTGGTGCCACAATTAAGTTCCTGTTTGTTCCTGCAAAGATACCCCTTCTGGACTTCACTTTCTTCACCTTTGAGAGTCTTAAACTGGGGAAGAATCTTCTTAGGCCTGAACCTTTAATTCCTTTAACCAAATGGAGCAGAGGAAAGCTCTCTTAGCACGAGTGTGTAAATAATGGAGATCTTTGAAAATATAGATTCAAAAGTGGAAGTTCTTTTCTTTTTCTTCAAAAAGTTTGGTTGCATGGGTGTATACTTTGTCTCAGATTTAAGGCAGGAGTCTGTGATGGAAACTGAAGCAACATTTTGATATTGTCTTGCATATTCTTTATAATTATGTTGTCCTTGCAACATCTGCACCTTATCAGATTGGTTTGCTCTTCTTCTTAATGAAGTCGTTGGGTGCAGAACTCTTGTCTGGGGACGCCTGGGTGGCGCAGCGGTTAAGCGTCTGCCTTTGGCTCAGGGCATGATCCCGGCGTTATGGGATCGAGCCCCACATCAGGCTCCTCCGCTATGAGCCTGCTTCTTCCTCTCCCACTCCCCCTGCTTGTGTTCCCTCACTCACTGGCTGTCTCTATCTCTGTCGAATAAATAAATAAAAAATCTTAAAAAAAAAAAGAAAAGAACTCTTGTCTGGAGCATTTCGTTGATCTTTTGAGTGTCATATGAAGGCAGCCAACTGTGGGCTTCTGTATATCCCAGTCTCTCACAGAGATTTTAATTTGGGGAGTCCGAAATAAGTGGAATGTGGAGAGGGCCTTGAGTAGGTGTGTGTGACTTTATATAATGGCTTAAAGCACAGTTTAAAATTGTGGCTTGCAAAAAATTTACTTCCTATGTTAAATGGCCTATTAGGGAACTCCAATTCTAGGGAATATAGTAATTAATCCTTTAAACTATTAATCTCCTCTCCAGTTGATCTGTCTAGTAAGATGGGAATTTGGTGTGCTTGATTTCCTGAAAGTCACATGTCTGTCTGTAGAAAGGATACATATTTTTCTGTGCTATTCTTTTTTTTTTTAAAGATTTTATTTATTTATTTGACAGAGAGAGAGACAGCCAGCGAGAGAGGGAACCCAAGCAGGGGAGTGGGAGAGGAAGAAGCAGGCTCATAGCGGAGGAGTCTGATGTGGGGCTCGATCCCAGAACGCTGGGATCACGCCCTGAGCCGAAGGCAGACGCCCAACCGCTGTGCCACCCAGGCGCCCCGTTCTGTGCTATTCTTATTTGGATGATTACAGGGATTAAAAATAGGAAAAGATGTCTGGTAGCGATGCCACTGAATTAGGATTTTCACTTAACCCAGTAGGAGTTTTGTCCTCTTTTTGGTTTGCATCCTTTCCTAATTAAAAAAAAAAAAAGTGCTTTGTTACATGCTGTGTGTGGTTTGTTTTGTTCGCAATTTTATTTTAGGAGGGGCCCTCAGAAACTCATCTGGATCTTCTTTGTGGTTTTCTTAGGATGTATTGATAGTCTCCCTGAAACTTAGCTAGTTAATGCTCTTTCTGTTTCGAGATTACCACTTCATTCATAGTCGGCTGGGTCTTTATATGGATCCAGTGAAAAGGTGTCTCCCATGGATTGGAATGCCTGCGGATAGAGATGGTGGAGTTGGGACTCTGCATTTCAAAGCTGTCCTCTCCTGTTCTTTACTGAAGGAAGAGAGGACCCCTCACTCTCAGCCAGGGACCCAAACACAAAGCCTCATTCACCCCACTTTCAAGGACCGATGGTGTTTCCTTTTTTTTTTTTTTTAATATTGTGATGTTCTGTAAATAACCTTTTTCTTTTACGTATTATTTGCCTCAAAGTCAGTCTTTAGTGTTCAAGTCTAACCTCTACCCTATACCTCATATCACCCACCACATGGATTTTCTTCTCTCCTTTTAATTTTGAAGTCCTCACCGTGTGTGCCTGTTATCTCAGGCTACCTCACTCAAGATCTTTTTGGATGCTGGCAGGATGTAAATACAAGTGGTACAGTGCAGACCACGTCCTTCGGTTCTCTTGGACAGGAGACATGAACTAGATAGAGACTGGGGCCTAGTAAGGCTTTCGTGAAGCCCAAGTGCTTCTTTGGGCTGCAGCTCCCTCAGCTGTAGAACGGATTTAGCTGTCAGTCATGCCTCTTCCCTGTAGCTCAAGACGTGGTTCTGAGCATGAGATGGAATCGGGGCTGTAGTGCGATTTGTATGTTGCCAAATATGGTGCCCAGGATTTTCCAAAAAATGCTGCACAATTTAATGAACCCAGGTTGTTCTTCAGATCTCTGGATGTTTAGCGTACAGATGGTCCTTAGTGTGAGCTATGTCAGGCAACTTCGTTCCGGATTGTTTTTTACCTTTAATTGGCCAGTGCTGTTTGGTACTCCAGCACTGTGGGGAAAGATCATGTCGAGTCACCACTAATCCTTTGTAAGCAAGACGATGGCGCATGTGTAGCATACTAACCTCCAGGTTTGTGCGATCCCATGGATGGTCCTTTAACAAAACACACTTTCTTGACCTTTCGCTTCCTGAGCGACCTGTCTTGAGTTGGGAACAGGCAATAGGCAGTCTGAGGTCGAGGTCAGCAAGCACTTGCCGGCTCACAACGGAACTACGCAGCACAAGTGAGCAGCGGGCATCAGTGCGGACCTGCTTTCAGCTCCAGGGTTTCTCGGGCCTTCCCCTCCACAGGCCAGCCTGCTCCGGAGACTGCGCAGTACTTCCTGGTGTCTCTTTCTCTTCCTCCTGCCTTTTCTTCCTCTCTATGTACTGCTCAGTGCCTCTGAGCACCCCCCATCACCCAGTGGGACGGATACATTGGCTAATAAAACACAGCATTTGTCCTCAAAGAATCTACCTTTTATACACAGATATTAAATTATGCTGTCACACAGCTCAACAAACCTTTATACAGGTCACCTGCGGCGCACCCAAGTGCCATGGTAGATGTGGACATGCGAGGTGGGATGCCGTGACTCCTGCATGAAGAGCAGGGGGCTCCACGGCCCAGCGGGAGAGGCAGACCTCGGTATGATTGCGTGACCATGTTGTAAGTGCTGCCATAGGTCCGTAGGACAATTTGGGGGCCGGGTTGGTGTGTACAATCCAGCATTTATTCCCCTGCATGCTACTTAGAGTTTATTGGGCAAGACCCGGATCCGCAGGTTTCTAAGTTGAAGGGCAGTGAATTACCCAACACCTAAAATTCGTAGAATGTTCTGGGCGCTTTGTAATTCCCCAAATCTGCGTTTGTCAGAACAAATCTCTACTGTGTAGATGGCCATCGCTGTCTGTTGGCTTCAGTCAGTTTATTCTTTTCACATGTCCACAAAGTGACAGGCGTGCTCCTGGCATTTGCCCATCTACCCCTGTATGGGTTTCCTGTGGCTGCTGTAACAAATTGCCACACACTTCGTGGCTTTAAAACAACACAGATTTGTTATCTCATGGTTCTCTAGGTTAAAAGTCTGACTCTGGCCTCACCGGGCAAAAAACAAGGTGTGGGCAGGGCTGCGTTCCTTCCTGGAGAATCTGGGGGAGAATTGCTTCCAAGCTCGTTCAGATTATCAGCCGAATATAGTTCCTGCAGTTGTTGGAATGAGGCCCCTGTTTCCTTTCTGGCTGTCAGCCGGAAGGCCGCCCACGGCTCCTAGAGGCCTCTTTCTGGTCCTTGCACACAACCCCCTTAGCCCAGAACCGGCAGGGACCACTGAAGCCTGCTGCAGCTCTCCGACTTCCCCTTCTGCCATATCTCTTCTACCTGGAGAAAGTTCTTGGCTTTTAGGGGCCCATGTGATTAGATGTGGCCCACCTAGATAACCCAGGGTAACTTCCCCATCTAAGGCCGATGGCAAAGTCCCTTTGCCATGTAATGTGACATAGTCATGGGTTCCAGGGATTGGAGCATGGACGTCTTTGGGGACCATTATTCTGCCTTCCACAATTAGCCGATCCATTTATGACAGCAGCCAATGAAGCTTTGACTGTTACCCTCATTGATATATATGTTAATGAACCACCGACATTTTAAGCCAATGGGCAAGACCATTAAGATCCCTATTAAGTGACAAGACAGTTCTGATTCACTGTTGAGCTGTGGGTGGGGTTTACAGCCAGAGAGACGCAGGTCAGTCAAAAGCAGAGTAACTTCCGTGTTTTGTACTTTGGGCTTCTTAACTGGTGCGCTCTTGATTAGAGGAGTTTTGCCAAGAAGTCATTAGAGGAATTCCTCCATCAGAAAAACCAGCCATGGTGGGGGGGCTTTTAGGGCCTTGCATTTTCAAGGTTTACACGAAGAACTCTGTCCTCATGGGGCAGAGGTGCAGGATTCCACGTCCATTTCTAGAATGGAAACAGCCAAGTCAACCCAACGGGGATTCTCATTCCGGAGTTTTAGAGAGTCTGTTTCAAGGTTGAGCAAAGCCCAATAAACAAAATTTCCACTTTCACTGATAATTAGGAATGAAGTGCGTTTTGTGGTCAAGGAAACAACTGGTGATGACCAAGTATTTGAGACCAAGTGTGGCCTCGTTTGATGTAGGTGTTTTTAATAGCTTTTCGTAAGGATTTTTTTTTCCTTTACAGTAAATGACAAGCTCTGATTTGAAATAAACTTCCTGTAAGAAAATAGAATCTAGAATTCTAAGGCTTTTCAGCTGGCCTTTGGGAATTTATGAACTGCCTGTGATCCTGGGCAAACCATTTTGTGTGTCTGTGCCCGTGTGTGTGTTTAGTGGGGAGACGAGTTCCAGCTTGCCATTCGTTTTCAACGGGACTGGGTTCCAGAAGGTTTAACACAACACTCAGTGTGATCTTCCTGCTGGTCAAGTATCAGATTTTGTTTAAAAATGTAATACTCATTTTGAACAAAGTTCTACAGGCACATAGTTTTAAGAGTCAAAAGTTCTGTGAGACTTAGAACAAAAACACAGCAATCACCTACCCCGCCCTTCTCCACCCTGATTCCTGCTCCTCAGAGGCCATCATTTTCGCGTTTCAGCTCTTTCCTCCAGATTTCGAGTGTGTGAAACATCCTGCTATTTAGAAGCCGGTTTAGGTGCCTTATCCTACTGCCTCCTCCCACCGCCACCTCTTTCCGCCCTGTTCTCTCTGTGTGATTACGTTAAAGGTTTGCTGAAGAATTCAGCAGCACTTAGGACAACTGTGGAGATGTTATTCCCAGCTGAGATGTTTGGTCTATTTTGATTACATTAACTTTCTTTTTCTTAGAGTTTGTTTTGCTTAGTTTTCATTGTATCTGTCCTTTATTCACCCCTCACCCCAGAAGAGTCAGTCTCCTCTCAGTACATCCACCCCCACCAGGTAATAATTCTGAACTTCCCATCCTGCTGTCTTTCCTCTCCAGTGCTCTCTGGCTAGGCCTGTTGCGACTGTCCTCCTCAGATCTTCCCTATCACCCTGAGAGTTTCTTTCACTCTCTCTTGGGTTAAGAATCCTCCTTCTTAGTTTTTTTTTTTTTTTAAAGATTTTATTTATTTATTTGACAGAGATAGAGACAGCCAGCGAGAGAGGGAACACAAGCAGGGGGAGTGGGAGAGGAAGAAGCAGGCTCATAGCAGAGGAGCCTGATGTGGGGCTCGATCCCATAACGCCAGGATCACGCCCTGAGCCGAAGGCAGCCGCTTAACCGCTGTGCCACCCAGGCGCCCCCCTCCTTCTTAGTTTTTTCTCTTACTTTGGGGGAGCATATACACAGTAGCTGTTGAAGAAATATATGTGTATATATATATTTTTTTTGAGATCTTGTATAATGTTGGAATATTTTATTCTCACATGTAATTGACCATTTGAGTATAGAATTCTGGGCTAGAAATAATTTTCCTGCAGAATTTTGAAGACACTGCTCAGAATTCCAAGTTCTAACGTGAAGTCGAGGTGTCCAAAGCCTTTTCTTTGTTGGTAACCCACACTTTCCTTTGCATAATCTTTTAGGCCCTTGTTGTTGCTGGTGTTTGGAAATTTTGTGATGGTCATGTCATGATGTGGGTCTTGTTTTCATTCCTTGTGTCGGTCACTTGGTGGGCCTGCCCCATCCATGGACACCTCTCCTTTATTCTGAGCACACATTCCCCTATGGGTCCTCTGCGCTTTTCTATTTACCTGCTTCTCTGTCTCTGTTTTCATTTTTGGAAGATTTCTCCGGCCTTTTTCTAAACCCTTCTGTGAATTTTTTTATTGATATGTATATATGTGTATATATTATATATATATATATATATACGTATATATATGTTTGATATTAGAAACTCCATTATAGTCATTGAAAATACATATTTTTAAAGTACCATCCTTTCTGGTTTTGAGAATGTGGTCAGATGTGGTTTTATTGCCCTCCACATCCTGGAGGAATGGTTTATTTTTACATGGCTTCTCAGTTTGATTATCTAACAAAGCCTGAAACATTTGATAGTAGTTCCGTGACACTGCTGCAGTCTGAGAGAAAAATTACCTTTCAGCCCATTATCTGTTTTTCAATATGGAAAAAAAGGGCTGCTTTTCAGTCCTTGCAGGCATTAGACATAGGGTTGTATATTTCCAAACATCCTCTTCAAACACATTTCTTTTCCATCCATGCATGTCACAACTAAATTTTGCCTCCACCTTGTAAATCTAAGAGTGTCCATTCGGTGCTCTGTGTGCGGCTGCCATCAGTGAGTTCAGAGTTTGGAAATCCTCATTTCCTTTTACTTGACCTGGCTCACTCCTACTGATCGTGCACATATGTGTGGTATGCAGCACTGCTGGGGGCAGGCAGCATTGAGAAAGCTGCTTTTGGGTTCATTTTTTTATCATAAAAATATTAAGAAAAGGAAAAAGAAGTAGTAGTAATGATGGAATCTTGTTCTGGACACGAGGTAATGGTGCCACATACTAGTGGTATTTTTAGCCATGGTGGGTGGAGCTAGGTTTGGGGCTGTCAGCTAGTCTGGAACTTTCTAGCAGAAGTAGTGTACAGAAATGGCTTCTTGGGAGCAAGACACAGGCCTCCTGGGGGTTGTTTAATGAAGACATGTGTGACAGATGTCCAAAGAGGAAAGGAGAACGCATGGAACCCTACATGGTGAATGGCTCTTGAAAAGTAAAGGGTTTTCCGGAACATTTACAGCATGCAATTCTCGGTTACATGAACTGTCTGATGTGGAAGCAAAAGTGAAAGTGACAATCCGAATGAATCTTGAGGACATGTGGCTTCATAGTTTCTTGTGAAAATCCCCTCTTCCCAATTAATTCAGATTTGTATGTTGGGAGGTCATACATAAGTTCTTTGATTTTTTTCCTCCGGATGGGTTAGTTCAGTTTTCCTGGGCTTGAGGAGCGACTGTCTGTGTTAGTAGTCTGTTCAGGCTGCTGTAGCAGAAAGCAAAGACCAGGGGGCTTGTAAATACCAGAACTTTATATTTGGAGTCGTGGGGGCCAGAAGTCCAAGATCAAGGTGTTGGCCCATGCTGGCTCACGGATGACGTCTTCTTGCGGAGTGCTCATGTGGTAGAAGGAAAATGGGGCTCTCTGGGGCCCCTTATATAAGGGTACTACTCCCATTCAGGGGGCTCCACCTTCATGACCCAAGGGCCTCCTGAGGGCCCTACCTCCTAAGACCATCCCTTTGGGGGTTCAGTTACAACCAGGAATTCTGAGGGAACCCCAACATTCGGTCTGTGGACCTTCTGAGGAGCTCGGGGTCCTGTATCACCTCCACCATCTCTACTGCCTCGCTTGGTTGAGTGCTTACTGCGCCCGAGCACTGTGCCAAGCACTTTACATCCGCACCTCGCTTCCTCTTTGCAGCCACTCTGTGGGGTGGGTGATGTCCTCATTTTGCAGGTGACAGAACGAGATGAGACTCCTGGGGACTGGAGTTAGCAGTCCGTGTGGTGTGTTTAAAAGTTCTCATCACGAGAGACTATGCTCATGGTTCATTCCCATGAGAGACTATGCTCTCTGATTTTTAAACCGAGATGCAACGGACGTACCACGATGGATTGGTTTCAGGTGTGCAACGTCAGGATTTGATACGTGTGCACACTGCGAGGTGATGACCACGGTGAGTCGAGTTCACCTGGATCATCACTTCATCATTTGTAAAGCATGATCAGTTTTTCTTCTCGTGATGAGAACTTTTAAACACACCACAGAGACCGCTGACTCTGGGAAACAAACTGAGGGCTTCAGAGGGGAGGGGGTGGGGGACTGGGATAGACTGGTGCGCTGGGTGTTATACGCAAGTAATGAATCATGGAACTTTACATCAAAAACTAGGGATGTACTGTATGGTGACTAACATATAATAAAAAAATATTAAAAAAAAAGAAAAAAAAAGAAAAAGAAGAGTCCACAATAACCAAAGGTGGAACAAACTGGGCAATAAAATAATAAAAATAATACTGGACCGGAACCCACAGAATAGATAAGTCCAGATTGATATAATTTAAATAATGGAATAAATAAATATAGGAGGGAGAGAAAAGACAGCTCTTTATTGTAGAAGAATACCAATTAATGCAAAAGAAATGAGGGAAATTTTAAAAAATCACCATTAGACTACAGTAATAATTGTTTCAGGGAAGATCAAGATCCACCAATGAATGCTAAAATCAGGGAGCAAAAGATTAAGGAAAAACAAAATATTGGCATAGACTAAAACCAGCACTCCTCAGGGTAATTATTAAGAAGAAAAAATTATTAACTTTAAAGTAGAGCAGTACAACAAAATCCCCATAACCGACATCACAATCACCAGCAATGGGACATATCAGTATCATATGTCTCTTGATATGATTCACTGGGGAAAGCACCATAATCACCTCAGTGGCATTCTTGCCAAACAAATAAGCTCAGACCTGAGAAAATATAATATAAACAAAAAATGAATGATCTATTATATATAATACCTGAGCAGTACTCTTCGAAAGTTTCAAAAACCTTTCCACAGGTTGAAGGAGACTATAGACATATGACTATTAAATGTAATGTATGATTCTGGAACAGAAAAAGGACATTAGTGGAAAAATTGGTGAAATCTAAGTAAAATTTGTAGTTTATAGTAAAAAAAAAAAATCAGAGAGCAGGAGACATTGACTCACTTGCTCAAGATCACATGGTAAGTGGGATTCCAATACTAAGACCGAAGCCTGGGCTCCTGACTCCTTGCTACCCTGGCCTCTTTATCTGCTTGGACTTCTTGGTATCTCGACACTGAGCTGACAGGTGTGCCCAGGAACTGTCATAATGGAGTTTTTCACAGTGCCAGCGACTCCCGCTTGGCAGCCCGGTGGCTCTTGCTGCCTTTGACCTGTAAGGCGCTCCTTGTGGTGCGGGCAGGTCTTCAGTGTCCGTGCCCCATGCCCCGTGCACTCATTCCGCCAGCCACGCGGCAGTTAGAGCGCCTCGTCTGGGAGCAGGAGTCCCGGCCCAGCTGGCCCTTATAGCTGCGGGGGGAGAGGGGCAGACATGGGTTGGTTGGCTGTTTGGGCTTGTGACAAATGCTGGCAGAGGTGAGAACGAGAGGCTCTGGGACATTAGCAGGGGTGGGGGGCATGGTGCCACAGAAGATGTGGTTTGGAGGTGGACTATGGAGGAGGAGTACTGTTTCTAGGGTGGAACTGAGCAGCTGAGGCTTCCTCGGCCCTTTGAAGATTCCAGGTGGCTGGTCCCACTTGGATGGCTTTTCCCGAATTCACGGTATTTTTAGTGCAGGGCAGGAAGTGACCACAGCAAAGGAGCCGTCTGTCTGTCGTGAATGTGTTAAGTCTTCGATGTGTAGCAGATTGGGCCAGCCTGGGCCGTGAGAAAAGAGCCTGGGCCTCCACCTGGTCGGACACCTGTCAGGCGAGGCCCAGAGGGGTGTCATCACGCCTGGACCCCGCATGCCAGCTGCACCTGGATTTGGGGAGTACAGAGGAAGCTGCCGTACTGTGTGTGAGGACCATTCCACAGACTGCTTAGCCCGTCCTCTGGGCGAGATAACCTCAGAGAACAAAAGGGTTCTTACTGACCCACACCCTGCCTTCTTTTTTTTTTTTTTTATTATAATAATATATGTATATATTTTTTAAAGATTTTATTTATTTGTTTGACAGAGAGAGACAGGCAGCGAGAGAGGGAACACAAGTAGGGGGAGTGGGAGAGGAAGAAGCAGGCTCCCAGCTGAGGAGCCTGATGTGGGGCTCGATCCCAGGACCCTGGGATCATGCCCTGATCTGAAGGCAGACGCTTAATGACTGAGCCACCCAGGCCCCCTATAATAATATTTTTTTATTATATTATGTTAGTCACCATACAGTACATCCCTGGTTTTTGATGTTAAGTTCCATGATTCATTAGTTGTGTACAACACCCAGTGCACCATGCAATACGTGCCCTCCTTACTACCCATCACCAGCCTATCCCATTCCCCCACCCCTCTTTCCTGCCTTCTTGACACTGAACTAGCCCTTGTACCATAGTGGAGGGCATTTCTGAAGCCTCTGGATACTGGCAGTCTGTCGGCTGCCCATGGAGCTTGGGGAGAGCAACCAGGGGTGATGGCGGAGATACAGGCCCCCCCAGGCCTGGGCTGGCATTCTGGCTGTGCCACTCATTGATTAGCAGTGTGAAATCTTGGGCTGGTCAGTAACTTCTGTGAGCCACTTAGACAAAGTGGAAAAACTGCCTGCTTTGTAAGGGGAGCAGGTGTGCGAGATAATGAACGTGAAGTGCTTTGTGTGTGCGAGGCGTGCGGCGAGCGCTGAGTGTAATGGCACGACTGGCATTACCGGTAGTAGTTACAGCTCTGTCTCAGGAGCGCCCCAGTGAAGAACATCACCCACCCTGGGGTACTTGCAGCGGCAGCGCAGGGGTGAGCGTGGGAGCCTCTGACATGAGTAGCGAGTGGCGGCAGAGATGCGGAATCTGTTACCGTCCGGCAGTCAAGTTTGCATGGTCGGTTTGCAGCCACCTGCCCGCTGGGTCTCAGGACCGCCTGGGTCAGGTGCGGCTGAGCTCCAGGGCTGTGCTGGCATGGGATGGTGCAGCCTCCCGCAGCTGCTGGTGGGACAGTGTGTCCGTGCTGTGTGACGGAGCTTGGGCTGCCCGGCACGGTGTCCGGGTTCTAGCTCCGTGGGGAAGGCACTCGGAACGGTGTGAGCGATTGAAGTTTTGTTTTTGATTCTGAATTGGATTTAAGAGTGAGTTAATAGGGCACATCTGAGTCTGCTAAAAATGGAGGTGAAGGGCAGCGTGGAAAAATCACTTCCTAATTATGGATCATTGGGTGTGAGTTAGAACGACCCATACCTAAGTTGAAACATGGAAACAAATGTTGTCTTCTGGTGACCTTTTGAGTCTGGGTGTCATTGACTGAAAGGGGCCCAGGTGAGGGGTCTGGGTGAGGGCCTGTCAGCCTCATCCTGAGGCATCTTGCTGTTCTTCCTGCAGGAGGGGAGCTGGGACAAGGGTGTCCACAGCTGGGAGTGTATATGAACCACTTTACGTACAGTGTCCCGTCCAATACAAGCTGAGCAGTAAACACTATTTTTATTAAAGATGGAGACAGAGGCTTAGTGGTTTTAGGGAGTTGCTCAACATCACACGGTTGTAAGTGGAAAAGTGAGATGCTGACGAACTCGAGTTTGACCCCAAAGCCCTTGAACTTTCCTTAACACACGGTCACTTCCCTGGCAGTGGGGGAGGGACTAAGAGCCCCAATACATGGGGCTTTGTGGAAAGGGCCTGGGGGATGTGATGATGTCTCCAGACTTGCAACATGCTGCGTCATGCTTCTGAGTTACAGAATGACCATCTGGAGAAAAGCCCCTGGTTTGAGACTTTGTGGAAATAGATGAAGAGCAAACATATGAGAAAGGCAAAGCTGTGTACCGGGTGCTGGCTGGAGCAGGGGTCGGCTGCCTGCACTGGGCAGAGACCCAGAGGCAGGGAGAGCGGGGCGGGGGGGGGGGGGCTTCCCAGAGGAGGAAAGGGGGCTCTTGAGTGAGCCCGATGGGGGCTGGAGGCTTGGGGAGGCTGGAAGGGGGCGTCCCACGTGGCTGATTAGGGGAGTGGGTTTGGGTTTCTTGGGTTGGTCCTGAGTCCAAAGCAGGACAGAAATCAGAGGTGTCAGTTATCCGTCCTGTCCTGGCTGATGGTCCCAGGGGTTATTGTTGCGTTCCTGGATTGTTCTTAGAGATAGCAGTCTGTCTTCTGCAGATCTGACTAAGAGCAGGCCGGCTCCGTGGCAGGTCACCATGGGTAAGGGGCCAGTTCCCTAAGTGGGTGGCTCTGGGCAAGGGGCTGGTTCCCTGGGAGGGTTGCTGTGGGGAAGGGGCAGCTCCCCGTGGGAGTTGCCATGGGCTGGGGGTCAGAGTTGTTTCTATACATGGTCTAGTCATTGTCTTTTTGTATATTCAGTCTCTCATCTTTCTCTTATTGGTAACTATATTAAAGGACAAATATGTCAGGAATTTTGTGGCTATCATATGGCCCCTGGAAGAAGTTTTTCACACTGACATTTACAGCAGAGTGACTGTAAACTGTGGGGCCATTACCTCCAAGATTTAAAATGGAAAGGCTTCAGTAACATCTCGTCCCCTCGGTGTGGTCACATGTTTCATGGATCGTTACAAACATCTGCTTTTTTCCACTCCTGGCTCTTTGTCGCCCACTTTGTGGTTGATCCGAAGCCCTGAGTGTCTCATCTCTTGTGCATGTCATCGTTGGTCTTTGCTTGTCCATCTGGTCCGTGACATTGAGTTTTGTCACCTTTATCGGGACTGGAGTATTGAACTGTGGGTCAGCCCACTGATCACAGGGACTAACTGGGATGCAGGGAAATGCTCTAGTGTTTTTGGTGGCAAAGCCGGGAGTAAAAGCCATGTACCTGCCACAGGAAGGCTAAATGTGTGGCCCAAAGTGAAATATTTTTATAACTGATTTTCATTGATCTCTGCTTCTCATTCTTATTAGCACAGAAATTTTAAGTTGGCCTTTACATGTTACCATAAATGTAAACAGTATTGACTTGTTGACATACAGTTTACCCTTTTTCCTGTTCATTCATTATTTGATTCAACATGATTGACAGGACACTGTTGTGGGCCCCACAGGTTCATGTGGTGAAGCCCTCACCTCCATGTGATGGTACCGGAGTGGAGTCTGGCAGGTACACTGGGTTAGGTGAGGTCGTGAAGGTCTGGTCCAATGACAGCAGGCTCCTTGTAAGAAGAGATAGCAGAGAGCTTGCGTGCCGTCTCCACGGCGTGGGTGCACTGCGGGAAGGTGGCCGTCTGCAAGCCGGGGGAGCGCTGCACCCAGGAACCGCGTCGGCAGGCGCTGAGATCTTGGACTTCTGGCCTCCTGAACTGTGAGGAATCAGCTTCTGTTGTTTATGCTCCCAGTCTGCGGTCTGTGGCCCGAGGCGATTAATGCAGACACGGTTCTAGAATACTGCAGTCTGAGCCTAAGTTGGCAGTGCTATAAAAATAAACGCATGGCACTTTGTATTTGGAGACAGCGCCATGATCCCGGGCTGGTACCCTTGCTCGTGTCCTCCCAATGGCGTCTTGTCTGTATTATGAGAGCTCCCTTACCTGTCTCCACCGCACCCATGTCAGGAATCAATGGGGTCATATGGTGCCCTGCGCTTAATATTCCACGTCCGTACAAGCCCCTTTTGCGGTTTTCCGTTGTTAAGACGGAAGGCAGATTCCTTGACTTGGCATTCAAGGCCTTCGTGATCTAAGTGCCATCTACAGGTTGGGGTTTCTTCCTCTCTTACATCACCAGCCTTGCACTCCAGCTAGTCCCGTGGGCCCTTTTCTGAAGCCCAGGGTAAGAGCCACACGTACAGTTTATGCTCTCCCCCCTCTTCCTCTGTTCACTGCTGCCTCTTCCTACCTTTCCCATCCTTTGAGGTGTGAAGTACTCCTTTTCCACGACCCCCTCTCCGACACCCCGATTAAAATTGCACCGCCACCCTTAGAACGCTGACGTTTTGTTCCTTATTTAATTAACACACTGGTCTGTGAGGCAGCTATTACGAGTTACCTTCTTTTTCATAGTCGGGTCAGAAATGCTGGCTTCAGTCCTGTGTTTTGACCATGGGACATGAGCAGTGGCGCAACATTTAAAGCGTGTTAGAGAGTGGAAGGGGGCCCCACTCCGGTCCCTGGTCTGTCTCCCGTAACCATGTGACCAGCTACGTTTGCATCCTTGAGGCTATATGAGCACGATCAAGCACTCGTGGAGAATTGTGTCTTCTTCAAAAATCACAGATGTGGGTGTAGGAGGAACGCTACAATTCTGTGTTGAGGTTGTTCCCAGTCTTTCAGAATAAGAGGCGGGGCTGTGTGGTGCGTAACCCCTGTGCAGGTGCACGAGTATGTCCGTGAGGTGGTTCTAGAAGTGGGGTCGCTGGGTCAAAGGGTGTGCACACCTGAAATTCTGGCTGGCTGGTGCCAGGTTCCGGTTCATCAGGGTTCGACGATTTAATCCTCTCCCCGTCAGCGTTTAAGTCACCCGTTTTCCCTCCCCTTGACAACACAGTATGTCCTCACGTGTTTTGTTCTTTGACAGTCTTAAAGCTAGGTTTAAAAACATTGCGCCTATTTTAAAGAGTAGGGGACTGAAGCTAAGAGAGTTTAGGGAATTTGCCTGGTTTCCTAAAGATGGGTAAGCCATGACCTGAATTTAGCCTTCTAAATTTCAAAATTTGTTTTCTTTGGAGGCAAACTGACATAAAATATACATTGGCTTTGACAAGTTAATAATTATGTACTGTTAATTCCTTCTCCTGGAATTATAGGCCGTGCATGTGAGTGTGTGTGTGTGCACATGTGCCTGTGTGCAGAGGGAATTTTCAGAGTAAGAGAATTTTTACCGAGTCTAGGATAGTCCTCAAAAGGCAGTTCAGATGGTAAAATAATGTTAGTAAGTTCGCTTTTAAATCTCAAAACATATCTAAATTGTCTTGACTTCTCGGGGCGCCTGGATGGCTCAGTTGGCTAAGCATCTGCCTTTGGCCCAGGTCTCCATCCCAGGGTCTTGGGATTGAGTCCCGCATCGGGCTCCCTTTCCATCCGGGAGTCTGCTTCTCCCTCTCCCTTTTCCTCTGCCCTTCACCCACCTTGTGCTCTCTTGCTCTCTGGCTCTTTCTCTCTCTCAAATAAATTCTTTCTTTCTTTTTTTTTTTTTTGAGAGAGAGAGCATGAGAGGGGGGAGGGTCAGAAGGAGAAGCAGGCTCCCCACTGAGCAGGGAGCCCGATGTGGGACTCAGTCCCAGGACCCTGGTATCATGACCTGAGCCGAAGGCAGTCGCTTACCCAACTGAGCCAGCCAGGTCCCCTCTCAAATTCTTTAAAAAAATAAATTGTCTTGACTCCTCAAACCTTTTGATACAGATTGATTCTAAGGGCGAAGTGTAGGCCATTTGTGTCTGAGGAATTCCAGCTTCTTGGTAAGAGAAAGGGAACCTTGTTAGGAACACTTTCAATCTGTAGCAGCTGTCTGTGTTCAGTAAATTATTTTTTCCATGTGACTGACAAGATTGTTTTGGGAAGCAAGTACAGTTGAGCAATTAAATTTGCTCCCTTGATAATTCAATTCTCTTTCCTTTTTTCCTTTATCCAGTCTAGTGACAGCATAAAATCTGCCTATAAAGCCCCTGGGTTTTGTTGTCATCCAGAGAAGGGTGACCCCTCTCCCCCCGAAATACGGACCATCACATACCATGCTATGAAATTAGTCTAACACAATTGTGCCTAACAATTTTGATATTGTCCGTCTTCCCAATATACGAACTGAACAATATAATTCATATATGAATTGTGTGTGTATGTGTATATAAATGTACGTTTATTTATTTTTATGGTAGGAATCAAATAATACTGTTTAAAAGGGCCTTTCTGACAAATTCCAGATAGCCTTCCTGTTCCAAAAGTATGGCAATTTGATCTATACTCAGGTATACACAGTTCTCTGATTGCTCTGTGTTTTAGCGATCATACTTCCCGTGTTGTGGATCTGTCTTGAATTTGCTCATCAGACTTACGTTTTCTACTCAGGTCGATTGTTTTGTTTTGTTTGTTTGTTTGGGTTACTGAGCTAATTACAATCTGTGTGAATTCCCTTCCGTGTTAGCTACATTCTCTTTCTGATGGATCATCTTAATAAGTGATGGGGCTTTACTGGTTTTCCAGCAACGGGCGTTCAGGACTCTGGGCTGAGCAGTCCCAGAGAAATCGTGCTTACCCTGTATAGCAGTGAGGACTTTCAGGGCCAGCAAAACACACGAATAGTTGTTATGGGACTGCACACCAGCACTCTTCTGGGAGTCAGGACACCTGGCTCTGCCCTGCTTCAAGCAGTAGCATGTTCCCAAAGCCATGTCATGTCCCTTCCTGGATCCGTGTGTTTGTAAGTAGAATGGTGATGACTGGTGTTCTAAGGTGCCTTCCAGCATAGTTATTCGCTGTTCTGTTGTCTGCACTGTGCAGAGCGTGGTGGGAATGACAAGCTAATGTCAGGTGCCTTTGTGGCCATGTGGAATTGCAATCCCATTTCAGAAAAGGGGCAAGCTAGCGGCGCTGGGCGGGTGCGCCCACGGGAGGAGTTTGGAAGGGTGGTGCCAAGTCCCTCAGGGTGGCTGATGGGCCCAGACCCTCCTGACTGCTCTGAGGAAGACACATGCAGAAAGCGTGAGGTTGGTGAGAACAATCTCAATCTCCAAGTCTTGGATTAGCCCACAGGAGAGAAGGCGGAGGGACGGTGTTCTGTGTCTGCAGGAGTCTGGCGCACACATGGACGCCAAGCCTGGACTTGACCCTTTGGTTCATCCGGTTCATCTTCTCTTTACCCTCCTGATGCCACTTGCTTCTCCGGGAGAGTGGCGATGAGTTCCTTTGAAAAACTTTACCGGAGGAATAGGAAGATGCTCCCTGAGAATAAGTCAGGTAGTTAAGAGAGACGAAAAGCAAAAGGTGAACTGACTCTTTCTCGGTGTCTTTGGGGTAAGCGCTATTAATATTGGTGTGTTTCCTTCCAGATCGTTTCCAGTGTATCTACAAATATAAATGTATATTTTGGAGGTAATTTTTTAAAACGAATAGTATTTGATGCACACTGTTCATGCCTCCCCCCCGGTAGTATACAGAGACATCCTCCTGTGATGATACGTGGGTCTAACCGGCTCTTCTGCCCGCGGAGTGCTAGGTGATCATGGCTCATGGTAATGACCTTTACCGAGCGTTGGAATGTGGCTGCTCCTGTGTGCTGAGAGCGTTTCCCACACTGGGTCACATGATTTTTCAGAACAACCCTATGGGCGAGTGTGGTTATCGTTAGCATTTATCATTTTACAAATGAGAAAACTGTAGTAGAGAGAAGCCTCCTGCTCCAGCTCGTGGCGTGATTTCCAAGAGGGATGACACATTCAAAAGGATTCCTGTGAAGTTACAGCGATGGGCATTTACTTACTGCGGGAAGCGTTTATTGCCTACATTCTGGGGAGGGGGGCACCATCGGAGGAGCTTTTCCTGAAAGCATGTTTGGGACAGGGCTAGAGGAGAGACCGCCACGGGCGCTGGGCCCTGCCAGTGCAGGGAGGGACGGGCCCTGTCGGGGAGAAGGGGCAGAGAGGAGGTCGCTGGGGCCCTTGAGACAGCCCTTTAGCTACATTCTGTCCTGCTCTTGTACACTTTTCAGACATTCAGTTTTGGTTTTTATGATGGCTCACCTGACTCTGAATGGCCCTTATTCCAAACCACCTGAGTCAAGGTCAGAGCTGACGCCCCTCTAGCTGGCGAGCTGTCACTCCCAACCGTGTGGGGAGGGGAGTCACCCGGGACTAGAGTGTTCGCTGACGGGCAGCTGAGTGGGTTTGATGCTGGCCGAGGTGGATCACACTGTCCTGCTCTTTCCCGCTTGGAAGGAGACGTTTCCCTCGTCCCTGAGTTTTGCTGAGGGGCTGGGGGTTAGAGCAGCAGTGCTCTGGCATGTGGTGGTTGGTACACGTGTTACACCAGCGCAGTGAGAGAGCTTCGTGAGATGTGGGAGAGCACAGAGCGCTGGGACAGGTCCTGGCGGTCACCGTGGCTGGTCGTAAAGGCTTCTGGGGCAGAGCACCGTCAGACTTGTGGCCACAGCGCGGGGCTCCTGCTGTATGCTTGCTCTGCTGTTTTGGCAAGTTTATTTGGGTGTCTCCGGTAGAGAAGGCATGACATCAGCTGTTGCCACCAAGTATTTATAGCGGTCGGTACCTCCTCTGTGGGTCACTTTTTGTGCTGTGGTTTCTTTAAGGAAGTTGTAACTCTCCTACCCCAACCACACCGCCAGTCCATCTCAAGGTGTTGGCGATTTCTGAACACCTGGGGAGAGGCCACTTTGAGCAAAGGAGGTGCTCCCCCCCAGCTGTGGGTTCTGATGGTCGCCTGAGAGGAACGGGTGGGTGATGAGGGATGTCCGAGCATCTCTCCCTGCCTGGCCTCCCTCTCTTCCCTCTCCTCCCCCGCTGTGTTTTGTTTTAAACATTTCTTATTAAAAATTGAGCAAGTGTTTTTGTTTCTTTCTTTTGCTGTTCTCTGCTGATGGCATGTGGGGTGAGGCTGGGAAAGTGAAAAAGAAAGTGTTTACTTCCCTTGGATGATGAGGCTAGCCCCTCTAATGAGGGGCTTACCGCGTGCCGGGCACTGGTTGGCAGCTTGGCACACATTCGCTTTCCAGTTAACCGGCTCAGAGAGCTGGTGTTTATCCCCCATCAATGATGAGGGTGGTGAGCTCCAAGCGGTTGAGGGAGCCTCCCAGAGTCACATAGCTGTAGAGTGGCAAAGCAGACCCAAGCACAGAGTATCTGAGTCAGACAGACGTCCCGATTCCATGGGCTCTACTCTCGGAGGTCAGAAAGCCGAACGTCGGCTGGAATGGCCATGAAGTGGCTGCCTCTTCATGTCTTTGTCATGACCCTAGATGCTAGTTTGAACTAAACGATCCTGCCTTCAATGAATACGAAGTGTTTGACGATTTAATGTCTCGATTTCAGCCCTACTGTTTGGCAGTAGAGGGAAGTACGCTGCAGGTTTGCTCCAGCACGTTTACCATCCAGCCACAGGGTCTGCAGGGAAGACCTTGCTTTCCCCCGATAGATGGGAAATAAAGTCCTCACCAGCAGACACACATGCTAATTGTTTTTCTTATTATATGTTTGAGCTTGTTGTTTAGGCTTTATTTGTGGTATTCGTGACCAGAGTATCTGATATCATAGGCGGAAATCAGATTTTAAGGTAAGAATACTCAGAGCTGTGTTTTTTCAAACTTTCAAACGACATTTTACGTTGCCCAGTATCTAACTGGAATTAAAGTTTCACAAAACAAGACTTTCCTGAGGTGGGAGGCTGTGCTGGCCTGCTTCTCTCTGCGTTACTAAGTGGAGCTCGTTGTCTGGGCACCCGGACCTCCATGGGTAACAAAGTAAGCCAGCCTGAAGTCTCACCCTAAACAAAAATCGATTCAAAGTCGATCATGGACGTAATGTAAGATGTAAGGCTATAAAACTTTGAGAAGAAGAACACAGAAACCTTTGAGATGCGGGGCTTGTAAAGAGCCCTTCCTCGTACTGCACGCTGACGCGCGGTCTGCAGAAGGAAGGGCTGGTTCATTGGCTTCATCAACATCAAAAGCTGCTGTTGTCCTAAAGACAAGCTGCAGGCCAGGAGGAGATATTATAAACCATGTATATGATAAAAGGCCTGTGTCCAGAATGTGTAAAAAACTCGCAAAAGCAGTCACACAAACAATGCAATTAGAAAATGGGTAAAGGACGCAGAGGGGGACGGTTCATCGCAGACGACGAGCAGGTGACCAGTGAGCCCACGAAAGTCGTCCAGCCTCACTGGCTGTTAGGGAATGCGAGTCCAACCCCAAGGATGTATCCCTGCACACCCACGAGAGTGGCCAGATTAAACAGCAACACCACCAAGTGCTGGCAAGGCTGCAGAGAAGCCGAACCGCTCACACGCGGCTGCTGGAAGTATAGGATGGGACCACCACACTGGAAAACAGTGGGGCAGTTTCTTAAAAAACTAAACTTGCAACCACTCCGTGACTCAGCACGTGCGCTCCTGGGCGTGTATCTCGGAGAAGCGAAGACTTGTGTCCACACAGAACCCTGCATGCGAGCGTTCACGGCAGCGCTCTTGCAGAAGAGCCGGAAACTAGGGACACCCAGACGTCCTCCGAGGGTTGTCTGCCTGAACAGTGGCACAGCCACCATGTGGGACATGACTCCGCAGTGAGAAGGAACAGATTACTGACCGGTGCCCCGACCTGGGCGAGTCCCCAAAGAGTTAAACTGAGTGAGAAAAAGGCAACCCCAGGGACTCTGTGCTGTGGGATTCCTTTTATAGGGTGTTCTCCAGATGACAAAACTGCAGAAATGGAGGACAGAGTAAGGTCAAGGCGTAGGAGGCAGGGATGAGGCAGGGGGGATGCGGGGGGGGGGGCGTGACCGTAAAGGGGCCACGGGAAGGGTCCCCGTGGTGGCAGAGTGTTCTGTATCTTGCCTGCGTCAGTGCGAGGATCCTGGTGCGACACTGCACTGTGGTTTTGCAGGACGTTACCACTGGGAGAGATCGGGTAAACAGTACATGACCGTTCTCACAACTGCAGTAAATCTACAGTCATTTCGAATAAAAAGTTTAATCATGAAAAAGATGCTGGTTGCAAAGCATTTGGTTGATTTCATTTTCCATTGGAAAACTTCTAGAGAATTTAAGTGTGAACTTTTTTTGCTCTTTAAAAAAATTATTCATGTTCTTGTAAAAAAATGTTATATGCACATAGTAAAGAAATCAAATGATGCAGAAAAACGCACAGATAAATATTTTTGAAAAAATCACCCAAAACTCACCCTTCGAAAATTACCATAAAGGTAAATTTTAAAACTACGGTAGTATTGGGGCACCTGGGTGGCTCAGTCAGTTAAGCATCTGCCTTCAGCTCAGGTCATGATCCCAGGGTCCTAGGATCCAGTCCCGCATTGGGCTCCCTGCTTGGTGAAGAGCCTGCTTCTCCCTCTCCCTCTGCCTATGCTCCCCCTGCTTGTGCTCTCTTTCTGTCAAATAAATAAAATAATAAAATAAAATAAAATAAAATATAAAATAAAATACAGTGGTATTTCCTTCGCCACACATTAATTTGTTCTTTCCTTCCAAAGACTATCATAGCAGTGTTTGTCCTCATTTTGGTGTCAGGAATCCAGAGGTTGGTGAATTGGGGTGTCTTGATCAAGGTCAGGTGCCCAATTAGTGTCCAGAACCAGCCCCAACCCCCAGGCATTGTTAATACCTTGCCTGGGGCCTGCCCTGCCTCTGTCCTCTCCCTAGTCCCCCAACGTGGTCCTCTGGCCACTCTGACCCCTGTCACCTGGGAACTTGTTGGAAACGCACATTGTCACGCCCCCACCTTTGGAATCAGCATTTCTTGTTTGGGAAGCCCTCCTCATGATTCTTACGATGCCCTGGAGGATGGAAGGTGCTGTGCCGTCACGGTGGTGCCTGAGCCATGGATGGGGCACCTTGAAAACTAGGAAATGCACGTGCGCGTCAGCCGCTGCGTCTGCTGCTTCCCGCGGCCCTCATGTCTGTCTTGATGCACGGATTGCCGGCTCATTTGCGTCACGTGCCGGCCCTGTTCACTTGGAGCCCCGGGGTGTTCAGCAGGGCCCTGCAGCGTCTGGCCGAGCATCTGTTGACCAGCTAAACGAGCCCATGAATGGAGGACAGTTGTGGGTGACTACCTGGTTTCTGTCCCCGCCTCCCGGATCCAGACACCAGTGACCCAGCGGTCATTGCCGCCCAGCGTCCTTTACTTTTCCTCCTCCTGTGGTCTCTTCCACAGATGTCCCCCACATGTGCCGTCTGTGCGGGACTCCGGGAATCCAGGATGGTGCGGCGGTCCTCGCCTTGGGTTGCTCACGCTCCTCAAACATACGCGCATTTCTCTTCCAAGCCTGCTTCCCCTGCCCTGTTTTTATGTGGGTAACGACATCCTTACTCGGCCGTCCTTCGGACTAGAAGCCCCTGCTCGTTCCTCTCCCTGCCTCTGGCTGCCTAACCGGACTTCACACTCATTGCTGTCTAGGGCATGTCTGCTCCGTCCGTCTCACCCTTACAGCCCTGGCTCAGCGCCTCGGCCCTGCTGCCTCTGAGCAGTTACAGGAGCCCATTTGGTTCCCTCTGCCGGGTCAGAGAGCACCTCGTGCACGTCCTTCTTCACACTGCCATTAGAAGCCTCCTTCCAAAGCGCAGATGGACTGTGTTGTCCTGTGTGACCTTCTCGAGTAAGCGTGTGCTCCCCGTCGGAAGCTGATCCCCCCCTTGTCCCCGGCATTGTGAGGGCTCTGGAGGACAGACCTGCTTTCTGCACTCCTGAGAGCCAGCGAGCGTCCCCAGAGGGACCGTGTGGGATGTTGGCAACAAGATCAGCTCTGGAATCAAGAGGCCTCGTGCCCCGGGTCTAACACAAGCTGGGCATCCTTGGGAAAGTCACTTTGAGTTGCTGTGGGTTTTGGTGTCACCATCTAGACGGCGGGTGTAATGAAACATACTCAACCTATCACACAAGGTTGCTGAGAGGTGCAGACACAGTGCACGATGCAGGTGCTTTGCCGTCTGTAAAGCATGGACACGGATAGTGATGCTGTGTGAGCAGCACTTAGAGAATAATTGAATGAAACTCTTTAAAGCACATCTGTGATTCTGGCTCGTGATACCAGTGAGCACGTGTGTTGTACATCCTGTGTCATGGCGGGGTGGGGGAGTGTTCTGTTTCATTGCGAGTTAGAGATGCCCCGGGGGACACCCCCCACGCATTGGCCTAGAGAGAGGAGGCTCTTTCCTGTCTACATTTGGTGGCGTGGCCTGAGTGCCTTAGGGACGGGAATGCGCAGTGAGACATGGAGAAGAAAGCTGTCCTCGCTGCTAACTAGCCAGTCTGCACTCCTGGGGGAGGAAGTGAGGCGAGTCACTCCGTGGTAACTTGCCAAAGCCCGTCCTAACCCATCTGCCCACAGAAGTGACCAGCAGGACAAGCACAAGATCTGCTAGAGACAGATGGACCGCATTAGCCCTGTGCATTTGTGGCCTTCAGGGCCTCAGAACAGCCCGCGACAGCTGCCAGGATAGGACGGCCGTTTGCGGAGGGCCGGGTCCGCCAGGGGCGGGAAGCACCTTTCCCGGTGCTCCCATGTGGGAGCCATTACCGAGGGGGGAGTGAGGCCTGTCTGTGCCGCAGTCAGCTTCATCTGTGACATGGTGGCCGACAGCAAACGGGTCGGTGATGGTTAGACGTGATGAATGTGGCACCTGGGGGGCCGCAGTCAATGGAAGCTGGAAATTGGTGGGGTGGGTAGCACGGAAGGTAAGGCTTCAGGTGTCTGTGGAACGAATGCGTGAGTGCGTGGATGGGAGAGCCACCGTCCGTGGCACTCCTGATCCTGTCCCCTCGGCTGTCACTTGTGTTCTGTACCTGGTCCATCTGGTGGACCCCACAGTGACACCCTCATATTGTGCTTTACCTCTCATCCGCTGGTCAGCAGACCTTTTCTGTTTCCGTTCTTGATCAAGTGGTAAATCTACCACGGAGCTGAGCCCTCCTTCTGGGGGAGGGTGCACATGGAGTGTGGCAAATGGCCAAGACCTGAATTTCTCATTTCTGCAGACTTCTCGTGGCTCAGAGTTAATCCCCCAGCTACTGACAGGGAGAATAAAGGGAGTTGTTTGTATGTAAACTTATATAAGAACATTTTTCACTGGGAGTTTATTTAGTTTGAACTGGAATAAATCTCTGACCTTAGTTTCTTTATCCTAAAAGCAGAGAAAGCTATAAATACTTTTTTGAGGGGTAGGCGGTGACTCCTCTTACCCAAACTGGATCCCTACTGCTTAGAGTCCCAGCGAGTGTTTGGCCAACTGAGCTGAAGGGTGTGAGCATCTGGAAGCAGTGGTTCCCCACCCTGGCTGTGTCCAGGGCCGGGTGGGGGCTCTGGGGAAAGCGTGCATGCTCACTCCACACCAGTTCAAATAGGATCTCCAGGAATGGAGCCTGGGCATCTGTAGGTTTAAGAAGCTGCCCAGGTGATTCTGATGGACGGTGAAGGTTGCGAACCCGAGTCCGAGGCAAGTGGGGGTTCCCGGCAGCCTGAGAACCTCCTGCTTTCACGAGCTCACACTGGCTTTGGGTGCTGCGGGGGAGTAAAGAGTATCGCGCCGATATGCCGCATCCTGCGAATGTCTACCTGTTTTTCAGTTTATTCCAGTGTCTACCCATTCTTCTTTTTCTTCATGGAATCATTTGGTGGTTAGTTGTGCAGAACTACAGCAAGTCTGGTTTGACTGGTGCAAAACGATCTTGGGTGTGAAGGGCTCTGTTGGTGTTTCTTGTCGCCGGTGGTGCCGGCTCTCTGCCGGGCAGCTTGTAAGTACCACCTCTTCGTGCAGGGCTGTGCAGGCGGGCTGCCTGGGTTTTGCCAACTGTGTAATTTGGCATAAGTATTAAAACTTGGGTAAACCTCGCTTTCTTCATCTATGAAATGGGATGATAGGAGCCATTGTCACCTCCCAGACTTGTTCTGAAGTTTAAATACAAGTATGTCTATAAAGTGTGTAGCTTGATGCCTGTTCCTAGCACATGGTAAGGGCTTATAATTTTCTTGATGGAAATACTCAGAGCTAATAAATTTGCCAGAGATAATTCATTTTTAGCCCTTGAACCAAAGATTTCTTCGGTTTTAACTGGTAGGGTTAATTCACCACTTGAATATTGGCCTTGAGAGTACCTTGGATTTCAAACTAGCATAGCCAGGGGATTTCCTAATTGGAACATTGCCCCTAAAAAGCTGGTTTCAGTCTGTATTCACGCATAGTCCTGGAGTTTAATTTGTTTCTTTGGTTTCTTCTGAACCCGGCTCTGTGGTGACATCTGGCACGCAGGGGTTCATCACATTGTGGCTTCATAGGCCGCCGAGGGGACATGATGGCACGCTGTAGGAAGCGTCTGTTTTCTGCATGCCAGCTGGACAAAGTGAGTACGTCCCTCAGTGGCCGGGGCTCATTCTTCTCAGCTCTCCCACCAAACCTCTCATCTTCCTCTGCTTCCTGTCTGACTCCAAGCTCTATCTGATCAAGGACTCTGGTTCCTGGCACTGCGAGGCCACCTGCACTCGGCAATGTCCAACACGTATTAGGCGCTCACTAAATACTTAGCAAATGAAATCTGGGAGAACAGGGTAAATCCACACGTTAAGGTTTAAGCTGTGTGCTACGAAATCTGCATCTACAGAACTTGGTAAATCAGTTTTTTTAATGCAAGTTTAAAATGTTTGAGTCGTTACCTTAGTTCATTCATCACTTATTGAGTGTCTTGTAGGCTGGCATTGGGGAGAGAGGTGAGTATAGCTGATCCCTGCTCTCATGGATGTGTGGTCTAGGGCGGTGGACAGACAGGTGGCTGCAAGATAAATAGGGTGAGTATTATGATGAAGGGGGTCTGCTGTGTGCGCTTGGACCACAGAGCAGTTGGTGCTTTATGAACACAGGTAGCAAGTCGAAACACAGCTGGAATGACTCTACACGTTCGTGCTTGTACAATTGGTGGGAAGTGCCTATGTAGGTGCTTCGTAAACTCTTGAATGGCCTTGGTATGGATCAAATGGCTTTGCTTGGGCCTTGCTTTATCTTCCTTCATTAGGAAAAAGAAAATCCAGAGCAGCATTGCTGCAGGAGTTCTGGACCCGAGGATGGGCCAGTGAGTTTTGACTTCGGCTCTCCTGCTCTGCCATTATCTGGGTGTTGGGGTGCTGTGCTGTGGCAGGAGGGTTGGGTTAGATGATGCTTATGGCCTCTTTCAGCTCTGACTTCAAGACTCATCATCTCAACCCATCGCCCTGGGGAGTGGAGAAAGAATGTGGCAGTTGGGGAGTCATTAACTACATTTCCTGGGACTTTGTAGCCTGATTTTGGGGAATGCCCTGGGAGAAGTGTTGGTGGTCGGTCTCGTGCTCTGCTGTGAGGGGCACGCAGGCGTATTCGTTTTCCGTGGTGTGAGTGAAAGCCTGGGTAAGGTCAGAGCTTCAGTGGAGTCAGCCGGAAGGAGGCGGAGGACTGAGCCCAACAGGTGATGGTGGGTGCATTTGAGGCAGAATTCACTGAATCCCTTCTGTATATGCATTTCTCAGGGATTCCAGCTTCGTGTGATTTCTGTGGTTTAGGCCCAGGATATTTACTATCATCATGTGACATTGAATGCCCTTTAGCCTCTGCTGTGGTAATGTACAGACCCCAGCTCCTGAGTTTAGCAGGGGACAACACCCGGGTGGCTTAGCTGTGCTGAGAGTTTGGATGACCTCAGACCCATCCGAGAAAGTGTGGTCTTGTACGTTGGTTTGGTTCTCTCTCTCAGAGAGCTTCCCGACCCCTTGGAGGAATGATACAACTCAGATCCTGAGCTGTCCTGAGCCCCTGGACTGTGGGGTTGCCCAGCTAGATTGTCTGCAGTCACGGTGCTCTTGGTCGGGACAAGGTGGGAGGAAGGTGTGTTATAAAACTCAGTTTTACATGGTTGTTATCAATGGTGGTAGTGACTTCTTACATTTGTGTTTTGCTTCATGGTTCATGAAGAAGTTTAAAATCCATTATGTCATTTTATCCTCTCAGCAGTTCTGTGCAAAAGGCGGGTGGGTTTTCACATCTCTTGTTTCTCTGGTGATTTTACTGGGGCTCACAGAAGATCAGGGACTTAACCAAGGGCTCTCAGGCATGGTGACCTTAGTTAATGATACTGTTTTGCATGTTTGAGAGCTGCTAAGAGAATAGATCTTAGAACATCTCATCACAAGGAAAGGAAATCTTGTGACTGTGCGGTAAGGGAAGTTGACTAGATTTAATGTGGTGATCACTGGCCATATATACAAATATCAGATCATTATGCTGTATACCCGAAACTCTCATAATGCGATGTGTCAATTACACCTCAATTAAAAAAATAAAAAATAAAGAAGAGGCATAACCAAGGAGTTAGGGGCCCTAGTGGCCCTGTGTCTTCCTCGACGCCCCACTAGGGCTCCATGCTCTGATTCGGACAGTGCTACGTTCAGCCTCCTATAAACCCCTCACCCATTTGGAGAGGAGCTTGTGGGGCATTTCTGTTCAATTTGGAGCCTTTAGATTCCTTGCCCTCTGTTACTTTCTCCAAATGCCCGGGCATTGCTGAAGCCTCCAGGCTGTCCCTGTGCTTGGGGGCCTTCTCTGCCTCCATGCGGTACATGTGTTAACCCCTGTGAACGAGCTCTCGCACTACAGGGACCTCCCCTGCCTGTCCCCCACACTCTCAGCTCCACTTAATGTTCAGATCTGATTGCTTCCTTCTAGAAATGGGATGTGCTGTGTGTGCTGGGTTCTTTTTTCTTTTTTAATTCAAGCTAGTTAGAGCCAAAGCTGAAATAGGTGATAGCAATCAGTGTGCTGTTTTAAGACTGTGATTGCACGGCCTTCATTTCCCCGGTGTGAGCTCCTTCGAGGGTATGGCCATGTCATATCCATCTGTCTTGTCACCACAATGGCTGGCTTGGTGTCTGGGCCGTGGTGAACGGCTGCCGAAATTCAAGTAAGGCCAGCAGAGAGGTATTGCATCTGGAAAATGACGAGCAAGCTAAAGGAATTTTTTCTTAAGATGTTTGCAAAAGAATATTTTAGAGAGTTGACCTGTTTCTCAGTTGGAGTTTAATTTCAGCTCAGAAAGCAGCTGTGTGCCCGAGAGCTTTGGGGTTTCTCTGTGTGACAGATGAATTTAATTGTTGTTGTATGACTGTATTATCCTTTTGTGGCTTTTGTGGACCTTTCTCCCAAATAGAATAGATTTTTATATGAAAGTCACACTTCCTTTTTGAGAAGTGTAACAGTAATTTTGTGGAATGATCTCCTGTTCGTTTAACCCCAAAGATTCCCTGCTGAGAAGCAAACACTCCGCTTTCGGCTGGGGGAACGCAGTCCGGTTCCTGCCTCCTCGGCCGAAGGGCCGCAAAGCATTCTCAAAGCCAGAGAACAAGATGCGTGTGTGCATCATGGAAATTCTCAAATGCTATGTCAAGTGTCTACATTGGGATTTCTGTAAAGTTTTAGGAGCTAAGCGGGTATGTACACGTTACGGTGCGGAGGGAAAAGAACCGTGTTAACAAGCAGAGACTCTGCTTCGGTCTGTTTTCTTCCCGCTGACTGGCTCTCGGACTGTGGACAGGCCACACAGGGCCGCTGAATGCCCTGCCCTGTTAGGCTTCTGTCAAGGGGTTTTTGCCAGAGTCAGTGAGGTAGTGTATGTGAAAGTGCTTTGTGCTTTTAAATTTTGGAAAATGTCAAGCCTATACATGTTTTTGGAAACATACGTAATTATTTGGGAAACATGTTTAACTTAGTCATGTATGCATTTGGCACACTTTTAATGCCGCCGGGATGTAGCACGTAGGCCTTAATTTCTTGGGAATAAGTTCACTAGACTTGCTGAGGGGAAGAGAGGAGCATTTGGTCAGGGAGAATTTGGCTCATCTCGCCATGTACAGATTAGGGTCTCGTTTACATCTTCTCAAAGTCCCTAAAATTTATGTATTTGTCTTATAAAAATTGTCTCTGCAGTTGAAGTGTTTTCTGTGGCCAGGCATGGTTCTGAGAATGTCACAGATGTGAACTCATTAAAATTCTCGTTACAGCCCCAGGAGGATTGTAGTCCTACGATTTGGATCCTTATCTTACAGATAAGGAAACTGAGGCCCAGGGAAACTGAAGCGGCTTGCCTGAGGTCACAGAGCTCTCGTGCAGTAGTTTTGGGGTTGCAAGCCAAGCCTCAGTCCCAGAGGCCATCTCTGAGCCCCCGCTTAAAGGCTACCTCCTGTCATCCCCATACCTCACTCACAGTTTCTTCCTCCAGTGAGCTGTGCGCCCTCTGAGCTCTGTCGGGCTGTCTGTTTTATTTACCACTGTATTCCCCAGGCCCGACCCGATAGCTGGCATATAGTAGGCAAATTTGTGGAATGATTATATGAAAGGGTTTCTGATATTAGCCTCTTATCATTAAAATTCTCATACATCTGTTTTCTCACCTAACCCTTACAATTGTGAGGCGGGCAGTGTTTCCCTCCCCTTTTCCGCATAAGGAAATGAGGTCGTAGAGTCAGGGATTGAGTCCTGGGTTACATATCTTCAGTTCATACGTGTTGTTGTTGTTTTAACTTTCAGATTCTTCTGAAATTCTTTCTTTGGTGAGGGTCATCAGAAGGAAGCACAGGTAAGATTTCATGATCTTCTAATTCAGTGGCATTAAAGATTAAACTGTGTTGACAAGAGCCATGGCGCTGTCTGCTGGGGGTGCTTAGAATAGAGATCTAGGCGTTAAAACCCAGATAGTGCCTGCTCATAACCACGTCAGATGTGAAGTCTGCCTATCTGGCTTGTTTGGTTGGGGGTAAAGCTGGAAATCCTGAGGACACAGGTGCAGTTTGGGTCCCTGCTCTTCACCCAGGACCGCCCATCCCACGGTGGCTCTCCCACGTCCTCGCCAGCCCCGCTCTGCTCTCTCCCTGGCATGTGCCTTCTTAATGGCATTTATGAATATCAGAATTCCCCTGTATGTAATCTGAAAATTGACGTCATGTAGGCAAAACAAGCCAAACAGAGCTTTTAAAAGCGTGTAACACACTCCCCGCTCGTAAAGGAAATACATGTTCATTGGGAAGTGTTTGGAAGTAAGAGACGATAAAGAAGAAAGTAAGTCTCACATCAGCACTATGAACGTTTGGGCCTTGTGCAGAAAAGCATTATCACAGCAGACCAGAGACTGCTGTCCTCTGGGAGGCCTGCTTGCAAGCTTGGCCCTTGGCTGGTGTCTGGAACTTTGATGTCGGGACGGTTCCCACCACCCTGACTGATAAGAGTGGCTCACTGAGCCTGAGCTCGTTGTGCAAACAGCAAGTTTGTGCCTGCAGACCTGCTCTCCTCCCAGGAGTCTGGAACCTTGGTACACGCCAGGCCAAGAGGGCCTGTGTGCCCAGCCCCCAGTGGAACCCCTGTTGCTGGGTCTCTAAGAGCTTCCTGGCGACAGCACTTCACGGGTGCTCTATCCTGTGTAACTCTGAGGGAGAGGACCCCGGAGACTCCCACCCAGTGTCATCTGCACCTCACGCCTTCCCCTGTTGCTGACCGTGCTTTGCGTCTTCTCGCCGTGATAAGTCTAGCTATGAGTATGCCTGTGCGCTGGGTCCTCCTGGCCAGTCATCGAGCCTCGGGGCTAGGGGGGCAGGTCTCGGAGACCCTTGACTAAGGCCTATTCCTTTTCTTTTTCTAAGCATAAAAATTAAAAAAAAAATTAAATAGGTATTGCATCTGTCTGAGATCTCTTTTTTTATCCCACAAATATAAATGAGCATTTTGTCGCATCATGAAATATTCTTTCAAAACACAATTTCTACTTCAGTTACACCTTACGTGTTTTCTGTAATGTCGGGTGTTTGGGTTTTACAGTTTACGGTGCTATTGTAGGTAACGAAACCCTTGTTTGCAGAACTCAGTGTGCATCTCAGCGCAGGTAGTTCTTGGGGGAGGGGGCGTGAGAGAGGGCAGGGTGCTGTGGGTGATCGTGGCAGACGCCGTTCAACTCTTCTTCAGAGAGGGGGTGTCCGCTGGCACGGTTCAGCCGCCTCACCGAGTCCTCAGCAATCCTAACTATTACCAGTCAAGGCAGTTCTTCAATTGGATAAATAATAGATCATTTTAAGTTGCATTTTTTAAAAAGATTTATTTATTTATTTGAGAGAGAGCACGAGCAGGGTGGGGGAGGGGCAGAGGGAGAAGCAGGCTCCCTGCTAAGCAGGGACCCCAACATGGGGCTCAATCCCAGGACCCCAGGATCATGACCTGAGCTGAAGGTAGACGCTTAACCAACTGAACCACCCAGGCGCCCCTTAATTTGCATTTTCAGTTATTAGTGAGGTTTGAATGATTAATTTTCTTTTCTGACCTGCCTATTAATGTCTTTTAGATTGAGAGTTTCCGTCCTTTGCCCAGATATTTTGTGACTGTTCTGGGCTGGGATAGTGACCTCCCAGGGAAAACCCTTGTATCCTCACTCCACCGTACCCACCCCCGGCCTCTGGCATGGTATGCGCTGAAGAAGTGGGCTTTCCTTACACGGGAAGCATGACTGCTGTTGCCCATCGACGAGGTGCATCCTTAAAGGAAGGCCCCGATGTGGGCACTGGAATTGATACTGGCCGTGGGAAGGATGCTGCGACATCCTGCGGATGACGGGGACAGCAGCAGCTGTTCTGTGGGGGAGAGTGGCAATGAGGGGCCTCTATCTGTTTATCACTAGCAGTAAGGGTGTGAATATCTCCACCCGGATGTGTCCATGTATTTCTCATGAACTGTAAAAAGACTCAGAATGTGCAAACCTTACTGAGCCAACTAAGCCCCTGTGATTGCAGAAGCCACATGAGGTGGTAGCAGGGGCACAGAGGCACGGAAGGACTCTGTCCCTGTGTGCTGAGTCCCTCCTCGGCGAGGACTCGACCACGTGGCACGTTTGTGTCTACCACGGCTACTGCCAGGTCTTTCCGGCCACTGGCAGAAAATATGGCAGTGCACGTGCGGCCACAGTGACGGGGTGGGGAAGGGGAGCTGGCGGCCGGAGCTGTGCTTGTGTGACAAGCTGACCCTTCACCTTGACTGTTTATAGGAGGTGGTAGGGAAGGTGAGTCATGGAGGATGGGGGTGCAGTCGCTGCGCCTTCGAGTCCCTGGGGCGATGTCTGGTATCTCCCCTGTGTGTATGGCGCACTTGTTTCCGCACGCGTGGCAGCGCTCTGGAGGCCGCTAACATGCCAGTAGCGCGGGTTGCCCCAGAGGAGGGGCTGGGATCGGAGGTTAGAGTGGAGGGAGAATTTCACTGTTTTTGCATAAATCTGAATTTTAATTTTTGCTATTTTATTGTTGAGTACATCTTAATTATGTGTATGCTTTAATAACATTTGTAATGAAAGCAATATTTACTTTTGAAAGTTTGAAAAAAGTGTGAAATAACCCGTGACCGTGGACTAGCGATTCAGCCTTTCCGCGCCTCGGCTGGGGAGTGGGACGGTACCAATTTTATAGGCTTATCACGAGGGTTCAGTGAGAGAAAACTCAGAGCCCGGCACCTCCCGAGTGCATAATAAATGTTATTACTTCAACGTTTTAGTAGAAAGAGAATGCTTACAGGCCATCATGGTGTCTGTTGTATAAATACCTCCGGGCCGTTGTCTTAGTAGAAAGAACTTGAATTCAGCTCTGGCTCAACAGTGTGTGGAAGAGCATTATTTTGGGCATCAGGAGACTCCGACTGTGAATGGGGCTGTGTGATTAGCGTGCAGTCCTGGCAGCTCCTTGTTCCTCCCGTGTGTGGTGGGAGCCGTAGCACGTTCCTGTTGCAGGGCCAGGGGAGCCTTCCCAGGCACGCAGCAACAGGAAAGCCGTGGGGCTACGGTGAGGGGCAGGTGCATGCGTGAAGCAGAACGCATCCAGAGAACCCAGCGTGGTCTGTCCTGTGCGGAGAGTGGGCTCCTCCTCTGTTCCTTGCCACCTTCAAGAAAGCAGGCCGGTCGAGGAATCCACCCGTGGGACAGCCTGACAGCCCCGGTGTGCCGGTGTGCCGTGCGCTGTGTTGATTTGGCCCGTTGTCGCGGCAGCAGCAGCAGACGGCAGGCACAGCTTGCCTTGATTTGCATATCTGGGTGTTTCTGCTATTTATAAACAGAAAAGGCGTGGAAGGCTGTTTGTGGCAAGCTGGCAAATCCGGCAAAATATGGACAGTTCCGTGAGTACGGTTTGCACGTGCGCGGGCCCCAAGTGGTCACATAAACAAACACATTGGCCCATATTTAAGAGTCGCTCTTAAAAACAGTCAACCGTCGGCCA
Organism: Ursus arctos; assembly: GCF_023065955.2. NCBI lineage: Eukaryota > Metazoa > Chordata > Mammalia > Carnivora > Ursidae > Ursus > Ursus arctos. The sequence continues at coordinate 3,512,787 of NW_026623111.1, forward strand.
TATGGTTCATCGACTTTTCCTTGCAATGCAGGGATTGATGGCCAGACATCTGAAATCTGAAACCATCTTAAAACAGTTTTATGCCCCCCCTCCCCCGCTTCTTTTTCCATTATGAGGAGAGAAGAATGGAGGGAGGACAGTGTCACTTTACAGAGGCTTTTGTCACCGTCTGTCCTATTCCCTGTTGACCTGTCACAACGTTAGCTCACCACAGGTCTGGTGGAGACGTTCTTTCTCCTCTTCTCTGCGGCACGGTTCTCTAGCATCTGTCAGTCCCTAGTGTGTGTTTCGGTTTGTCTGTTCACACTGACACACACGTGGGCTCCCAGGAGGCCAGGTTATTGTCTCGAGTCACCGCTCTACCCTCAACCCCGGCACGATTAGAATTTGTTGAGTGAACAGGCGGGGTGAGACGGCTGCTCTTCCCCCCTCTGCCGTGTCAAGAAAAATGCCTGTGGGAGAAGTCGAGTGAGCGGGAGTGGGGGACTGTAGGCAGTGAAGCCACACGGGTCGCTGTGGGATGTCTCGTCAGCCCAAATACTTAATCTGGAAGAAGGTGTGGGTCTTGAGTTGCAATGTACAGACCACTTCCTTGGGAGATTAGTAGGTGGTCACAGCGTTTCACACTGTCCCAGGTGTGTGTCTGTGTGTCTGTGTGCATGCACACGTGCCACGGGCTTTTATCCTGCTGCAGATAGAATATACAGCCTGAGGCCCAAGAAAGCGAGCTGCCCAGCATCACCTGGATAGAGCGGGACCAGAGCCTACCTGTGTCATTCCCAGAGCCTTTCAACTGCTCACCTCACCACCCTCTCCTGCTCACACTGTCTTCCTTGACTCGGAATATGCAGGCATGGGGGAGAAAATGTACCCAGTGCCACAGGCGCAGAGAAAAAACCCAGCAGCTTAAACCCAGTCTTATACCAAGAGCAAGTGGTGATTTTTACAATAGCTTTAAGTTTCACAGTGCCTTACGTTTTCTCATAAGTTTTATAAAACAAGACAATCGAAGGAGTTTGGGGAATGGTGACTTTAGAAGAAGGGGGAAGTCACATAGAGAATTGCAATTTTTTACTTTATTCTCAGCCTAGAATTGAAGCACTTTGGACTCCTACCCACGCTACAGCTTTAACTGTCACGTGGCCAGTCAGTACCCATTACTTTAGAAGAGCAGATGCAGGCCCCAGCTCTCCCCTCTAATGGTGGTCTCATTAATTTTAAATTCAAATGACAGGAGCAGCAGATGGCGAGGTGGGGTAAGTGTTCAGATGTTTGGTCACAGACAGCTCTTTGCTTCCGCACATTACGTCGGGACCCGGGACTGGCTGAGCCCACAGAGAACTGACGGTGCTCTGTCCCCTCGCCAGCTGGGCTCGCTCTCGCGCTGGGTGCCAGAGGATTGCTCTCCTGCAGTCAGTGAGGACGGACCGAGGGTGGTTCTGAAATCCTGACGGGCTATTCGCACCATCCATGATTCTGAAGCAGAGCTATCGGAAGGCTGTCTTCTCTTTGTATTTCAGGTCTTTCAAACCTGTATCTCGAGGCTACATGAGCTAATTAAGGTCTTCTTCAGCAGGTAATTTAGTATATTATTCACGGATGTGCAGAAGAGGTGTGTCCCACGGCACAGGCCCCGGCACTTCGTTTGCACAAGGCTGTGGGCCTTAGGACACAGCCTCATCTTCTGCATGATCTAAATGTGAATTCTTTCTAACTGATTTTCTAAATGAGTGACACTGAGCCCGGAGTGTACACTTATGTAAAGAGATACACTTTTATTTTGTCTGAATTCAGATTTTACATCCGTATAGAAATGCAGCCATAGAACTGGCCCAGCCCCTCTCTCCTCCCTTTATAAAATCCGAAGGTACTTCCAGGGAGGGCATGCTCCCTGCCTTTCCCCTCACAGTCTGCACACCTGTCCTCCTGCCTACCTTCCCTACCTGTCCCCCCTCCTCTGGGCTCTCTGCAGAGGGAGTGGCCCCCGCCAAAGCTTTCCCAAGGCTGCATGGGACCGTGGGCAGAAGAGGGGGGTCGCTACCTGCTGTCCCATGGAGGGTTAACCTTGCCAGTGCTGCGGTCTGGTCGTTGAGCAGTACCAAAAGCGTGTCGTTCTGCAAAACCGGAGGTCAAAGTGACGGCAGGACAGAGCTCTCTGTCAGGATGCTCTGTGTATTTTATTTTTTTAAATTTTTTTATGATTTTTTATTATATTATGTTAGTCACCATACAGTACATCCCCGGTTTCCAATGTAAGGCTCGATGATTCATTAGTTGTGTATAACACCCAGTGCACCGTGCAGTACGTGCCCTCCTTACTACCCATCACCGGTCTATCCCATTCCCCCACCCCCCTCCCCTCTGAGGCCCTCAGTTTGTTTCTCATAGTCCATAGTCTCTCATGTTTCATTCCCCCTTCTGATTACCCCCCCCTTCTTTATCCCTTTCTTCCCCTACCGATCATCCTAGTTCTTATGTTCCATAGATGAGAGAAATCATATGATAGTTGTCTTTCTCTGCTTGACTTATTTCACTTAGCATTATCTCCTCCAGTCCCGTCCATGTTGTAGCAAATGTTGAGAACTCGTTCTTTCTGATAGCTGAGTAATATTCCATTGTATATATGGACCACAACTTCTTAATCCAGTCATCTGTTGAAGGGCATCTCGGCTCCTTCCACGATTTAGCTATTGTGGACACTGCTGCTATGAACATTGGGGTGCATATGGCCCTTCTCTTCACTACGTCTGTATCTTTGGGGTAAACACCCAGTAGTGCAATGGCTGGATCATAGGGTAGCTCAATTTTTAACTTTTTAAGGGACCTCCACACTGTTTTCCAGAGTGACTGTACCAACTTGCATTCCCACCAGCAATGTAGGAGGGATCCCCTTTGTCCACATCCTCTCCAACAATTGTTGTTTCTTGCCTTATCTATTTTTGCCATTCTAACTGGCGTAAGGTGGTATCTCAGTGTGGTTTTGATTTGAATTTCCTTGATGGCTAATGATTTTGAACATTTTTTCATGTGTCTGTTAGCCATTTGTATGTCTTCATTGGAAAAGTGTCTGTTCATATCTTCTGCCCATTTCTTGATTTGTTTATTTGTTTCTCATGTATTGAGTTTGAGAAGTTCTTTGTAGATCTTGGATACCAGTCCTTTATCTGTAGTGTCATTTGCAAATATCTTCTCCCATTCCGTGGGCTGCCTCTTAGTTTTTCTGACTGTTTCCTTGGCTGTGCAGAAACTTTTAATCTTGATGAAGTCCCATAAATTCATTTTATCTTTTGTTTCTCTTGCCTTTGGGGATGTGTCATGAAAAAGGTTGCTTTGACCGATGTTGTAGAGGTTGCTGCCTATGTTCTCCTCTAGAATTTTGATGGATTCCTGTCTCACATCGAGGTCTTTCATCCATTTGGAGTTTATTTTTGTGTATGGTGTGAGATAGTGGTCAAGTTTCATTCTTTTGCATGTAGCTGTCCAATTTTCCCAGCACCATTTATTGAAGAGACTGTCTTTTTCCCACCGGATGTTTTTTCCTGCTTTATCAAATATTAGTTGCCCAAAGAGCCGAGGGTCCATTTCTGGGCTCTCCATTCTGTTCCATTGGTCTGTGTCTGTTTTTGTGCCAGTACCATGCTGTCTTTGTGATCACAGCTTTGTAGTACAGCTCGAAATCCGGCATTGTGATGCCCCCAGCTTTGTTTTTCCTTTTCAACAGTTCCTTGGAGATTCGGGGCCTTTTCTGTTTCCATACAAATTTAAGGACTATTTGTTCCAGTTCTTTGAAAAATGTCCTCGGTATTTTGATCGGGATAGCATTGAAAGTGTAGATTGCTCTGGGTAGCACGGACATTTTAACTATGTTAATTCTTCCGATCCATGAGCATGGAATATCTTTCCATCTTTTTATGTCTTCCTCAATGTCTTTCAAGAGTGATTTATAGTTTCTAGAATATAGGTCCTTTACGTCTCTGGTTAAGTTAATTCCAAGGTAACGTAAGGTTTTTGGTGCTATTGTAAATGGGATGGATTCCCTAATTTCTCTTTCTTCGGTCTCGTTATTCGTGTATAGAAATGCAACTGATTTCTGAGCATTGATTTTGTATCCCGCCACGTTACTGAATTGCTTTATAACTTCTAATAGTTTGGGAGTGGCTTCTTTTGGGTTTTTCATATAGAGTATCATGTCGTCTGCGAAGAGAGACGTTTTGACTTCTTCTTTGCCGATTTGAATACCTTTGATCCCTTTTTGTCGTCTGATTGCTGTTGCAAGGACTTCTAGTACTATGTTGAATAATAGTGGCGAGAGTGGGCATCCTTGTCGAGTTCCTGATCTTAAGGGAAAGGCTTCCAGCTTTTCCCCATTGAGAATAATATTTGCAGTAGGCTTTTCATAGATGGCTTTTATGAGATTGAGAAATGTACCTTCTATTCCTACACTCTGAAGGGTTTTAATCAGGAAAGGATGCTGTATTTTGTCAAATGCTTTTTTGGCATCGATTGAGAGGATCATATGGTTCCTGAGTCTTTTCTTGTTGATATGATGTATCACGCTGATTGATTTGCGAATATTGAACTACGCTTGCATCCCAGGTATGAATCCCACTTGATCGTGATGGATAATCCTTTTAATGTACTGTTGGATTCTATTAGCAAGTATCTTGTTGAGGATTTTGGCGTCCATATTCATTAGGGAGATCGGTCTGTAATTCTCCTTTTTGAGGGGGTCTTTGCCTGGTTTGGGGATCAAGGTAATATTGGCCTCATAGAATGAGTTTGGTAGCTTTCCTTCTGTTTCTATTTTTTGAAATAGCTTTAGGAGAATAGGTATTATTTCTTCTTTGAATGTTTGGTAGAATTCCCCAGGAAAACTGCCCGGGCCTGGAGTTTTGTTATTTGGAAGGTTGTTTATCACTGACTCAATTTCTTCATAATTAATAGTCCTGTTTAAGAAATCAATTTCTTCCTGTTTCAATCTTGGTAGTTTATAGGTTTCCAGGAAGGATTCCATCTCTTCCAGATTGCTTAGTTTATTGGCATATAGCTGTTGATAAAAATTTCTAATAATCCTTCCAATTTCAATGGTGTTCGTCATGACCTCTCCTTTTTCATTCATAATTTTAATAATCTGGGTCCTTTCTCTTTTCTTTTGGATAAGTCTTGCCAGTGGTCTGTCAATTTTATTGATTCTCTCAAAGAACCAGCTTCTAGTCCTGTTGATCTGCTCTAGTGTACTTCTGGTTTCTGCTTGATTGATTTCAGCTCTAATTTTGGTCAACTGCTTCCTCGTGCGTGGATTAGACCTGTCCCTCTGTTGCTGTTCCAGCTTCTTGAGGTGAGAATATAAAAACTGCATTTTAGATTTTTCTGTTCTTTTGAGTGAGGCTTGGATGGCTATGTATTTCCCCCTTAGGATCGCCTTTGCAGTATCCCATAGGTTTTGGACTGTTGTATTTTCATTCTCAATTGTCTCCATAAATTGTTTAATTTGATTTTTGATTTCCTGGTTAATCGAGTCATTCCTGAGCAGGATGGTTCTTAGTCTCCAAGTGTTTGAGTTTCTTCCAAATTTTTCCTTGTGGTTGAGTTCCAATTTCAGAGCGTTGTGGTCTGAGAATATGCAGGGGATAATTTCAATCTTTTGGTATCGGTTGAGACCTGTTTTGTGTCCCAGAACATGGTCTATTCTTGAGAATGTTCCATGGGCATTAGAATAGAATGAGTATTCTTTGGTTCTGGGGTGTAGTGTTCTATATATATCTATGAGGTCCAACTCGTCGAGCATGGCATTCAAAGCCTTTGATTCTTTGCTTAGTTTTTGCCAAGGTGTTCTGTCTATTTCTGATAGTGGAGTGTTGAGGTCTCCTACTATTAATGTATTTTCATTTATATGTCTCTTTATTCTGGATAAGAGTTGGCTTGTGTATCTTGCTGCTCCCCTGTTGGGGGCATATATATTTATAATTGTCATATCCACTTGTTGAATACTTCCTTTAAGAATAATATAGTGCCCTTCTGCGTCTCTAACTATAGTCTGTAGTTTAAAATCCAATTTATCTGATATGAGAATTGCTACCCCAGCTTTCTTTTGAGGTCCATTTGCGTGAAAGATGGTACTCCATCCCCTTACTCTCAGTCTGAATGCATCTTTGGGTTCGAAGTGAGTCTCTTGTAGACAGCAAATAGATGGGTCATTTCTTTTTATCCAATCTGCAACCCTGTGGCGTTTTATGGGATGGTTCAAACCATTTACATTAAGACTGATTACTGAGAGATATGATTTTAATAATGCCATGTTGCCAGTAAAGTATTTGTTTGTATTGGCTGTGACTTTCTGTTCTGTATCACTCTTGGGGCCTTTTTACTTTTATAGAACCCCCCGTAATATCTCCTGTAGGGCTGGTTTCGTGGTTACAAAATTGGTTAGTGACTGGCGATTCTGAAATGTCTTTATTTCTCCATCAATTCTGAATGACAGCCTTGCTGGATAAAGGATCCTTGGCTGCATGTTTTTCTCTGAAAGAGCTTTAAATATGCTCCCCCAACCCTTTCTCTCATTCCAGGTCTGTGTAGACAGGTCTGACGTAATTCTGATGCCTTTGCCTTGGTACGTGAGAAATTTCTTTGCCCTGGCCGCTTTCAATACTGTATCCTTGGATCTAATATTTGCGAAATGCACTATGACGTGACGTGGCGTAGGTTTGTCGTGGTTGAGCTTGGGAGGGGTCCTCTCTGCCTCTTGGACACGAATGTTTGTTTCCCTCGCTAGATTAGGGAAGTTTCAGCTACAATTTGTTCAGATATTTCTTCTAGACCTCTGTTTTTCTCCACCCCCTCGGGGATGCCGATGATTCTAACATTGGATTGTTTCATTGAGTCAGTAATGTCCCGTAACCTACATTCGTGGGCTTGGATTTTTTTAAGAGCAGCTTCTATTTTGTTTTTTTCCTCTATTAACCCATCCTCCAATTCACTAACCCGTTCCTCTGCTTCTGTGACCCTGGCTGTCAGAGCCTCTAGTTTTACCTGCATTTGGCTCATAGAATTTTTAATTTCTGTCAGATTCGCTCTCATTTCTGTCCTTAGGGATTCTATATTCTCAGTAACCTTTTCGTTAATAGTTTTTTCAATTCTACTCATCATTTTGACCATCGTTACTCTGAATTCCATTTCTGATACTTTGGTTACATCCATATCCATTATTTCTGTGGCAGAGGCCACAGACTCACTGTCTTTTCTTTGCTGGGGGGGGGGGGGCTTCTCCTTCTTGTCATTCTGATGAGGAGAGGTTGCGGGGTTGTCCAGAGCCCAAATTATTGACTGGGTCCCAGGCCGTGCCCCTTGTTTTATAGGGATCTTAGGGATGTGGGCTTCTTCTTTAAAGATTATATTTATTTATTTATTTATCTGAGAGAGAGAGAGAGAGAGAGTCAGCAAGAACGGGAACAGAAGCAGGGGAGTAGGAGAGGAAGAAGCAGGCTCCCAGCAGAGGAGCCCGATGAGGGACTCCTTTCCGGAACGCCGGGATCACGCCCTAAGCCAGAGACAGGCGCTCAATGACTGCGCCACCCAGGCGCCTGGGTTGTGGGCTTCTTGATTTTTCAGCCTGCCTTCTGTGTTCTGGGGGAGGGGCCTGCCGCGCCGATACTCAGGCAACCCTGTTTGGGTAGAGTCTCCGTGTCCCCTGCGAGGGGGGATGGGGATGGGCACCCTGTGAGCCGGTCTTTCCAGGCTTTTGTTCTCTGGTGGCTTTCCCTGGCGGTTTGCTGTGCCTCTTCTGAGAGTCAGAGTAGCAGCGGCTGAATTTCAGCCTCTGTCACAGAACAGAGGGATTGCGGCCCGTTCTCCACTGATGTTCTGGCCGCTTTAACTCTGTTACTGTTGGTGCTGCTCAACCCTGCAGCGTCCCGGGATGTGCGCCCCACACCCGGCGTCCCTGCCCTCACTTCCAGGGCCAGCGCGTCTCTGTCCTTTGTGTTTCTAATGCTGCCAGCCGCCAGCCGCCCTGCGCGCTCCGGAAGCTCCCGGTCTCAGTCTGGATCCAGTGAGCACACCGGGAGCTCTGTGTATTTTAATCATGGGTGGAAAGCCATGGAAAAATATGTGATTCCTAAAATTTGGGGTCAGAGGGAAGTCAGGGACTTGATGTGGAGTGACAGCGGAGCAGGGAGGTGAGGGTGTAACAGACATGCTGTCCGTCTCCCTGCTAGGCGCCGGCGGACGCGGGGCTGCCTCCCATGTTTTGCTTATGAACTTGTCTTGTAATCATGTTCCAACTCCCACCATGATGTTCCTCCTCTTCCGTGATGATGTTGTCCCTGGTAGCATAGTCCTCGAGCCGCATGCGCCACGGAAGTGTTCTTGCCGGTACAGGGTGCTGTCGGCGCAGTCTGGGGTAGGGAAGTCACAGCCCAGGGACGAGGCCACCCCTTCACCACAGCTTCCCAACCATGCCCTTTCTTGACCTCTGCCTCTGACCTGGAGCTCCTGCTTCCTCTGATGCCTGCTGAGATTTGTTCCATCCTTCTCTTCTGGTGTCGGTGAATCACTGCGCTGTCACTCTGTCGTGGCGCCCCTGAATCCACACGTGACCACGTGTCCACATTTTTGAGGTTTTCACTTGTGCCGTTTTAAAAGTCATTCTTACAGTTTCTTGTGGGTTGCGAGACGCTTTCGGAAGCAAATTCCATGCGGTGTATTGCCGTGTGTTTATTTTGCAAGGCTAGCTTGGTTGGAGGCCACGTAGAGGAAGCAGGAGGGTGGGGGACAGGGGCAGGGCCTCACGGGCAGAGACGGAGTCCTGCCGCCACCAGCGCACACTCCGGCTTGTTCGGGGGTGTGCTGGCTTTCCAGCATCCGCACGTGGCCAGCAGCACGCGGCTCTCCTGAGGTCCTTGTTTTAGAGTCGAGGCTGTGGAAAAGAGTGTCCAAGTCTGGCCCAGAGAGACACTAGAAGGACAGTTTGCTAAGTAACCTGGAACGGAGATGGTTTGCACGGGCAGCATGGGAGGCGCTCCAGGGTGTGGCGCCGCCTTTATGGGCCCTCCTGGCAGCATTACAGGTTTCTGGGGGCTTCGGGGATCACTGGAAGCGCCAGGGATGGCGTTCTTGTGGGCTGCAGGCAGTCAGGATTCACTCCGTGTCCACTGGATAGCGGCCGTTTCGCTCCTGGCCAGGGTGTAGGTGAGCCGTTCTCCCGGCAGGGCTGCTGGAGGTGTTTGCTGTGGTTCGGGCGTGAGCGAGTGATGTGCGTTTGCATCCGCTTAAACCACGAGTAAGCGGAACACAGCCAGGTGCTGTCGGCCACGTTGTGTATTAGTCACTGTTCCACCTCCCAGGCAGACTCTTGGTGATGTTTCCTTGAGCCCTCCTGCGCGCGCGCGCCACCCCTAACACGCCCCTTCGCACCCATCCCTACACACGTTTTCTTTCCAAAGCCCCATCCCCCCAGGCGGCCACTACCAGGCTGGTCCCTATTTGCCATGTTTGCTTCCAGCACTTTCCCAGCCCACTGCCCCTTCCTATTTACCTCCCAGTTACCAGTTGTCCCCAGTGGGCCTGCCTTCCTCATTCCTGCTTTGGAGGCTCCTGGGGTTGGAAGCCACCATCACAAATTCCAGGGTTTTCCAAACCTTGTTTTATCAGGACCCGGGGATGGCGGAGAGGCTGAGGCTTATGAGCTGTGCGTGTATATGATGACGGTGGGATTTTCTCCGGCACTGGCAATGTTCATTGTGCTTAGCGGTAAAGAATGCTTGACTTCCGCCTTCTTAGCGAAGGATGGTTTGTGAACCTGGCCTCGCTTGCAACAAGAAAAGCACGATTTGCATGTCATCTCGTTTTGTATTCTTGAGTGTTGAGGGACAAGCTGTTCTTGAGCTCCTCATTCGCTCAGCCACGGTTGACAGTGTGCTATACCAGCTGCTCCACCGGCCCCTGGGACCAGCCCCTAGGGGAGCCATCCCCCAGGATGGCCTGCGGCAGACGGGGGTGCTGAACTAGCAGAGTTTGGGAGTGCTGTACTGGGGTGCCTGCAGGGTGCAAGGCTGAGCTCCTGTGCCTCCTCCCCGAGCAGCTTGTTCCCCTAGCTCTGCGCCCCTGCCAGAGCACTCGTCACGATGCTTTGTATGTCTGTCCTTCCCATTTAATGGAGAGGTCTCGAAGGACATGCCACGGGCTGTGTACCCATTATTTTGACATTCCCATTCCCCAGCACCGTAAGATAAAAGATGCACAAGGACTCTCTACCTTTCATGGAAACTAGATGGGCTGAAGGAGGAGTCCCCATGGCTGGGGGCATGGGGGGGAGACAGAATGGACTCACAGAGGGAGGGAGTGTGTTTTGTTCCTCAACTTTCATTTGAAATCACACAGACATAGGGAAATGTCGCAAAAGTAGTACAAAGAACTCCTGTACGCCCTTCACTGATTCCCCAAACATTTTACAACATCAGTACTTCCACTCTCCCTCCCTGTCTCTCACTGTGTGTGTACGTGTGTGTGTTTATTCATTCACTCATTCATTCATTCGTTCATTCATTACCAAACTGTTGGGAGTGGAGGCTGGATTGCAGGGCTGAGGTGAAGAAGTGGCAGAGGAGAGGTTGGTTGGGCGCCCTCACAGCAGTCGGGGCTGGAGAACACAGTGGTTGGGCCTGGTGGGAAATGATAAGAGAGGTGAGAAGTGGTCCGACTGCTGTGTTTCGAAAGGAGACCCTGTAAGATTTGCTGACAGGTTGGATAACAGGCTTCAGGGATTTTGGCCTGAGTGGCTGGAAGACTAGCGATGCCATTACAGAGATGGGGAAGACCGGGAGGAGTGGGTTTTGGCAGAGGGAATCAAAAGCCGGTTGTAGGGATAAGACTGAGGCCCAAGCACAGAGGCCCTGGAGCGTTGAGGGGAAAGAGCAAACTGCAAGACCTGAAAGAACGTGAGTAATTCAGAGAGCTAGAATTAGCCGATTCTATTCGTAAGGAAAGAGCCGCAAAGGTGTAAGGTGTCTCCAGCTCGTGTGCACGGGGCTGCGCCTGCCTGTGTTACACAGTCTGCAGCGTTGGTGGAAGCAGCTGGCTTTCATCTGTAGGCGCACGGAGCTCACCCCCACGTCCTGTTTCTCGTAATGTGCCATCTGTGTCCCCTGGCCTTTGCTTTCACAGCTCTTTGTCACCAGCCCTGTCGCCTGCCCCCGGGGTGTCTCCCACATGGGACCCCATCTCTCCATCTCTCCAGCATTCCTCAGGAAGACTAGATTCACTCTGTTTTCCCACAGAGGGCAGCTGGAAGTGTGGATGGGGTCTCAACTGCAGATGGGAATTTAGGGGAGATTACTGTATAAATGGTGGGGGAGTCATGGAGCTGGAGGAAATCTCCCAGGGATGAGTGTAATTAGGAGGAAAAAGCCCTGGGTCCAAGAAGATGAGCGGGAACAGCAGAGGGAAGGAAGAGGAATGGGAGGCATGCGGAGAAACTGTGTCCAGAGGGGCGCATGATGGGGGTATGGTCAGATGCTGCCCCATCGGTGAAGTGAGGGCAGATGTCACTGACGGTACAGGAGCCGGTCAGAGGAGGGGGCAACGTGATGAGGGAGCCTGACTGAGTGGGAAGGAAGGGATTTGGGGGATGGTGTAGACCTCTCTTTGGAGGGAGCTGGCTGATGAAGTTAGGTTTGTTCTAGATGGTTCGTCATGACGGTGTGAGCAGTACTTAGTTTATTTCGTCACCTCTGGATCCTTATCCGGGGGAGCAGATTAACACCCTTTAGCTGGGAAACTAAATATGTATTAAAAATCTCTTTGTTGTGGCTCATGCTGTATTTTGGACATTACAAGGGACATTTTCTCTATGGAAATAGGGCCCTCTGGATCAAGAAGTACTTCTGAGAGGGACACACACTTTCACCCAGAAATGATGAAGTGACAGAATAGTTTTCTGCTTTCTTGAAGCACGGACTCTTGAGCTGGTGCTTGCTAAAATGGCTAGCTGGCATTCCTGCCAGGTACCTGTTGTTACTGAGAAGACACTGGCCTGTCACGTGGGAGCCTTTTGTCTTTGAGGGAGGGAGTCACCCTTCGGCAGGGGGCTCATTTTCTCCTCTGAAATGATAGCATCTCTTCTGCAGATTACATCGGTATTCAAATAATGTTAGTGACTTGTTTGGAAGACGGGTTCTCGCCAGGTTTGGGGGGGTGTCTCATGAAATATACAGGAGAGATTTGGTTTGGTTTCTCCAAACCAAGGGCCCCACTTTGTGAGATGATGCTCTGTTCTAGCAAGTTACGTATCATTTAATCCTTGTAACTACTCTTTATTATTTTTCTTTAATTTTTTTAAAAGATTTTATTTATTTGACAGAGAGAGAGACAGCCAACGAGAGAGGGAACACAAGCAGGGGAGTGGGAGAGGAAGAAGCAGGCTCCCAGCGGAGGAGCCTGATGTGGGGGTCGATCCCAGAACGCCAGGATCAGGCCCTGAGCCGAAGGCAGATGCTTAACGACTGAGCCACCCAGGCGCCCTGTAACTACTCTTTAAAGCAGAGATTATACTAGACAGAAAGTTTTCTACGAAGAATTATACTGATGACGATGAGGGTAACCTCACCATCTATTGAGGATGTATCCTGTGCTAAGTTCCTCACATGAGGACATTTAAGAAGAAACATGTTGATGAGCTCTGTCATTGTCCTTTTCCGGAGAGAGGGTAGTGACCTGGCTGTGTCCTCGAGGCCCCAGCTAGGAAGTACAGGGACAGGATTTCAACCCAGTTGCTTCAGCTCCAGAGTCTGTGCCCGTTCGATGTCTGAGCACAAGTCCATCATCACATTCTTTGGGGAAGCCGAGTCTCGTCTGTTCTGTGAGCGTGGACGCTCTAAGCCCTGAGAAGCTAACGGGAGGCCAGCCATCCTCTTTAATTGGCTTCCACTGACACACGGACATATGTTACTCAGCCCTCGGTGCCCACCGGCCCTCCCCGTCCACATGGGCATGGTGGGGGCCCCATCTGCCGGAGGGGGGCAGCGGGGGCAGAGCGACAGAAGGCCTTTCAGCCTGCCTTCCCCGGAGACAAGCCCGTCAGCCCCACGCTCCCTGTGCCGTCTGAGCCCCGGTTCTGTGCCTGCTATCAGGAACCCCAGAGACGCTTCTTGTTCCGCTCTCAGGAGGCCCTGGATGGAAGCGGAGCCCCGGCCGTGGCACTCCACCGTGACACCCGAGGCCTACTGTCAGCTGCTCCGCTGGTGGGCCCTCCCCTCCGGAGTCCGTGCAGACTCATGTACATGCCGAGCAGCAGTGGGGGGGCGGCTCGGGCCATGCGCACTCTGTGTCCCTGTAAGGCCGGGTCCATACGAGTCGGAGGATGGTGAGCCCGAGGAGCGGGTTTGGCCTCCCGTTTCTAACTGCGCTTCAGCTTTTAGCAGACTTGCCTTCCAAGACCTGGGCCTGTCCCGACTGCCTCTGTTGGCATTGGATGCTGGCTCTTGGCCTTCAGGCTTGCCTTTCTAGACTTTGTTTCCCTGGACCCCCAGAATAGAGGCGAGCAAACTTACGAGGTGGCGAAGATCTTAAGCTTTCGGCTTCTGTGGTAGGTATTCTAGTCCACTGCTGGAGCACGAAAGCGCTGTGGCCAGCCAGTGAATGGGCGTGCCTGCGTGCCACCAAAACCATGCTTCCAGACCTAGGCTTCGGGCCAGATGGGGCCACCGCTGTCCTTCGCCTCCCACTGAGATGGATGAGACACCAGTTTGAAGCCTGGTACCAAGACCTTTTAGATCTGGTTAAACCTGTTTGGAGAACATTAGCCAGAGGCCAAGCATGTCTTTGGGGACAACGTTATTATTCATCTGTCCCCTCTCCTGACGACCTCACTGGTGGTCTGGACCCAGCTTGCACTGAAAGGTCCCTGGGGACCCCCGAGGTTGTGTGCTGTGGGTGGGAGGGTGCTTCATGGCGAGCAGGACGGTCACTGTTTCTTCAAGGAGCCTTGTTGCCAGTCAGCCCGTCCACTTGGTCTGTCAGACTCTGTGGGTCAGGGCTCCGGGGACCAGCAGCATCACATCCCCTGGGAGCTTGTTAGGAAGGCAGACCCTCAGGGCCCCTTACCTGCTGATTCAGAATCCGCATTTTAATAAGCACCCCCCAGGAATATTCCCCTGGAAGTTTCAGATGCTCTGATACGGGGGGTTCTGGTCTGGAGGACAGAGAGGAAGCACTTGGAAAATGCTTTTCTCTGCAGCTGTTTAACAAAGTATAATGACAGAGCTTGATTGCTGAGAATACAGCTGTGCTTTGATGGGCATCTTGTAGACTCGTCACCGAGTGCTGTCTTCCTGACAGAAAGGGGCTGTCCGGCCCACTCATGGGGAGTGGCGTCAGAAGTTGTAGACTAGCTAAAAAAATACGAGCAGAAGTTTCTGCCCCCTCGGAGAGTGACTGGGCGCACTGCCTTGCTGTCTTGTGCCTCAGTCTCCCCAGCACGATAGGAGAGGCAGGGATGACGGCGTGGGTTTAAAGCTCTCACTGGTTACTGGATTCTGTTTGATCTTTGTCAGGCCATGTGCCTTGATGCTGTCCTCCTGCCCCTGCCATCTCAAGGAGGCTGCTTTCCTTCCCCTTAGTCATGTGTGACCCTTCCTCCCTTTCCGCTTCTGGCTGAGGTCTGGGGTTTGGGCACAGCTGGCTGGGCCGCGGGAGTAACCTGAAATGCACTGTCTTTCTGGATCTTCAGAACCAACGTGAGGAAAAGCTCAGATGTGGGGAGGGCCACTTCTGAGTTTGTCGGAGGTGAGCGAGCTTCGCCCACTGGGCAAGTCTGAAGTCTGAGGGCCCTGCCTCCCTCCATCCCCCCGACCCCAAGCCGCCGTCTCCAATGACTCAGGCTGCATAGGTGCATATAATGGCGCTGGGAGTGTAATAGAGAACATCCATTGTCTCAGTTACTGGAAACGGGGTATCGTACCATGGGGGGCGTATCCTAATGGCCATGGGCCTCCCTCTCCCATGGGAGTTGAGTCTGTGAGCAGCTTTCCCACTCTGGAATCGCTCACTGCTTCCTCCCCCACAAAGCTGCTGTCCCAGCAGTGACTGTGGACATCTGCAGAGCTCTCGGCTCTCCCACCCGGCAGCTGGGGGCCGCTGCGCAGGCTGCCGGCTCATCTTTCATTCTGTGCTGAGAGGCCTCGGTGTTTCTTTTAAAGCGATGTTTCTCCATTCGGAGACGGTGCCAGGGCCTCTCTCGTGCCCTGAATTAGCACTGTCCCCGAGGGTTTTAGAGGCGGTGTCGGGCTGGAGAAAGCACCTTCTGGGCACGCAGACTTGCCTGTTAGCCCTTTCTGTGGCCTTGGTCCGAAGGTCCCGTTCCTCCCTGAGCTTCAGGGTCTGCGTTCATGAAATCTAGTGTTAGCTGTTAGACTGCTCTAGATTGCCTCGACTTGGGAGCCTCCCTCATGAAGAGAGAACTCGGTCAGCAGGAAGACGGATGTGCCCTGAGAGGGTGGGCTGTGCTCCTTAGGGCCCGGTGAGGAGGCAGCAGCTGGAGTGGGAGGCAGGCGCCCAGCCCCATGCACCTGTCCTGGCCCTCCCTTCCTCCCCTGCTGGGCCGTGGGGACCAGGGCCACACGCGGCCTCTTCGTGCTTGGTGGAGAGGGCGTCAGCTAGCTCTGCGGTGCTTTTCCCCGAGCCTTGACCTAGCCCGCTGGAAGGCTTTGTGCTTCAGCGGGATCCTGTCCACCCTGGGAGAGGGCAGAGCTGGTCCGGGTGCAGTTTGCTCCTGTCCTCTCCAGCCTTGTGGGCCATGAGCCCCTCCCAACTCCATTGGCTTCAGCGTAGCCTCTGGTTGTTTGAATGAGACCCAGTTTACAAGTTCAGTCTGCCTTTCTTTCCCCTTTTGTTTGTTTTTATTCCTTCCTTTGATGAGAATAAGAACCCATTCATGAATAAAAATGCAGTGCCGCTTTATGGTAATGAAGAGCGCTCATTCCCTGGAGCTTTCTGATTCTCTGTGCCTGTGATTTAGGAACCCCGCTTTCTTCCTTATAAAAGCAGAATTAGCCCCTGATGTGCCAAGCCAGTCGAATGTTCTTATCCCGTCTGCTGTGATGTGGCAAAATCTTTTCTTAAAATCAACATTTGCTGCAACATGGAGGGCACTGGAGGAGATAATGCTAAGTGAAATAAGTCAAGCAGAGAAAGACAATTATCATATGACTTCTCTCATCTATGGAACATAAGAACTAGGAAGATCGGTAGGGGAAGAAAGGGATAAAGAAAGGGGGGGTAATCAGAAGGGGGAATGAAGCATGAGAGACTATGGACTCTGAGAAACAAACTGAGGGCCTCAGAGGGGAGGGGGGTGGGGGAATGGGATAGACTGGTGATGGGTAGTAAGGAGGGCACGTACTGCATGGTGCACTGGGTGTTATAAGCAACTAATGAATCATCGAACTTTACATCAGAAACCAGGGATGTACTGTATGGTGACTAACATAATATAATAAAAAAACATTTAAAAAATCCTGTTTACCTAGATTTTCTCAAAATGGCATTGTCTGGCCTTATCAGATACAATATACAGAGTGTCTCCTGTTCGACTCGACTTTGACTTGACTAGGTAGGGTTTTCTCCCTGACCTTGAACTGTCTGCCTCTAACGTGGTCAGCTTCGGCCCCCAGAATCCGAGTCCTGCGAATCCAACGGGACATGTCCATTGCCTGCTCAGACCAGGGCACCCCCCATCTGCGCTCTCTCACTGTACATTAGCTTTGCTGGTTCTGGAATTTCATAAAAACGGGATCATACAGTGTGCCATTTTATGCTGCTTGCACAAGTTACGCATGTGGGTGGTTTGTTTCTTGTTATTGGGAGGAGATATCCCATTGTGTGACTACATCATAATTTGTATATCCCGTATTTGCTAGAGGTCCTTTAGGTTGTGTGCAGTTTCTGGCTGTTGCGAGTGAAGCTGCTGACGTGTTTGTGCGGACACAAACGTGCAGTGATTTCTCCTGGTTAAATACCCGGGAGTGGAGTTACTGGACCACGTGGTAAATGTGCATTTCACTTTACAAGAAGGAGTCAGACTGTTCTCCGAGGTGGCTGGTGCCACGGAGGCTCCCCCCCACTGGGAAGGTAGGAGGGCACTGCTTGCTTGCGGTTTCATCAGAGCCTGATGTTATCAGCCTTAAAATCTGGTCATTGTGCGGCAGGTAGAGGCGTGTCTCCTCATGATTTCAAGCTGCTTAACCCTGATGACTAATGACACCAGCACGTCGTTCTGTGCGTCTCGGCCATTTGTGTCTTTTCCTACGTGCGAAGTGTCTGAGTCCTTTGCTTGGTTTTTTGGTGAGGTCGTTTGTACGTCCTCAGTGTTCATCGTATAGATGTAAGTGCTTCGTCAGACGTGTGCATTGCGAATATTTTCCTAGTGAGTTCTTTCAAAAAGCCCAGTTTATTAATTTTTAAATGTTACATTGGTACTTCGTGCTATCCTAAGAAACCTTGGGCTACTCCAAAGTCACAAATAATCGCTCCCACATTTTCTTCTAGATGTTTGGTGGTCTTGTTATATTCAGGTCTCTGATCCGTTTGAGTTCATTTTTGTATATGGTGTGGTGCAAGGGGTCAAGTTCACTTTTCCCTACCCACTTGCTCAGCGCCCTCAGACAAAGAAGACTCCGTTGAGGTGTCTTGGCATCTTTGTCAAAACTCAGTTGGCCATTTGTGTGGGGGCTTATTTCTGGACTCAGCTCTGTTTCACTACCCGTCCTAACGCCCGTGCTGCCTGGGATTGGTTGTTGTAGCCTTCTACTAAGTCTTGAAGCTCGGCGAGGTCCCCCAACGTTGCCTTTTCTCTCCCCGTGCATCTATTCTTGTTTGTTTCATTCTCATATATTTTAGAATCAACCTTTTTTTATTTTTCTTTTTGCAAAAACCACTGCTGGGAATAGATTGAATGGAAATCCTTGAATGGATTATGTTGAGTCTCTAGAATAATTTGGGGGGACAATGAGTATATTGACAGTCCAGAATCTTCCAATCTGTGAATATGGCATCTCTCCTTTTATTTGGATCTTCATACATGTTCTCAGCAACATATCATAGGTGTCAGTGTATAGATCTTTCATGTATTTTGTTAAACTCGGTGGGTATTTCATGTATTTTAATGCCATTACACATGGAACTAGTTTTTCTTGTTCTTTCACTTTTCAATTGTTCATTGCTAGTGAGAAGCTGATGATTTTGTAGAGAAACTGGCAGGGGAAACAGACCAGGGCGTCCACCCTCCTCTGAGTTGGTCTAGGAGGGTTTGCAGAGGGAGGTGGCACTTGGTTTTACCCACAGAAATCTCGGTTGGCAGAGAAGTTGAGCGCTAAGGCAGGCCTCTTTCAGAACACTTGAGCCAAGCTGGAGGCAGGAACGCGGGAATGTTCTGAAAAGGAGGAGCAGCGGCTGGATTGGGCGGCCCAGAAACACAGGCGGGGTGTGGAAGGTGGTGCCTCTGTGAGGACGCTGAGGCCTCACTCACAGGGGTTCACTGCCGGACATGGCTGCACTCCACTCGGGGGGCGCTCGGATGCTTTATGAGCACGGGACGTGGAGCCATTCTTCCTCACTCATTCATTCATTTACAAACTGTGTAGTAGACCTGAAAATAAAATAATAATTTTAATATTATATATATATATATAACATATGTAATATTGCACCTCAATAAATTTTAAAAATTGCAATAAAATTTACCATTTTAACCATTTTTAAGTATAGAATTCAGTGGCATTAAGCACATTCACACTGTTGCACGTCACTACCCTCCATCCCCAGAACTTTCCCATCTTCCTAAACTGAAGCCCTGCACCCATTAAACACTAACTCCCCTTTCGTCCGTCCCCCAGCCCCTGGCTCCCACCATCTACACTCTGTGTCTAGGGATCCGACTACCCTGAAGACCTTGTCGAGGTGTCCTTTGGTCCTGGCTCACTTTACTTAGCATAGTGTCACCGAGCTATGTGTGTGTCAGGGTTTCGTTCCTTTGTGGGGCTGAGAGTGTTCTGTTGTATGAACGGACCACACTTTGTCCATCTGCTCGTCCATCCACGGACACTGGGGTGGTTTCCATCTTCTGACCATTGTGAATACAGAAGCGTTCTTCTTCTTTTTTTTTTTTTCCCAAAACTTCAGATTCCAGTTACATAGACCCATTCCTAAGGGTAGAGGACCTCGGAAATGAAGTAGGGGTTTGGAGCTAGAAAATTTGACATAAAATGGTTGACTAGATGCTTCCTTCATAGCGTCTATCCTCCTCTCTGGCTGCTTTTATTTACTTGCAAGCTGTTTGTTTGTCTCTCTAACGTGAGTGTAAGAGATCATGTCGGTTTTCTTTATTGTACCCCCCACACTTAGATACCCAAGTACTGGGCACAGAGGTGGTTTTTAGCAAATACTTAAAATCTAGTTCATGCACAGGCAGACTTGCGTTTTCCTTTTCCCTCCTCCTATGGCTATCGTTGTACCATTCCCCTGCCCGGTGTGCCTCTTCCTGCGCCAGCCCCTCTACGCCAGGTCCTCCTGAGTGCCACCGTCACAATCACCTTTGCAGAGACCGAGACTCACCGATGCCACCTTTTTGAAGACGCTCTGTGACTCTCCCTTTCACAGACTAATGGATCGGGGGTCCTAATGTGTATCTGCCGCTCTCGATCGTGAACCCTTGGGCTTCGGGCTTGCTTTCAGCTTTGACCAGTGTCTTGAGCACGTTGGAGCGTCACAGCTTACTCCTGAATTAAAGTGAACTGGCGCGAATGGAATAGAAATACTGTGCTCTCAATATCACGCTGAAAACTTTGTTCACAACCAGCTTGATTTTTATCCAGAGTCTCTTCTACCAGCTTAGGAATGAAGCTTCAGGATCCAGGAAGTCAGGTTGCATATATTATTAGGATTATAGAAGACGTTGCTTGATTCAGGTTTTGTTCCTCTTTTGCTTTCTCTGAAATAATAGAAGGATCTTTCCTTTAGGGCTTGCTTTTTCTATCCATGTGTTAATCTGATTTTTTGTGAATCACGATGATTTTCGGAAGGAATATGTTCTGCAGATTTTTACATTAATTCCTTTGGGTCCTTTTTGCTGGCTCTCTATAATCCAGAAAGGAAGATTCTCGGGACTTAGAATGTGCATATATACACATACTCTTGTAAAAATGCAGGCTTTCCTCTGGGACATTGATAAATATCTCAAAGATCCAGTTTTCAGTCGGTCCTAGAACTAGCCATCACTGTCGTAGGCCCAGACACCAGAGAGTGACAAGGAGAAACCTTCTTTACTGTAACTTTTCAGAGTCAAATTGAACCAGCCTTATTGGAATGCCCCTAAAGTCCCAGGCTTTTATTTATAGCCTTCCCTGGATCTCCGGCAGTCTTGCGAGGCACATAGCTGTTATTATCCCTGTGGTGTAGACAGGGCAGTGGGAGTCCAAGGAGTTTGGTGGCTTGTGCTCAGAGCCCTCCATCTGGTCATTCAAATCATGGTCATCTGAGTCTTGGGGAATTTTAGACGTGGTCTAGCTGAGGGAAACTTTCTAACCAGACAGCGTCTAAAGCTATGCTGCTTTTCCTGAGCTCTCTCAGCCCAACCTTGCGGCAGCCCATTGAGATGATCTGCAGGGGCCTGTGGAAATATGTGCAAGAGGCTGCATGAGGAGTCGTCCCTGTGACCCTATAAGGGAAAATATGCAAGTGCTGTGCTCGAGTATCAGCTCCTTCGCTTCAGAGCCACGCAAGTCCTGTCTGTCCTGAGCGCACCCCGAATGTTCTCCTCGGTGTCTCTGCTCACAGAGAACGGCCCCGACCCCACGGTGGTCAGCCTGTCCGAGGCAGTGACCTTGTCAGAACCCTCCTTTTGCCACTTTTGATGCGTGTGTTCTAAGAATATCACAGAAGACATGGTTGCTATGAGAGGACAATCCAGGGTATTTTCCTCTGCAACTTTCTCTTCCAAACAAATCTCAGGAATTTTGTCTGTTATGGAGACGTAGAAACAAACGAGTGAATGAATTCACCAAACACACTGCGAGTGTCAGTTGAGTGCTGGCTCCCGGGTCGGGCGCTCTGCTGGGTGCCCTAGGCACAGAGAGGAGGCAGCGGTCCCGGACTTCAGATGCCCCTGCCTGCTGGCAGGGACAGACAGATTTACCCGTAATTCCGGCAGGAGCCGGGGGCTGTGATGGAGGCAGGCCTGCCTGGTGGGGACGGAGCTGCTTCCCGGGGCTGGAAGGTAAGAGGCAGCCCGGGTAAGAGGTGTGGCAGTGGGTGTGCGAGGGCGAGCCGGGCGCACCAGGGTGAGGCCCACTGCAGAATGCAGCCGTGCATGCCTCGGTCCACGGGCTCCAGCGAGCCTGATGCGTGTGTGAGAGCTCGCCGTTCACTGCAGTGTGAAACACAGCGTGGGACTGGAAAGAGAGGAGTCTGGAAGAATAAGCAGAGGCTAGTTAAGATTCTGATACAACATCAGGAAAAGTCACTGAAAAGAAGAAGGTAGGGGGGATGGGCATTTTCTGAGAAGCAGGTTGATCTTGGGACCAGCCGTGGTTTACAAACTGCTTCCTAACTGGAGTCTCAAATCCAGCACAGTGGACCTGAGGGAGGGGGAGGGGGACTTTCGTGGAACTAGCTCCCCAGCTGTGCAGCGACTGAGCCTCTGGAGATGGGCAGCTTGAAGAGAGGTGTGCAGGCCAGGCGGCAGGTGCTGGCGGGAGGCGGCTGGGGGCTGCACAGTGTAGTCCCCCCACCCCCGCCCCCCGGCTCCATGTTCTCTTGTGACGCCTGATTTGGAGTCCTAGTGAGAAAATCTTTTCCCGCACCAGGGTTAGAGAAGAACTCATCTTCTATTTCTTAGAGGATTTGAATGGTCTCACTTTTTATATTTTGATTCTCAAGTATCTTTGGAGTTTTTTCTAGTGTATGACGTTAAGTAATTAAATTTATCTTTCTTCTTTCCCCAAGTGACGAGCAGTTGTCCTAACTCCAATTAAGAGGTCCGTCTCTTCCGCATTGGGTTTGAGACGCTGCCTTTATCAGGGGCCACATGTCTACATGTATACGGGCCCCTTTGTTGACTTTCTCTTCTGTAGAAGTGACCCAACTGGGAATTTATGTGCCAGTGTCCCAGTTATTTTTTAAGCTTTTATTTATTTAGTTAGTTATTTTAGAGAGAGAAAGAGGGAGCATGCACGAGCTGGGGGAGGAGCAGGGGGAGAGAATCTCAAGCAGACTCCCTCCTGAGCGCAGAGCCTTACTCAGGGTTGGATCCCAGGACCCTGAGATCACAGCCTGAGGCAAAATCGAGTCTGACGCTCGACCAGCTGAGCCACCCAGGCGCCCCTCGCACCTTTTTAATGATAGAAACTTTATATTTTGATAGCGGATAGGGCCAGTCCCTCTTCATTGTTCTTAAATATCCTTGCATGCCGGCTGGTATAGTCAATTTATTTGTGAACGTGGAGAGAATTGACATCTTTCTGATGTTGTCCTCTCCATAGGCAACGGACACTTTTCTGTTTGTTCAGATTTACTTCTTTGTCTTTCAGGAATGTTTTAACTTTTCTGTATGGAAGTTTTGCACATTTCTTTTTAAATTTAAGTGTTTTACTTTTTAAAATTGCTTTTAAATGAGATCTTTTCTTTCATTCTGTCTTCTAGTATTTATTGTTTGGTATAAAATTAATATGTGAAAAGCAAAAGTTTCTGCATATTCTACTGTACTTAAGGTTTTTGTTTGTAGTAGTTTTACGATTGATTACTTTGGGATTTCCCATCAGCTGCAAACAGAGATCATTTTATTTTTTCTTTTCCGTCCTTAAGTTTCTAAGAGCCTGCTTGTTTCTCATTGCATTGGCTAACACTTCCAATGTAGTGTTAAAGGCGGTGGAGCAGATGGTGTCCTTGACTTGTCCCTGACCTTACCTGAAATGCCTGAAGTCTTTCTCCCCGAGTAGGATGGTGTTCTTGTTTTTGTTTGTCTCTTAGTGTCTTAATCCTTTCAGACTGCTCTAATGAAATACCATAGACTGGGTGGCTTGTGAAGAACAGAAATTTGTTTCTCCCAGTTCTGGAGGCTGGGTGTCTGAGATCATGGTTCCAGCATGGACAGGTTCTGATGAAGGCCTTCTTCCGGGTTGTAGACAGCCTCCTTTTCATCCTCACGGGTGGGAGGGGCAAGGGCACAAGACTTCTCTGTGAAAGCTCCACCCTCATGACCTCATTACCTCCCAACGGCCCCACCTCCTGATATCATCACATTGGGCTTCAACATATGAATTTTGGGGGGACACAGACATTCAGCCTATAACAGTTAGTGCGTGTATTTTATCAAGCTAAGAAAGTAGATATCAATTCCCATTTATGGACTTTTAAAAAAAATCATTAATGAGTATTGCATTTTGTTGAAAGCTTTTTCATGACCTACAGATTAATAGACCTTATGAGAAGATCATGATTCTCTCATAAGGTCTATTAATATGATGAGTTGTATTCATAGATTTTTGAATCGTGAGTCATCTGTGCATTCCTGGAATGAACCCTCTTTGGTCATGGTATGCTATTAATGGATTGTATTGATTTCTGTTTGCTGATATTTTATTTAGGGTTTTTGCATTGATATTTATAAGTGACATTAGTCTTTGGTTTTCTTTTTTTGTGCTGTCTCTATCAGGTTTAGGCATCACTTTTGTAACCTACTTCTAAAAAAGAAAGTATTTGAAAATGTTCTGTATCTACCCTCTGGAATAGCTTTTGTAGTAAGGTTTGGTGTTTAAGGTTTGATAGAATCCCCCTGTAAAACCATCTGGGCCTGGGGCTTTTATTTGTGAGGCTAATTCTTTGACAACTTTCCCTACTTCTTCTATGGAAAAATCGATCTGTGTACGCTTTCTTTCTTTCTTTCTTTTTTTTTTTTTAGATTTTATTTATTTATTTGACAGAGATAGAGACAGCCAGCAAGAGAGGGAACACAAGCAGGGGGAGTGGGAGAGGAAGAAGCAGGCTCATAGCGGAGGAGCCTGATGTGGCGCTCGATCCCAGAACGCCGGGATCACGTCCTGAGCCGAAGGCAGACGCCTAACCGCTGTGCCACCCAGGCGCTCCTGTGTACACTTTCTAAAACAATTTGGTAAATTGTATTATTTTCTGTGAAATTATGTATTTCCCCTAGTTTCAAATATATTTTCACAGAGTTGTACAGAATAGTGTTTCCTGACTTTTCTTAAGAGAGGGGGGCAGATATTTAAGGGTGCCATAGTTGAGAAGATAAGAAGTGTGTGGGCAGTGTTCACTTACTGTGTTCATTGATCCCAAGTTACAGTGAAGTTCTAGTAAGATGAGCATATGCTAATCATAATGATAACAGCTACCATTTGTGAAGTACTTGGCTCTGTGTGTAGAGCAGCTCATTTAATCCTCATTACAATACTGAGATGCATAATCAGCATCTCGTTTTAAGCATGAGATAATTTGGGGGAATTATTCACTTACCCAAGGTCATACAACTAGGAAGACTCAGAACTGGGATTTGGATCTGATTTGTGTGACTGCAAAGGCTGGGGTCCTTCTGAGAAGCCACAGATGAGGAGGGACCAAGTAGAGATATAGAGAGATTCTGGGAAGGAGGGATCGGGATGGATGGAAGGACCACTCGTCTCTAGACATGCACCCCACTCGAGAGGACTGGCAGCATTTGGAGGGGAAGGGAAGAGAGTCAGCCGGGTGATGGCAGCAGGAGGTAACCCTGGCTACGGTGGGCAGGGACTGCAGAGGATCACACAGTGAGAAGGGCACGTGGAGGCTGGCAGTTCAGGGCACCAGCTAGGGATGGGGGGTGTGGCTGGGAGGGGGAGAGCCAGGGGCACTGGGGAATTAGGGGGAAGCATGTACTCATTTTCAGCTGAGACTAGGTGAGGGAAGTTACCCACATCTAGTTTCTTTGCACTAGGTTAGGACTCCGAAGGGAAAAGCTGCCTGGAACGGATCTCAGATGAATACGTAGTGTTGAAAAGACATCCCGCCACCTTCCTGGTTGTCTGGAGACGCTGACTAGAGCTGAGGTTGCAGACAGCACTAGGTCTCTTCCCTCGTCAGTTTGCAGACTGAGGAGAACATGGACATGGCAATGCGTGTAGTCTGTCACCCGTGAACATGGAGTGGCAGGAATCTATGAGCCTTGCCTTGCCTTTTCTTACCAAGCAGCAGGAAGTTCTGGACAGTGAACTGTGTCTTCCTAGAGCCGGTCATAGCAGGCATTTCTTCTCCTTGTTTGCAGGATTTGCTCCCAAAGAGCGGTTTGGTTTCCTGAGAAACTGCGGGTGGACCCTGGGCGCTCCTTCCTCACCCCCGGAGGAGGCGTGTGAGGAAGACCGTTCCGTGCAGACCAGGACACTCCTGCCTGGCCATCAGGCCTCCTGGCTCCTGGTTCCAGCCTTTTTACCAAATCCTGTGTGACCCTAGCAGGTAGGTCCCTTTCCTTCTCTGGGCCCCGACTTCCTCCCATGTGAGTTAAAGACGCTAGACCCCATGGGCCCTTCTGGCTTTCAGATTCTGTGATTTAGGCAGTAAGGTGAATCAAATTCCTTTAAAGTGGCTTTTGGGTCCCACAAACAATAGCCCGTTTCTTTCATATTGTTCAAATAAATGAACCCACTGCCAGACCTGAGCTAGAGGTTTGCTTTCAAGAGTAGAGGGGTTGCTTTGCAGAGGAAGCATGTTGCTGGGCTGAATTATTGGTCTGCCGAGCTGTCTAGCCTTTACTCACACTTTCCCTTTTCAGGACCGTGGAAGACACTGACCACATAAGAGAGAGGCGAGTCACTTGATTTAGTGCAAACATCCTTTGGCTAGGGAGGAGGGAGCGCTGCTTTTCAGATGCATAGAATATATCCTGAAATGCCTCCAGGTGATTTCCCGGTTGCCTCAGGAATCGTAAATTCTGTAGCCAGATCTTTTGTGTGGTGTGGGCATTTGGGGAAAGAATTGTGTTTTTTTCCTGAAGATCACTGATTTACATCTATGTCCTGATCCCAGTCTGTGTTCAGTGACTCCCATTCTGCCCAGAGGAGGATAACGGGTGGGAGGGTTAGGGGGTCGAACAAAGGAGGCAGGAGCCCTGGTTCTAGGGTGGATGTGTCCCCACTTTGCTTCCTGTCCTGGATCAGGCTCGTCACCTTTCATTTTATCTCTGCCATCTGTGATAGTTTGAAGATATCGGGATTGTGAGGATCAAGGGATAAAATACACTGAGAGTATTTATATGATAGAATAGAACTAGCTGTTATTCTGAATGCCAAGCCCTTCGGCCTGTTCCGGGCGTACAGGTGGGAGCAGTGGAGCAGACCA
Source organism: Ursus arctos (assembly GCF_023065955.2). NCBI lineage: Eukaryota > Metazoa > Chordata > Mammalia > Carnivora > Ursidae > Ursus > Ursus arctos. The sequence goes on from NW_026623111.1 coordinate 3,539,157, forward strand.
TGCCCTCGGTGAGTCTCCAATTCTCTGAGCCTTCTTTTCTTCATCAGGAGGTTGAGGGAGTAAGATGCTGTTTTTTTAATACAAGAAGCACTGGCTAAAATAGCTGTGTCAGGTGCAATTTGAGCAACGTCCTTGAAGGATGTGATTGTGTAGAGAGCCTGCTCCACGCGTGGGAAAGAGGTCACTTGAGCTTGAACACCGAGGAACATAACCTAAGAGGAGTGAACGTCCTCGCCCACCACGAGCAAAACGTATCGTGTGGTGGTGTTGCGAGCGGAGGCACGAAAGCCAAGCAGACTTGGTACTGACTCCCATCCTGCCCCTTATTCTGAACAGCGTAACCTTGGGCAAGAACATAAGCTTTCTCCATCTGTAAAATGGTGAAACTGAGTCCCGTCTCAAAGGGCTAGTGTGAGGATCAGCCGTGATGTGCATGAAGCACTTGGCGTATTGCCTGGCACGTGGTCTGCGCTTGGTGGCATATATCATTCTCTATGCGACGTCTCTAGGGAGCGATGATACTTTGTGGGGTGGAATAGGCCTGTATCGTAAGGAGGACTTGGGCCGGGAGTACCGGAGAAGGTCAGGAGGCACCTGTGAGTCTTTCCTGACCTGGGAGATGCGGGAGGGAGTAAGTGTCAGGCAGTGGAAAAGCTGGATATCGGGAAGCTATGTCCTGGGTGCTGCGTGGAGAAGGGCAGTCAGGAAGCGTCTCTGAAAACCTCACCTGAATCCCTGGACGCTGGATCACTGTGCCTGTCCTACGAGAGTGGCTCAGAGACAGCATGGCAGCACTGTAGGGCACAGCCAGATGCGGGCTCCTCCTGCCTCCTGGGCGTCCTGCAGACCGGGGTCACGCGGTGCCCCCCCCACCCCTGCGTGGGCGTACGTGTTCCCCCTGCTGCTCGACTCTACTTAGACTTACAGGAAAGCCATGTTCGTATTAAGAATTTTAAACTGAAAATTGGGTGCAGGACCTTCTATCTATCTATCTATCTATCTATCTATCTATCTATCTATCTACCTACCTATCTGTTTGAGAGAGACAGAATGCCTGCACAAGCAGGGGTAGCGACAGGCAGAGGGAGAGAGAGAAGCAGGCTCCCTGCTCAGGACCCTGGGATCATGCCCTGAGCAGAAGGCAGATGCTTCCCCGGCTGAGCCCCCCAGGCACCTGGGTACAGGAACTTCTCATCCCTCCCTTGCCTCGGTGGCATGTCTGGGAGCTATGGGAAGTCATACTCCTACCTTCAATGTGCATTTGCCAAGTGCATGGGCACCAGAAGGAACCCAACGATGTATGGGACTCTGTCCCTGCCCACCAGGACAGGCAGTCCAGTGGGGGAGGTAGGCGGCTCTGTCCCTGCCCACCAGGACAGGCAGTCCAGTGGGGGAGGTAGGCGGCTCAGTACGTAGCTATAATACTCTATAGGGCTCTGGTGAAATGCATCTCCCTCCTAAGTTTTTCAAGGATGTGTTTTCTTAATTGTAACTGACCATGTTACCGCTCTTAAAAAATGACCGTGCCGTCTCACCAGGCGGGGTCTCGGGAAGCCTGTCAGAGGCCGTCTGTGTGTCTTCCTCTCTCCTCACCTGGTCTCTGGCGTCTGAGCATATCTGCCTGTGCTCCCCCGTGTGCTGCTGTCTGGATCCTTTCCTCCTCTGGCACTGGCTCCTCCCTCCGGCGTGTATGTACTTTAACGGGGCGTCTCCGTGTCTTTAGCTCCGGAGATCCCACTGCCCACAGGTTCCTAGACCCAGGCAAACTCAGGAAGGAGACTCGGGCTGGCCGGCTTGGGTTAGGGCAGCCCAGAGAGTTATAACCTGGGAGCAGGAGGTGGCTGCAGGCCCCGTAGTGTAGCTGTGGCTGCCCAGAGGCCGCCTGTGGCAGAAGGCGCTGCTCTCTGAGCCGTGGAGCACGGCTGGGCAGGTGTCCCCACCATGGATACGGCAAACTCCCAGCAGGGAGGGGTCTGCGTCAGTCCTCCACGGGAACTCTGTCAAGGAGCTCAGGGCAGAGACAGGACAGACTCAGTCCAAGGTCCTCTTCAGACATTTTGATGCTGCGAGCTGGCACCTAAGTGAAACCTTACAGGATAAAGGTGATTTGGCTACATGCAAGAGAGGCATTTTTGATAAGAAAATATGTGTATGAAGTTGGGCTGCTGTGAGTTTCACATAGGCCCATAAGCATTTTCAACATTTTTGCTGATAGCTGCCCATCGATTTTTGGACAAGGTTGATATTTTTTATTGTGGTACAATGTATGTATCATAAAGTTTGCCATTTTCACCCTTTTTGAGTGTACAATTCAGTGTCACTCAGCACGTGAACATTGGCATGTAGCCGTCACCACCGTCCGTCCCAGGGCTGCTTCATCGTCCCCAGCTGTAACTTATCTCCCCAAACTGAAACCCCCCATTGAACACTAACCCCCCATTCTCCCTCCCGGCCCCTGGCAGACACCACCCTACTTTCTGTCTCAATGATTTCGATGACTCTAAGTACCTCGTATAAATGGAATCATACAGCGTCTGTCCTTTTGTGACTGGCTTACTTCACGCAGCCCGACGTCCTCCAGGTTCACCCGTGTTGTAGCAGGTGTCAGAATGCCCTTCCTTTTTAAGGCTGACAGAACCCCATTGTGCGTAGAGACCACATCGCTCTATCTAGTCATCCATCAGCGGATGTGTGCGTGGTGTCCACTTCGGTCTGTTATGAATAATGCTAGCAGTCCTTCATTCTTAAATTATAGATGAGATGGTTTTCCCCTCAGCATCATCAAGAAGTTGTTTTACTAATGAAAAGGACCTTAAAGACTTAATCTAACTTCTTCATTTCCTAGAGGGAAGCTCTTTCCATTCAGACAAGTGAACAGCCCAGGGACACACCATGCCTCCTTTGGACTCACTTGCCATCTCTCTGTCCTAGACTTACCTAAAATTGTGAGAGCTTTGGTAATGACAGCAGCGTGGCCTCAGGTAGGATCTTTAGTCCTGAAGAGCGTTGTAGACTTGGAAAGAATCCCATGGACCGAACTTTTTTGCTTAGGACTTTTTGGTCTCAAAATATATATTGAACATTCAAAAGAGCTTTTATTTATCTGGGTTATCTGTATATATTTATCATATTCAAATCAAAAAGTGGCAGATTTTTCAGGTATTTATTAATTCATTAAAAATATATTTATGAAAAGTAACAGCATTTACCAAAACAAGCTAATTTGTGAGAGAATAGCACGTTTTATATTTCTGCAGGCATCTCCCATATCTGGTCTGATAAAGATTGCCGGGTTCTCGGATCTGCTCCTGCACTCGGATGGTTGTGGGCGTTGTTTTAGGGGAAGCACATAAAGAAAATCTGGCCGCACAGATACCTAGTCCGAGCAGAATAGTTCAGAAACCCGTCGGCGCTCTTCTTTGACACTACACCAAACACGGGCAAGGGCTAGCTCCTTAAAGACTCGTTGCAACGTGGGATCCGAAGCTGAGTCACAGGACGCTTCTTCCTCCGTTACGTTAGAATGTTTGCCCTTATCTCATACACTGGATGGATCCTTGCTCCTGTGTGATATTCGACCTCACTGTTCACGGAACAGTTCAGATCTTCTGAATGCTGACGTACCGTGTTATACCAGGTCAGAAAAGTGCATTGGCCAGTGTCTGTCCCCATCTGATCAGGAAGGTCTCTGCTGAGAAGCTGTCGTGCTCACGTTGGTGGGTACAAGGGTTCGAAATTCTCACTTCCATTTGGAAACTCAAATTTTATCATTGGCAACCAATGCTGTCATTGTTTACCTTGACGTGGTAAGGTCGCTTTGTTCCCAGTTGGGAAGATGTTAGTCAGACGCTCAGTGTGTGTCCTTGTAGTGTGTGTATCATTTCTTCGTTGGTGCGCACGCGAAAAGCAGCCTAGTGTGACGTGTGCCTCAGACAGCGCGCACTTGCTTTTCCTCTGACAGCCGTTGTCCTTGGGTCATCAGGAGAGGGGCTGTTCGCATACTAACCATTTCATCACATGGGATCCCCAGAAAGGTGCATCCTCCAGGCTGGGATTTAATAAAAGCAGCGATTTGTGCCGCTCCACCACACACACTCTGACGTGACAGTGACGTTTTCACTTTTACTGCAAGTGTGTGGTGAGGAACACGGTGACCTCTAGTTTAGTCTGGTGTCCCTGCTCTGACGCGTGCTAAGAGGCTGGCAGCATGAGCCCCTTGCCTTTGCACCACTGACGCAGGAAAAGAAGAATAACACTTCAGTATTATGAAAGTACCTGGGCCTCCTGCACGCCCTAAAAGGGCTTGGGGGACCCCTAAGAGCTTCACACGGTGATCTGTAAATTGCTGACACCAGCTGCGTCCTCGGATCTTGAGTCCGCTGTGAGCCTAGAAGGAAAAGACACTGTCAAGAGTCCGCACCCAGGTCCTCCTCGGCATCCGGCGCCTTTGTCGTAACTCCACAAACACGCTCACAGCCCTCCTGGGGAGGGAGCCAGGCCTGCAAGGCAGAGTTGGGTGTTGAGTTTCTGAAACCACGTCCTGGTGGTTATTTGAAAACTATTTGGCATTTTCAACTCCCATCTCCTTCTCAACATTGAAATTTAATAGCATGCAGTTGACACCCTGATGATGTCAGGCTTTTGGGTCTTGACTCCATCTGTTGGCAGCATGGCTCTGGAGCTTCTCCTAGATGAAAATTCCTGCCTCGGAGCAAAAGTGAAGGAGCAGTGCGTCTGTCCAGAAGATGATGCCTGAGCTGTACGCATTTGTATTGTGACGTTTGCACCCCACTGGGTCTAACAGTCCCCTTCCCTCTCCTTTGCAGCAATGGAGGAGTTGATAGTTGAACTTCGTCTCTTTCTCGAACTCCTGGACCATGAATACCTAACGTCAACCGTCAGGGAGAAGAAGGCAGTGATCGCCGACATCCTGCTGAGGATACAGTCGTCCAGAGGTGCGTCTGCTCCTTCCTCCTCCAGCCTCCTGCGGTCTCTGAGCCGCCCTTCATCCACCACCTTGCTAAGACACATTCATTTGCTCGTGAACATATCGATTCATTGCGCTGTCCCCGAGGGCCTCCCCGCGTGCCAGTGCTGCGTCTCCAGGCGCAGGGAGGCAGTTTCCAGACGAGAGCCTGTAAGGAGCTGATGGAACAGTGGGTGATGGTGCTCCAGTTCCATCATCTCTGTCCGCTCCTCTCCTGCAGTTTCCGCCTGGGAGGAACGTCGTGGGGGTCAGAGGAGTTGACCTAAAATGCCTCCAAACAGTGCCTGACCCGCGGTAAACCCGCAGTCACCAGGGCTGTGACTTTCTCCTGTTGCTCCTGTTAGCAGAGGTGGCCCTCCTTCCCAGCCTCAGGCCCTCTGCCCGTTCCCTTTGCTTGGCCGTTCCCCACTGCGGGTGTGGACGCACCGCGGCGCTTGGGCCTCTGGCCTCGGGAGCTGCTGTTGGCTTTCCCTGATGCCCTTTCCTCTTCCTCTGCCCGATGGGTTCCTACCCTCTGTCTCTCCGTACGTGCTTTCTGATGCTTTCCAACTCGCTCGTTCTCCCCTGAGCTCTTTAGTTAGCCTTGGGCCCGTCTGCTTGATTGTTTTTAGTGGTAGAATTCCCATTTGTTCTTTTTCTGTGTTCCCTTTTTTACTGTTCCCCGTTCTTTGCCAGAATTCTCCGCCGCACTCCTGGCGGTCAGGCGCTGTGTCTTCACAGCCCTCTCCCTGCCTGCGCATCATGCGTGACCCAGTCAGACGACTGTTGTTGCACGGTTCTTCTGCGGGTCTTCCCGGGGGGGGGGGGGCTGCTCTGGCCTGGAAATAGTCCTGCGCCCAGATTAAAGCTGGTTCCTTCCTTTCCTGCCTTTGCTGGCACAGTGATCATCATGTTTCCTAAGGTGCTTGCGTATAGACTTGTCTTCCCAACTTGAGTACGGGGGCGCCGAGGGCTCGAGCTTAAGTCAGCTGCACACGCAGGGCGCCCCTGTGTTCCAGTGTCTGTAAGAGGGCATCTGATACAAACGAACTGCTTCCCGGGCCACACCCGCCCCTGAGTCCGTGGGTGATACTGACCTGAGTGGAAGTTCGGCCAAAGCAGCTCACCTCTATGAGGCTGCGTGTGACGTTGGAGGAACGTAGGCTTCGCTGCCGGCTCCAGCCTTTCCACCTGCTAATGTTTCGATTAGTTCTGTAACCTCTTTTTATTCCCCAGCCATAGATTCCCCACCTGGAGAAGAATAGCAGGATTGTTCTACAGGCTTAGAGGGAGCAGATATTGGCCAGGCGTTCGTGATGGGGCTGAGGGAGAGACAGCTGCTGGCCGTACCGGCCACACCCTCCTCCCCCTCCTCACCCAGTTCTGTGGTCTGGTGGATGCTTTCAGGTTTCGAAGTGAAGGACCGTGCTCAGAGGCAGGAGACCCCCAACAGCCTGCCGGCTCCGCCCCAGATGCCTTTGCCGGAGATCCCTCAGCCGTGGCTGGTGAGTGCGTGTTCCTACCGTCGCAGCAGAGCTGCTGGGCCCCTGGGCCACTCGAGGCTCCGGGCAGGTGATAACAGCCCAGATCTGGAGGAAAGGAGGCCTTCTCTTGCTAGTGGGTTTCCAGGGCTGCTGGTGATAGACAAGCGGGAGGCTGGTGTCTGCTTGAAAACTGGTGGAGCTAGAGGTCCATGGAAATCTGTTAAGTCAGATTTTTTTCTTTTTCAATCAGAGGCTTTAGCAGGCACAGCAATGGCATAGAGCCTGGGGACTTGACCCTCTCTAACTAACTCTGGATTTGAATACCGTAGTCTGCACCTTTCATATTCATTATTATGCTTTTACTGGGATAAAACGTACGTACACATTCCACGAATGCGTATTTTACGTGATGTGCATTCAGAATGTGTTTTGGAGTTCTTTCGCCACCTTTGCGGTCTTGGAATGCTCACACGTGCCATTTAGCTTTTTTTTTTTTTTAAAGATTTTATTTATTTTTTTGACAGAGAGACAGCCAGCCAGCGAGAGAGGGAACACAAGTAGGGGGAGTGGGAGAGGAAGAAGCAGGCTCCCAGCAGAGCAGGGAGCCCGATGCGGGGCTCGATCCCAGGACCCTGGGATCACACCCTGAGCCGAAGGCAGACGCTTTACACGACTGAGCCACCCAGGCTCCCTGCCATTTAGCTTTTTCTGTCTTTTGCTGTTGGCTCATTTGCTTACTCAGGACAATTTGACTTTCATTCAAAATCAGAGCAAACTCAGTGACTTGGCAATTCTCTTTGTAATGTGTGCTTTCTGTATGGGGCATTTTTTTGGAAGATTTTATTTATTTATTAGAGAGGGAGAGTACCACACGAGAGAGAGAGAGAGAGAGAGAGAGCAAGCATAGGGGCAGGGTGAGAGGGAGAAGCAGGCTCCCTGCTGAGCAGGAAGCCTGACATGGGGCTCAGTCCCAGGACCCCGAGATCATGACCTGAGCCAAAGCCAGATGCTAACTGACTGAGCCATCCAGGCGCCCCCTGCATGAGTCATTTCTTCATCTCACCACCAGGACGAGGACTGCAGGAGAGCTGGGCCGTGTCCCATTTACCTCCAGCTCTGCCTGCGCCCCAGCCTGGTGGCTGGTGTCCAGTAGATGCCCGTTAATTATCATTTTAGAGGGGGACGGAAGACATTAGCACTCCCTGGGTCCCTACCGTGTATCACACACCACACTTCTCACTTTCTCACATGTAATTTCATTTAGTCCTCACAGCTTGAACTCAGAGAGCCCCGCACGTGAAGAGCACGCAGACCCAGTTTCCAGACGAGGAAATTCAGGGTCAGTGACTGTACATGATGTGCTCAAGATCACACAACAGGCAGGAAAAGGCAAAAGTCGTAACAGGTTCTTTGGGTTCGAGTGCGGTCTTTTCTGGGCGTCGCTACTTCAGCGGTGTGGCCGCAAAGCCAAGGCAGGCCCACAGCGCGGAATAGAGAGGTTGTGTCAGGAACCGAAGGCTGCTCCCAAGCGGGGGCCTGGGGAGGCGGCAGAACACAGAGCACGGCCGCTGCAGGACCCGCCTGCCACGTCCTTGTCTGAGTGTGCTCGCTGACCGTCGCGTCGCCGTGCCGCAGACACTCACGTGTCTGAAAGGCTGTCACGGTGCTGCCATGCTCCAAGAGAGCCGTGAAGACCTCGAGCGCTTAGAGCAGGGACCTGGCGGATCTGTGCCCTGCACGAGAGCTTGCTGCTACTACAGAGAGCAGCGCTTCCCCAACCTTCACGGTCTCTGAACCCCTGGAGATCTTGTGAAAACGAACCTTCCAGTCTGCTAGGTCTGCATGCAGCTGTAAGTGCTGCGTTTCCAGTAAGATCACTGTAGAAAATTGGGGGGAAAGCCCTAAGAGTAAGTAAGAGTCACCTGCATTTCCCTCTTCCTGGGAGAGCCGCCAACTTCCTTCCCCTGTGCCGTCGGGAGCAGGACCACGGGCCTCAGTCCACGGAGAGTCGCCGTGAGTGTGAGTGCCGCGTGCTCCCTGGGTTCACAGGGCTGGGGATGAGGCAAGGATGTGCACGTCTCCTTGGTAATTATCGCATTCCTAGCATGATGAGCTAGCGAGTTAGAGACAACAGCAACCAAATCAATTTCATCAATTTCTGTGGCCACTAGGAAAATTTAAATTACCTGTGTGGCTCACTTTTTCTCTGTTTTAAATTGCATGTGTAGTTTCACTATTTATCTGTTGTTTTATACATTGAATCTTTCTGCCATTGAGAGTATATTGAATGTATGATTTTTAGATGCTGTTTTTATCTTTTTAACATTGTTATGTATTTTCCCTCTTTATAAGCTTCTTTTTAATTATTTTCCCTTTTTTTCCAACTCATCCTGTTTGTTATAGAAACTGACTTGATTGGCTTTCATTTTTTTCATGTGTTATTTGTTGTTTTATTATGATTTAAAAAAATTTTTAGATCATTGAAGCGTCTGCCTTCGGCTCAGGTCACGATCCCAAGATCCTGGGATCGAGTCCCGCATAGGGCTCCCTGCTCAGCGGGGAGCCTGCTTCTCCCTCTCCCTCTGCTCCTCCCTCTTGTTCGTGCTGTCTCTCTCTCTCAAATAAATAAACGCCGGCCCCGTTGTTTTAGATAGAATGCAAAACTGTAGGCCAGAATGTTTGTGCACAACACTGATCCTCACGGACCTCATCTGCCTGAAAGAGGTAGAACTGGCTGAGCGGGCAGCAGTTCATTCATGTCTAGGTGTTGTCTTTGGACTCACCTGGGCTTTCTCCCCTCAGCTCGTCTGAGCCCGTGGCCCTCGCACCCTCTCAAGGTGCTGCCGCCCGTAGTGCAGATCGGGAAAGGGGTTTCCAGGCTGCAGCCCCCCTCCCACCAGAGCAGGAGGCTTCTGTGTGACATGCCATGTACCTCCCCTGGACTGAGACACACGTCCCGTATGGTCCGGGCCAGGTGGAGGGACTGTCACTCTCAGTGCCGATTTCAGAAGAAGCATACTCATCAAATCGTCAACGTTTTCTGCCGTTTTTGACCCCTGGATAATCAATCCATTTCCACTGATTTTTCCTCAGATAGTTTGCTGTTCCCTCACTTGTGTGTGCTCTTTCTCTCTCTCCTGTCCTCGCCGCTCGCTGTGCCTGGCTTATACTCCAACGCTGCCTTTGGCCGCAACATGGCAGAGTGTCCTGGTTTAAGGGAGAAGTTTTAAGAAAGGTATACATAGGCGTTAAATAGTAAAGTTTAAACAAGGAATTTTTGGGTAGGATTCTGACCAGTAGGTAATATCTCCCGACTGGTGCCTAACACATGGGTATGTAGAGAGCTTCTCTGCCTCCGAAACCCCTGGGGTTTTGATGTGGGGCCAGGGGCTACGTTCCTTGAGTATGGGGCCCCGCACTGTAGGCTGCTTTTCTTCTCTGCATATACCTGTGGCAGTTAGTGATTTCCAGGTTTTGTTTCCTTAAAGTGGAGTAAAATGTAGACACTCAGGAGCCAGCCTGAGTTTGGAGCCGCCGGGGCTTCGAGTGCTGTGCTGTTCTTTCCTCGTCAACGTGCCCACCCTGATAGGATGGTTTTCTTTCCTTCTTTCGTGGTTTGTCTTGACCAAAGCTTTCTTTGTTGTTTTTTTTTTTTTTTAAGATTTTACGTATTTATTTGAGAGAGAGAGAGAGCACACACGTGCACAAGAGAGCATGAACAGGGGAGGGGCTGAGGGAGAGGGAGAAGCAGACTCCCCGCTGAGCAGGGAGCCAGACATGGGACTCGATCCCAGCACCCTGGGATCATGACCTGAGCCGAAGGCAGATGCTTAACCAACTGAGCCACCCAGGTGCCCCTCTTCTCTTTTTTTTAAAAAACATTTTATTTTTACATAATTTCTATACTCAACATGGGGCTTGAACTCATAACCCCGAGAGGAAGAGTCACACACTTTACAGACTGAGCCAGCCAGGTGTCCCTTGACTGAAGCTTTCTAAAAAGAATCATCTCAGAGAGTCATCACCTCTCCTTTTGCACTCATTATTTCGCTGGTTTATTGATGTAATAGCGAAGCAAGTTAACATCGATATGGTAATAAGTATAAGCATTTACAGAACAAGGCTGACTCTTTGTAAATGTGCGGCTCAGCTGAGGGGACTCTGCAGGGCTCTCTGGAGGGGAGCCTGTCATTGACCATGAATATTTAGCATTTTGCAGATATCGTTGGGGCATTTTGCAGAGAGAACGAAGAACAGGTGTCACTTCAGCAAGTCGGGAAGCAGAGACTGGTTACAATGGCTCTACTGTATTTTTCTGATAGTTTTCAGTGAATTCATTATTCAGCAAGAAAGGCGGTCATTCGGTGGATTCACTCTGCTTCTGATGAATTAGCTTGTGGCCGGTTGGTCATTTGCTGTGGGCAGGTTGACTTTCAGGAGAATTCACATCTGGGCCGGAGATGGCATGGCCAGGTGGCTGTGCCACAGGGGAGGGCACATGAAGGAAGATACAGGTGGCTAGGCACGCGGCTCTCTGTGCTGGGGAATGGGATTTGGGCAGGGTCTGCCAGTGAGGCTGCCATGCTGCAGGGGCCAGACATGAGGGGCCCTAGGGAACTCCCATCAACACCGCTGAGAATGGCTGAAGGACGTGTTTCAGTGTAAGATCAGTGACACTCCCACCAGGTCTTCTCCATTGAACCGCTCTTCCCGTTGCCTCTTCTGTGGCATGTGATAGAATGTGGGCTGCCTCTTCTTACCCGATTGGTGTTGCAGACTCCAGCAGATGAGTTTTCTTTGGCCTTTTTATCCTCCTAGTGCCCAGCAGGGCTTCATGCAACTACCACTAACCATCTCCTGCCATCCTCCTCCCCGGGGGAATGCTGAGATTTGTTCATCTTGGTAACTGAGACTTTACACCCACTGACCTAACAGGAGGGCCTCATTTTAACGTTCTTTTAATTCAACTAAATGTTCACCTGTTGGAGATGGTGTTTGTTTCTATGCTTCTTTGTGTTCCTCGAGTTGTGCAGTGGGAAATGCCGACGGCTGGTCAAGGACGGGGAGCACGTCCAAACGTCGGCCCTGTAATGTTGATGATGCCTCCATGCACGGAGGGCATGTTGGAATGTTTCTTCTCTGTCCGGGCCTTGGAGTAAACATGGTGACAGCCGAGGGTGTCCCATGAGACCCGGTGGCCCTTCAGCGTGGCCAGCAGACCTTTTCAAGTGCTCATGAGAGTGTGGGGGTGTATGCCGTGTGTGCGTGCAGAACTTCTCCTGAATCCTGGAAATGGCAAGCGTGATACACAAAGTGTTTGACCATCTGGTTGAGCTCCCTCGCTTTCCGACAGGAGACCGGGATAGGCCCAGATATGCGTGTGTTTAGTCAAAGCCTGTCTGGGGAGAGGTTTGTTTTGTTTCACGCCAAGAGTATGTAGCTGTCCCGCTGTTGTACTCCGTGTGGAACGCGGGTGTAGAGCGTGTGTGAGCAGCGGCCGCCTCCCTAGGAAACGGGTCCCGTCTGTGTGGACATTGTGGCCGTCCAGCACCCATGCCGTTTCCCGGGGGGCCAGATGCTGACGGCACCTGTCACGCCTCCTTCTTCCACCTCTTCTCAGAGCAGCACTGAGCCCAGGCCAGGGGTCTCTCAGATCTCTACGGTTGAGAGAAGAAGCAAGCTGCACTCCTTCTGGGACTCTGCATTTCTATGCTACCCAGTCGAGGCATTTAGAAGTATTTTTATTTGGTCATTTAATGGCAGGGCGTTATATGGTGTTTGGATGGGGTGTGGGAGCGCAACTAAACTATTTGATATTTTAGGGCCAGAGTTTATATAAATGCGAGCACTTACTATGTCAGCAGATAATAATGAAGGGTTTTTTAAATTGTGGTAAGATATTCATAACGTAAGCGTTGCCATTTTAACCACTGCCAGGTGTCCAGGTGGGCGGCAGTCAGTGTATTGTGCAGCCCCCCCGCCCCCCCCCCACCCCCCGTCTCCAGAATGTTTCCATCTTCCCCAACTGGAACTCCGTTCCCATGAGCACTAGCCCCCACCCCGCCCACACCCCCTCTGCTTCCCACTCTGTCTCCAGAACTGTGAACATGCGGTCCCCCCCCCCCCCCCGCTGCCTGCACTGAGGCCCCCTAAAGTACTTCCACGGCAACTGCGATCTGTCGGACAGATGAGATCGTGAGGCTCTTCGAGATTTTATGACAAAATTAAGTGTTTTTCCAGTTGCAGAGTTGAGACAAAAGCCCAAGATTTTAAACAAGAAAACTGTTTGTTTCCTGGTGAAATCAGATGTGATCCTTGGAGCGAACATGAATCATGTGTTCTTTTTTTTCCCTCTTGTCTTTCTGAGGAGTTCGGTCTCATGTGTAATTCCTGTGGCATCTTTTAAAAATTTAATCTGTGGCTGCTCCCCAGATACGTATCCTGTCTACACTCCCATTGGACCGTTGGCCTTCCCTGCGGTGCCTTCCTGCTGGTGGAGGCAGGGCAGTGACCCGGCCCCCACTAGGCTTCCACTCTCTGCATGCATGAATGAAGCCAGAGGGAGCTTCACAGCGGCTCAGATGCCTGCTGTTTACTCCTGTGCTATGTGGAACGCAAGTTCAGTAGTGAGCAGAATGGAGCAGGGTGTAATTTGGCCAAAAATTTTTATTTTGCCAGGAAAAGTACTCAGAATCCATGCTGTTAGGATTGAGCCCTTTTTGCAGCTGAGACTATAACATTCTGTTCCCCACTCCTCAGGCTTGCTCAGTGGTGTGGACATCATCCTAAAATGCCCCGCCGTGTAGGAGATTTGGATTCCCATGTGGGTGCCCTGCCATGCTTCTAAAGTACTTGTATCTGAACTCTGATTTTCTGAGTTCGGATTATGTTATTCTTACTAGAGTTTAGTCACTGTAAACAGAACCACAGTCCGGATGCCCACCAGATAGATAGATAGATAGATAGATAGATAGATAGAATTCAAGTCAGAAAGTGATTTGATTCTGGGCTGATATTTTCCTCTGCTGGCATCAGGGCTCTTAGTTTATTGGTGATTCTGGTGCAGAGGCTGAATGATGGGTTGGGGAGAAGGGGAGGGTGGAGGAACAGACGCCCGTGGTGACAGAGAGGGAGCCCTGAAAAGCACAGGGCATGAGGAATGACCGCTTTCCTGAAGAGAAGGAGGGAATGATGGTGGGTGACCTGCAAGCGCTTGGGTTGGACCCAGTGGGCTCAGTGGGCTGGTTGGCTCCTTCCTGTGGCAGGTGCAGCAACAGGGGCAGCAGCAGGGACAGTGGGCTCAGCAGCAGGTGCAACAGACACAGCAGCAGGTGCAACAGACACAGCAGCAGGTGCAGCAGCAGGGACAACAGATGCAGCAAATGCCATAGCAGATGCAGCAGACACTGTAGCAGACACAACAGCAGGGACAGCAGCAAATGCAGCAGGTGCAGCAGCAGGGGCAGCAGGGGCAGCAGACGCAGCAGACGCTGTAGCAGACATAACAGCAGGGACAGCAGGTGCAGCAGACGCTGTAGCAGACACAACAGCAGGGACAGCAGGTGCAGCAGATACAGCAGCAGGGGCAGCAGACGCTGTAGCAGACACAACAGCAGGGGCAGCAGACGCTGTAACAGACACAGCAGTAGGTGCGGCAGGGGCAGCAGATACAGCAGCAGGTGCAGCGGGATATAGTTGTGACACAGAAATGCAGTGTGTGCTGTTCCCCGGCCTCCAGCTCAGTGCCTGGGCCACTCTGGCAGACTTCCAGCTCCTCCACCAGTCAGCTCTGCACACATGTGACCCTGTTGGGCCCTCTCACCTCCTGGGCCTCATTTTCCTCCTTTGTAAAATCAGTCAAAATGCCAACATCTTAGTGTTAATTTCTGAACAGGAGAAAACTCTCTGTGAAGTATCCCAGAGCGGTGTCTGCCACACGCAGGCCAACAGTAAACGTTAGGTATCGTTGTTGTAGTGCTGAAATAGTCATAGTAACAATGATAATTATGTTTCTACCATATAATTACATAAACATAACATTTATTATTATCAACAGGAAAATAAGTTTCTGTCAGGCTTCTTAAATTGGCAAAGGCAAAACTAATGGGCTTTTCTTTCCAAAAAGATGGGAATTCAGTTATAGCCAAGCCAGCCTGTAGGTTGTATTCCTACCCAGTCGTAGATGCAGGCTTCTCTAGTGAGGCACGGACCCCTGGGAGGAGAAGCTTCCCTTAGGGCGGGTTAGAGTCCCTAAACTAGAGTCACTTCCACTGGCTGGCTAGTCTGCGGGAGAAGTGTTTCGGTGCACTTGACCTTGTCTGGTGACTGACGCTGTGCCATTCCCATCCTTTATGTCCAGAGCACAGCCGAGCCCCCAGCAGTCCTTCCTCGGACATTTCTTCTCAAGTCTCCTCAGAGGCTGTGGTGGTTGGAGTGTTTTGTGGGAGCCAGTGCAGGACACGGGTGACAGGAGCAGGACAGCGGTCAGGCTCCATGCGCAGACTCGGTCTCTTCTGGTATTGAGGGGGAGTCGCACAATCCGGCGGGAGTGGTGTCACGCTGATGTGCGGTGTCATCGGTAGAAGGAACACCCCAGTGCATGCCCTGGCCAGAGGCGATCACGTCATTACCATTTAACGAGACCCCAACATCAGCTCTCGCTGAGGTCTTGAGACGGGTCGAGTTGGCCTTGTAGCCTGCTGACCTGCAACTTGATACGAACAGCGGCATGAGACTCTCAGAGCTGGGATGGACATCAGCGGAGGCCTCAGTCACCAGTGAGGACATCGGGGCCCAGAGTTACAGGGAGGTCGTTCGGCCCCAGGACGGCGCTGGCCCCACATGTAGCGCATGCAGGGACTCGGGCTTCGCCTCTTCATGCTACATTCTTGCTTTCTGCCCGTCCTCTCCTTTCTCTGGTTTTCCATGATCCCTTTGGGAAATCTGTCTTCCGTGTTTTGTAGTTTTAAAAATTCCTGTTAATGGTGATTTCAGTGAATTCTTACCTATTGGAAAGGCTCTGAAAGAAGTTTCTCCTCTGAAAGAAATGGTACTAACAGTTCGGGGACCTTTTTTTAGCCTGCCCCCCCACTTGCATTTAGGAAGCCATGATGCCTCTGCTTGAATGTCTGAAACCCAGAATTTCAAGGGTAAGTGATATTTGCAAGTGGAGTGTGGGTCCCTCTTGGAGAGAGGAGGTGTTCCTCTGTAAGAATTCTTCTTTTTTGAGGGGTGCCTGAGTGGCTGAGTTGGTTAAGCAGCTGCCTTCGGCTCAGGTCATGATCCTGGAGTCCTGGGATCGAGCCCCACATGGGGCTCTTGCTCAGCAGGGAGCCTGCTTCTCCCTCTCCCTCTGCCTGCTGCTCCCCCTGCTTGTGCTCTCTCTCTGTCAAATAAATAAAATCTTAAAAAAAAAAAAAAGAATTCTTTTTTGAGGGATGCCTGGGTAGCTCAGTCAATTAAGCATCTGCTTTTGGCTCAGGTCATGATCCTAAAGTCCTGGGATCCAGCCCCACATCAGGCTCCTTGCTCAGCGGGGAGCCTGCTTCTCCCTCTGCAGTTCCCCTTGTTTGTGTGCACACAGACACACACACACACACTCTCTCTCTCTGGCAAATAAATAAAAATAAAATCTTAAAAACAATTCATTTTTGAAGGGTATTACTTCAAAGCAAAAATAGTTTAACTTTTTTCTGATTTTAAAAATGATTAATTTTTAAATTTTAAAAATGACAGTATTTGCAGGAGAGCCAAGCCATAAAGATATGCAACCACTTGTTAACATTTTGGTGGATGCCCTCCTGTTTTTGAGCCTAAACACGCACAGTTATATCAACGGCTCCGAGTGTGCCTGTTTTCTCTCACTTAACCGTGTCTGGTGGAGGGTTTCCACACAAATGACTACCATGCGTAAGCACTGTCCTTTCCAATGTCTGCACGTGGAGGTGTCCTTCTCTTGGTGAAGATTTAGATCATTTTTAGATTTTGCTAAACAATCTGTTATTGAACATCTTTGTACATGTTTGCTCACCTGACCAGTTGACCTCTCGGCGTGTGTTTCCAGAAGTAGACTTACTGGATCTAAGGGCATACCCGTTGAAAAGCTGTCCCAAACACACGGCCGCCAGCAGGGTCCGAGAGCTGAGAGGGCGCGTCAGCTAGGGAGCAGACGTCTTGCCCTGTGCACCTTTGCATTTCTCGTAGCCCTAGCAAGGGAGGCGGTGCTATTCGCAAACATTTGTCTGATTCAGCTATTCGTAATGCTTTCCCAGGGCATGAATAATTTGACTGTTTCAACACACCAAGAGGAAGTTGACACACTCTCTGTTTCATGAATAAAGACACTCAGTGAATCGAGCAGCTCTTTTCCAAAAGCAACAAGCAGAGATTTTAACCCGGGCACAGGCTCCTATTCAGACCTTGCCTGGGGCTGAGCGCCGCGTATCGGGTTCCGTTGTAAGCACTGCCTCTTCGGGAGGGTATGAAGGAGCTGGGTCCCATCCAGCGCACGACCACAGAATGACGACAGTTGGGAAGGCAGCCTTGTGGAAGGCGTGCGGGGGGGGCCGGGGGTTATTTAGCCTGGGGCACAGGCCTGGGGGTGGAGGGGAGATAACTGGGCTCCAGCAGATGGAGGAAAATTGTGTCAATGATCCTTCATCTGGCAGGAGGAGGGAGTGGGTTGGGTGCACAGAGGGTGATTAGTCGTTCACAAAGGGCTTCTTGGATTCAGAGCTGAGTTGTTGCACATCCTAGAGAGTTTATATGGGTATAAATCCTTCTGATTTCTTCGGAACAGTGTTCTACTTGGAAACTCAACTTGGTAGATCTTCCGTTTGGGGTTGCTGTTCTGTTCCGTTCTCAGTGATGCCTTCTAACTCGGGTGTAGAATATAGGTGTGTGAGCTAATTACAAAAGGAAGGGGGCGAATATGGACATAAAGAGGGCTTTAGTCTGGCCGGTCAGCACCAGGACAGACCTGGTGTTGGGGAAGCCAGCTCTGTCCTTTCTTAGCCCCTGATTTCGAGGAGGCTGTTGTAGACCCCAAGCCTCACGCCCTGTGTCTGTGACTGTAAGGTAAGGTGATTCCTACTGCGCAGGGTTCCTGAGTGCGGTGCCTGACGCCACCTGTGGCCAGTGCAGCAGCGCTCAGTACAGCGCCAGGCAGGTCGCCGGGGTTTGGCAAATGCTGACTTTCCTCGCCCTTCCCTTCTAACCTGCGGTTGGCATGAGGGCCAGCGAGCGATAGAAGCAGCAGGCTCCTAGGTGTCCATAGGAAGAGGGAGCAGCATGCACTGTCATCAGTATTATGTGTGAGGAGAGGGGGCTTCCCATTGGACAGTCCTGCTGACTCTTCTGTGTTCTCAGTCATGGGTTCAAAACCCGAGTGCCTCAGTCCCAGAGTCTGACAGGAAACTCATGCGATTGGTTTTCGCCACAAGCAGATTCCTTCTCAACAGAAGTTTCTAAGAGAGTAATTCAGAGGGGATTTTCTTTATAAGTTTTGAAAAGTTTCCCTGGCCCGTGTTGGGAGTATGGTGAGATCGGGGGCAAGCCACATTCCTTCATCCAGCCGCTGCTCCCGTGGTGCGATGTGGTGATGAGCAGCGGGGGATCTGGACAGTTCCCGTACCCTGGGGCCCCCATGCAGGGGTGTGGCTCCAGAGGATGCAGGAGGGTCAGTTCTGGGCGGGGCCCGAGAGAGGGCTGTGAGTTAGCCCCTGCCCCCAAAGCAGACCGTGCCGGGGTGCTCGGGGCTGCTGGCACTGGAGAGCCGGTGTGGACTGAGAGGCGCGCGGCCAAGGCCGGGATGTGGGTGGACATGGGCAAGGAAGCAGGGGAGACCAGTCAGGAACAGAACTCCACACCTCTCCTTGGGTCCGTGCTCTCCTTTTCCATGGACTTTACGAAGGAGAATGGATAATGCCGGTCAGCACCTGCTAGTCCACATTATAGAATTTTCTAGTCATGGCTCTGACCTCTGTGGTCTTTCTTCCTGCTTCTTCTCAGCCACCTGACAGTGGGCCACCACCGCTACCGACGTCCTCTCTCCCGGAAGGTTACTACGAGGAAGCCGTGCCACTGAGCCCCGGGAAAGCTCCAGAATACATCACGTCGAGTGAGTGTGGGCTCTGCCTGGCCCCCGCTGGCCTCTTGATGTGTGGGACTGTGGGGAGCGTGGCCCGCTGCCTGAATGTGGAGGGGAGTCGGGGCGGTGCCAAACACCGGGGACGTGTGGAGCTCGGGCAGTGCTGACCCCGGAGGGGTAACCAGAGAAAGGGCTTCGAAAGTCCGCAGTGCCTTTGGAAACTCAGATGGTTGTCTTTCTCTGACTCACGCCAGGTGAGACCTTGTTGCTGTGGGTCGTGGGTCTCAGTGAACTGTGTCCCCTTTGGTCACAAGGCAGAGACTCGCATGGCGTGTGTTTGTGGTGCCCCTTGCCTGGGGTGTGGCCCCTGAGGCTGCTTTCCTTGTGCCGAGGGAGCGGAAGGAGCCTGGGTATAAAACTGGCCCGTCTGCCTCTTCTAGCTTTCATAGGGGCTCTAATAGAACCTTCCTGCCGAGCTAGAGTTGTCCTGGCCTGGCGCTGGTCTGCCCTCACAAGCACCCCTGCAGTTTGGTTTGGGGTCACTGGCTTCATTCCTCCCTCGATGCTCCATCAGGCAGGGAGCTGTGTCGCCGAATGCCGTGGAGGGAGAGTGTCTGAGTCCCTGTGGACCAGGGAACCTTGCTTTTCTTGTAAAAAATTAAGCAGAAAGTTGGGGTTTTGCTCATTTTAGTCACCAGGCTTTGGGAACATTAATACTCGTGGCACGTGGTGGCCCGTCATCTGTCTCCTGACAGAAACGCATACCCGGTCCCAGGGCTGTCCTCCTGTGGCCTGACGTCTCTGCCTCTGTCTTCCCTGGCAGCTGACAGGCAGAGATGCTGCAGCACGGTGTCCCTGGAGTGTCCCTAGAGGGCCTCCCTGGACGTGCTTTCTGCACGCGAGCTGGACGGGGGCCCCTGGAGGACAGAGGCCTGTTTGCTCAGCTCCCTGAGCAGTCACATTTGGAGAGG
Source organism: Ursus arctos (assembly GCF_023065955.2). Classification (NCBI taxonomy): domain Eukaryota; kingdom Metazoa; phylum Chordata; class Mammalia; order Carnivora; family Ursidae; genus Ursus; species Ursus arctos. The sequence continues at coordinate 3,558,666 of NW_026623111.1, forward strand.
GAAAGGGGCGGTTCTGGCATGGGGGTTAGGACGTGCTGGGTTTTGAGGTCTCGAAGTCAAATGTTTTAGTTCTCTGTTAAAAGCCTTCTGTGGAAAATGCACTCAGGTGATTTCTAAGTGGCCACCATTTCAGAAGTCAGGAGGTTAATCAGAAAGCACAGGACCTGAAGTGGCCCGCTGTCATTCAGACCCTCACTGGGAAAACAGGCTTTTCCATGAGGGCATTTCCTAGCGCCGGTGCTCTCTGGCTCCAGTCTGCTCCCGCCGTCCTTCCCCCTCCCCACATACTTGCGGGGCTGGAAACTGAGTTCTTTCCTTTGACTTGGGGGCCAGAGGCCCTTTTCAGTCTGAGAAGCCCCACCTCAGTGATGTGTTCTGTCCTGTTCTCTGAGAAGCCATCCCGTAGTTGCCAACGGGTGGGCAGCTTTCGTGGAACCGAGTGCAGAAGGACACAGGCTCGGGGCAGCGAGTCAGCGGGGACGGCGCGCCCAGGCTCCCTCATCAGGCGTCTGTGGGTGAGCCGCGGGTGGTGAGGGCCTCGCCTCCCTCCCGAGGAACAACACGGGGACCTGACCTCCAGATGGGTTACTCGGCGACGTGACGGCAGCTCTGTCGAACCCTGTATCAGCTGTGGTTCTCGCAGAGGAAGGAAGGGTCCCTGACAGGAGGACCTGACGCAGCCGTGGAACGGCAGGGCTGGCCGTCGGAGGGAACGCGGAGACTTGGCAGAGCTCCTCTCTTCTGGCTGGGCCTAGATGGCAAGGGAGAGGCCATGCAGGGGCTGCGGGCCCAGCAGAGGGCCGGCCGGCCAGCAACGGTGGGCGTGAGCTGCAGCAGCCCCCGGCAAGCGCACCAGCCTTCGGCACGTACTGCTGGCTGCTCCCCTCCCTCCTTCCAGATCTTGTGGCCAGCCCTAACCCAGAACCATCCCAGGAAGGGAATCTGGGGAAATGGCATTCCAGCCGTGCCGAGTTGATACGGTGTAAAACCACCGCCATTTCTCCTGTGTCCATTTGGCGTCTGAGCACGCCTCTCTTAACCACATTGAATTTCCAAGTAAAGACAAGAGCAGAATCACAGTGCAGGTTAACGTGATTCCACTATCGCCTGCATCATGGAAAACTCCCTAACTGCCCCAGGGGATACAAAGTCCCTTTATCGACTTTGGGGTAACACCCATTCTCTTCCAGTGGAGTCCTCCTCTCCCCTTGGAGAGCCTGTAGCTTCAATGGCCAGCTGCTGCTGGATGGTAGGGAATGGGAGAGGGGAAGAAGAGAACTTGTTCATACATACACAGATATCAGGGTCAGGACAAAAAGACTGGTGCGTAACTAGTCCTGTCCTCACTTCTACAACCAGTCAATGGTCATACTGTGTATTTACAACTTCCTTCATGTTCCCATTGCCCTCGGCAAGCACCTTGGGCGATCACCTGGTAGGATGACTCATCTTTCCTTCCTGAAAGGTTTGGCTCCATTGGATGGTTCACTCGTGGGGCATGGGAGTACTTAGGGTCACCCCAGGGACCTCCTCCTCCTCACTGGTGTGGCCGTGACTGGTCCCCGCAGCCACTGCCGTTAACCCCCCCTTTGTCTGTTGACCCCACTTCCAGGTTGATAGAGCGATGACCATGTCCTTTGGAGGGAATGTTGCCCCCTTAGAAACTAAGACCTGGGGGCTTGAGGCAGAAATTTTGTCAGTGGGTCCCTAGGGTAACAGTGAGAGGAGCCACTACCATTTTCAGCCCTGAGTTCCCAGACCTGTGAGCCCCGGATCTGGAGGAAAGAGCCCCACTGGGGTAGAGCAGATGCTGCTAGAAAGTGTTCTGGAAGATAGCATCTCCAGTCCCCTAGGGGTGGCCAGTCAAGCAGATCCTGGAACTGAATATTCGAAAGGCATTCCACTGGTCTGTTGGGTCAGCTGCTTCAGGTGATGGGGACACGGCAAGACCTGTGAGTCGCATGCACAGACCCATAGCGTGGGCTTCATTTGCGGTGACATGAGTTCTCTGATCAGGAGCAATGCTGTGGGATCCCATGCTGGGGAATAGGGCATTCTGCAAGACTGGGGGTGCTTTCGAGGGAGCAATGTGGCAGGGAAGGCAAATTTTCTTCAGTGATCTTTCCAGTGAGAACGCCCTGCTGCCCCTTCCACAATGGAGGTCATCCAGTTACTAGGTGGCTGGCTGACACCCCAGGGGTCAGTGTCATGTGCAGGCAGGCCACTCAGAAGGGCCAGGAGTCAGACAACCCTGCCGAGTGGAGGTCCACCTCTGCCCCACAGCCACTTGTACGGAGTCCATCTGGACGGGAAATCTGGGGAAAGAGGCTGCCGGACATCTGTGTAGTGGGCCGTGTTAGTACCCGACTGTGAAAATCTTCTGCTGAGGCTTTGCTAAGTGCTCACCTGGTGTGTAAATCTTCACTTTCTCAGCCCGTCTGGGAGGTCCGTTCACAGTCCCTTCTGCAGTCCCTGCTTGCTGCCAGTCCCCCCAGTCTTGACCATCCAACCACAGCATTCGGCCACGCCGAGGAGGGCGTGCTGGGAGAAGGAGCCCGTGCAGCAGGCACAGGGCACGCACACTGCAGCTACAGGCTCACTCCTGTCACTCACAGCGTCTGGGCCCGGTGATGCAGACTGGTCGGGTGCTGTGCGGTGGGACGGGTGACTGAGAGCCCACTGTGGGCGGCTGAGGCGCCCACGACCAAGCATTTAGACGGGGCTGGGTGTCAGAGAGCCAAAATCAGTTTCCAAAGGGAAAATCACTGTTTCCAGAGGTTGATGTAGCCGTGCTCTGAAATCCTGAGGGCGTGGGCTGAGCTTCACCCGAGGAGCCTGCCGCCATCGGGCTTCTGTTACGGTTGAGAACAGGGTGTGATCAGAGACGCAGAGCCACTGTGGCGTGGAACAGATTTGTTCTAGGGGCTGGACCTCACACAATCATGGCAGCCACCGGAGGCCACGGGAGCGGCTGCTGGTGCATCTGGGCGGCCCAGTCGTCCCGAAGAGCAGCCGGGCTTGAGGTGCGGAGCTCAGGACACACTGAAGTCCGCACGGACAAACTGCACCCCGTTTGTCCGTGACCCCCTTACACACACACACACACAGCGACACAGAAGAGGCTGGCATGCTCAGCTGTGCTGCAGGTGCCTGGAGAGATCTGCACCGCCCAAGGAGGGGGCCCAGCAGCAGGGCGGGCGACATACCACCACACATGCCTGGGCCCCAGCAGCACCTGGCGCCCTGCAGCGACATTCGGGGTGTGGGGCTGCAGCTGTGCAGTCTCTCCCAGTGGCGCTCCCTGGTGCTGACCCCACCGGCCATACCGACCAGGGAATTCTGGGGAGCTGGCTCCAGTCAGGCTGGGTCAGCGGCACCATCACTACAGGTCTTGTTGGGTTTGGGGTTCAGACCTATTTTCAGTTTTCTGGTTGCCCTCTCTCCTCCTCATCCTCTCCCTCCTCCAGGGCAAGTGGTTGAAATGCCAGTTGTGATTTCGTGGGGGATGGGTATGTGTCTAAAATACACATTTTAACGTTTTATAGTTGGAAGTCACCATTTTTTGGAATGTTCTTCAGTTCCGTCAGAACTGCCTGTGAAAAAGTGTCTGGTGTGAAGAACGTTTCCTAACCAGCAACATCCCGTAAACACACAGATCCACACAGATCTCTTGCTGGCTCTTTGATCTGCCTCCGTATTCTATAAGAAGTGTAGACATCTACACGGGATTCTAGGATGTGCCGGGGGCTCTGTCAGCCGTGCCCCTCCTCCTCGGGGGAGACGTGCCAGGACCCCCAGAGGGTGCCAGTTGTGCACAGTCCCCAACCCCGTATGTGCCGTGTTTCTCCCTATTCACACGCCGTGTGATAACGTGTAATTTGTGAATTAGGTGCAGTAGGAGGGGGACCGCAGTAGAACAAGTATAACAATACACTACCATAAAAGTGGCCGCGTTCAGGGACGCAGTGGCAGTCGCACCGTGTCAGAACGTCTTACTGTCCCATGCTCACCCTTCTTCCTGCCGTGACATGAGGTGGTAAAGTGCCTGCGTGAGGAGACGCAGGAGCTGAGTGGCGTGGGCATGTGACGCAGCATGAGGCCACTGCTGACCTCCTGATGTTACGTTAGGAGGGTCACCTGACTCTGGACACCCGTTGACCGCGAGTAACTGAAACAGCAGAAATAGACTGTAGGTCAGGCGGGACCACCGTACAGATGCACGCTCGTCTCTGGGTGGCTGAGAGGACCCGCGAGAGTGCAGAGTGAAAGGCCTTTGTGAAGGTGAGGCAGGCCTGGTCTTTTCACGGCTTTATCTGTGGCACCTGGCATCGAAGTACAGCTGGCCCGTGAACACCACAGGGTCAGGGGCACTGACACCCTGCACAGTCGAAAATCCGTGTGTCACTTGGACTGTGCAAAATCCTAGCTACTATCGCCTCCTGTCGACTGGAGGCTTGCTGATGACACAGTCTGTTGACATGTACTTTCTATGTCCCGTGCATCCCACACTGTATTCTTCCAGTGAAAAAGCCAGAGAAACGAAAACGTTATTAAGGCAGTTAAATACTGTCCTGTATTTACTGAAAAAAATCTGCTTCTAAGTGGACCCCGGCAGTTCAGACCTGTGTTCAAGGCCAGCTGCGTAAGCGTGAGAAAGATTGCGTGGAACATGGTAAGCCCTCAGTACATACATGCTGAATGAATGAGATCAAGGGTATTTCTCCCATTTACAGCTATTCATTAATGCTTTTGCTCATCTGTTCATTCAATGATCACTGGATTCGATGTTCTAGAAAACGAGCTGAGCCCCGAGGGACTCGTGGTCCTTCAAACCATTGTGAGTATACCCTTCCTAAATGAAAATCTGAGTTTGCACATCGCCCACCTGAGACCTTAGATTGCGCTGGGTCGCCGAGCGGCATGAGCTCTCGGAGTCTGGCCACCCGCCACTCCCACCGTGTGAACTACATTCTAGCCATACTAAACTTTTTAAAACACTTTTATTCTGAAACATAAAGTATTTACCAAAAAGTACTCAAAATATGAATATAGACTTACTGACTTATGATGTGGAATATCTGTGCAAGCACCACCAGGTCAGGAATAGAACACGTCGGCCCTGGAACCCCCCCGAGGGCCCCTTCCTCGTCACGGCCCCCTCCCCACAAATGGAACCACTAGCTTGGCATCGTGGCAAGCACCTCAATGCTACTGGAAAATGAAAAGATCCCCTCTGTTCTTTAAATGATATTTTTCAATGCTTTTGCTTATTGTGTTCCTTCTAGACTTTTCGGTCTGGTTGGCAATGCCTCATGAACGATCTAGATCGAGTGTTATCCGTAGTGTTCCCTGTCCCACGTGTGCTGTCCCCGCAGCCCATCTCCCACAGCCTATACCGCCCTCCCGGATAGGTCTCGGTTCCTCCAGCACAGGCCGCGAGAGCTTCCCCAGTGGCGGAGAGGTTCCCTGCCTGTGCTCTCGGCGTCACATCCACTTAGCCACCAGTGAGCACTGAGTGCTGGAGATGTGGTTCCTGCCATCAGGGAACTAAACAGACCATTTTATCTGACTTGAATTAGAACTGAATTTAAGTAGCCACCTGTGGCTAGCACGTGAAACTGGGTGGTGGTGGGGTGTGCGTGTGCGGGCGGGGAGATGTGGGCTCAGGAGGAAGGCCCGACTGCGGGTGGTCGGCTGTGTGTCATGCACACGCAGGAACGATGGTCCTCATGCACTGTCCACAGCAGTCCGGGCCTAGAGTTGCCCCCCCACCCCCTGCATGGTCCCCTGGGCACATCCTGGGCAGCACTCTGCAGGGACCTTGGGGCTGCCAGCCTGCTCCCCCAGGGCTCCACCTGCTCGCAGTCCTGTCCGCTTAGGCTCTTGCTGGAAACCTGTCCCTGACTCCTTTATCATGTTTGAAAACTCAACCTGAGCCCCCAGGCCTCTGTCCCTCCCTTAGTAATGAGTCTTCGTGAGGGCTTTGAAATGTTGGCGTGACACCGAGTACAGACCGTACTCTAGTTCCCGGGAAGGGAGAAAGGTGAGTTCTGCTCTGCGTGAGGTCTGCTGTTGCGGCGTCTCTACTCGGTTGTGTAGCCGGCGGCTTCAGCCACAGTTTCCCCGCATCAGTCACGCAGCACGGAGGCGTTCCTCGCTCAGCCGTGTTGAGAAGTGGGTGTCCTGCCAATGCGTCTGGGGTTGAGGATGCAGAGAGGATTCAGACACTGTCTCCAGGAGCGTATCATCCAGCAGGGCAGAAGTGAGTATGACGGGCAGCCGCTGGTGCTGATGACGCCTCCTGGCTGTGCCGGCCACCGGCCCGAGCACTTCGCAGGTAGAGCTGAGGTTCACCGAGCAGCCCGCCCTGCTGCAGGTCTTTGCTCTTGCCCTGCGCCGGGTACATTGTTATGGGCTGGGATGGCCCCACCCTACAGGGTGGTCCCCCTTCCCTGAGGGGGCTCATGGTCGGATGTGGGAGGCAGACAGGCACACAGCCATGACAGCACAGGGGGGCAGGCTGTGTTGGGTGGTGTGGAAGCAGAGATGAGTGGCATTTCATCCCATGCCTCAGCTCAGGCCGCCGTAGCAAGACACCACAGATTGGTGACAAAACACCTGACCCTTCCTTACCGTTCTGGAGGTTGGACGTCCACGGGCTGTGGCCTCTTCCTGGCCCATAGACAGCCCCCTTCTCCATGTGTCCTTGCGTGGTGGACAAGAGCAACATCCCTCTCTCCCTCTTCCCATAAAGACACTGGTCCTATTGAATTAGGACCCCACTCATATAACCCCACTTAACCATCGTTACCTCCTAGAAGTCCCGTCTCCAAATATAGTCTTACTCAGGTGAATTAGGGGGACACAAGTCCACCACCACCAGCTGTGGTGATTTGAGGAGGGCATCCTGGAGGCAGTGTCCATAGTTGAACCCTGAAAGGCAAGAGCACTTATTCAGCTAAAGGCAGGAGGTTGAGTGGCTGAGCCAGAAGCCTATGTGAGAGGATGGCGTGAGCAGAGCCCCAGCAGAGAGAGAGAATGTGCCGCATTCGGAAACTGGACATAATCTGATGGGAAGTGTTCCTACCCCGCAGAGTAAGAAGGAGAGGCGTGTGTGTACATCTCTCTGGAAGCCCCGAGGGGAGGGAGGCCTTGGGCTGGAATGTTAGCGAGGGCGTCTAGCGGTGATGTGCGCAGGCAGGACCTCGCAGACTGGAGGACCCTGACCTAGAGGTGTGGCGTGGAAGAGCTGCACCCTGCAGGGGGCAGCCCGTTGGCTCGGGTCCCCTCGCCTGGCAGCGGCGTGGCCAGGATCCGAGGACGCAGGGTCTGCAGGCAGCCCAGCCCTCGCTGAACAGGCCAGGACTGGTTCTCACAGAGAGAATTCTAAGACGCTTCAGTTTAAAGCTGTGCTACTTTGCACTGCCCATCGTGGCTGTTTTTCCCCAGTTTTTACTAATTACTGTGGCTGGCTCGCCGGACGCAGAGCCCTTCCTCGTTTACTGGTACAACAGACGTGCTCCTGAGCCCATGCGTAGGCTCCCGGTGAGGGGTTTGTAGGCAGGCCCTTTACCTTTCCTTCTTCCCTTACTTCTGACAGATTATGACTCGGATGCAATGAGTAGCTCTTACGAGTCGTACGATGAGGAGGAGGAGGACGGGAAGGGCAAGAAGACGCGGCACCAGTGGCCGTCCGAGGAGGCCTCCATGGACCTGGTGAAGGACGCCAAGATCTGCGCCTTCCTGCTGAGGAAGAAGCGCTTCGGGCAGTGGAGCAAGCTGCTCTGCGTCGTCAAGGACACCAAGCTGCTGGTAACGCGCGGCGGGCGGGCTGTGGCCCTGCGGCCACTGGGGTCCGCTGGTGGCCTCGCTGGACGGGACCAACACTCGGGCAGGGCTGGCAGCAGCTGGCAGGACGGGGAGGCCCTCTGGCCTCAGAGCCGCCGTACGCAGAGCTCCCTGCCATCAGGCGCCCGGGCAGTGAGTGCCGGCGGCTGCTGAGCCTTTAGTGCCCTTGGTCTCAGTCCCTGCAGCGACCCACCAGCAGGCAGCGTCCTTCCCATCCCGGGCCAGTGTCTGCCGTGGATGCTGGTGGAAATGCACAGGCTTTAACTTGCCAGAAGTCGCAAGATGGATTTTCTCATGTGTAGTGAGTCAGTGAATTCCTCAAAGCCAGGTCATTGAGTGGGGCGGGCGGGCCAGCCGCGGTCTGGGAGGACAGTGTCCAGGAAAGGAAATTCTTTTGGAAAGCTAGAGGCAGATTGTTTTTTTGTTTAACCCAAGGGGCTGAATAGGAAGATGGACTGAGTAGCCGAGGGGTGGGTGCAGGGCCACGGTGACCTTCTGCTCTGGTGTCCTTCCCACGAGGGACCCCGTAAGGAAGCCGGGGGCCTTGAGCGCGTGTGATGCGCCCTCCTCCCTCCTTCAGTCCTGCCAGCTTTAGAAACCGTGCTTGGTTATAGCGATGACGAATTTCAGAGTACATTTCTGCATGTTGTTTTTCCTTCAAGCTAACTTTGGGGTGAAAATCACAGAATTATATCATTAAAACGGAACCCAGGAGAATTTATGATTCCGTGTACCCCTCTTCAGGGGACTATTCTTTATAGTTTCATCTGTGAATTGTGGGAGTGTTCTTTTACTAGAGTCTTAGGATGTTGTATATTTTTAAATTAATGGTTTTCAGAAAATTTTTTAAACAGTGAGAATACATATTTTTTCCACATGTGTGGCCTAAATTTCTCCCAAATTTAGAATATGCCAAAAATGATGCCATGGGGGGAATTTTAAAGTGAAGAATGAGGAAAAAAAAAAAAGATGAAAAGGATTAATGTGGTCCTCATTTACAGTCTGACATAATGGCTGCAAGACGTTATGGAAATTCTGTAACAACCTGCAGTGGGCTCTCAGGTACAAGAGGAGTTCTGGACCAGGGCAGAAAGCCTGTGGGTGTGTGGCAGGGTCAGCGTGTCCCTCCCCCACCCCCACAACAGCCCTGCTCCTCCACACCCTCCCCGCCCCTCCCCTCTCATTCCTTCCATCTCCTTCCGGATTTCTGTCTTTAAAACCTAGATGAAAACACCTATACCATTCAGAGTAGTGGTAAACATTTCAGAAGAAATTAATGGAAAACCATGTGAAAACATGTCCTTGATAAAATGCAGATTCAAAGTTAATTATTTTTATTATGAAGCTTTTTTTTTTCTTTCAAAAATCCCCAATGATCTGGGGCGCCTGGGTGGCTCAGTCATTAAGCGTCTGCCTTCAGCTCAGGGCGTGATCCTGGCGTTATGGGATCGAGCCCCACATCAGGCTCCTCCGCTGGAAGCCTGCTTCTTCCTCTCCCACTCCCCCTGCTTGTGTTCCCTCTCTCACTGGCTGTCTCTCTCTCTCTGTCAAATAAATAAATAAAATCTTTAAAAAAAAAAATCCCCAATGATCCAACTGCCCAGATGACCCCTGTTGACACTGCAAAAAAAGGATTAACAGTGATCACGGCAAATGCTTTCCAAGTTTGAACAGCACAGAAAACTAAACGGAAAACCAAAAGCCAGACTCTTCCCTATGTGTTCCCAGCCTGTCTTCCCGTGGGCACCACCATCCGTGGCTTTTTGGGTAGGCGTCTGGCATCTGTGCGGACCTGCGGTGTACACTGTGATGGGCCAGAACCCCCATCAGGACAGTTCACCCAGGTCATGCTCCCCCTCAGCCCCGGGTCTGCATCAGGACAACCCTGCGGGTGCCTTCCAGTTCCAAAGATGCATGGGCTCCACCCAGGCCGGCCACTGGGCTTCTTCATGTCCTCTCTCCCGCGGGCTTGGTTCTCAGGGCGTACGCTGCCCCCTCTGTTTGAGAGTCTGCTCCCCTGGGGGTCCGACGGCAAGGATGTCCAGCTTGCACTTTAACGAAGGGCTGGTGACAGACCCATTCTGAGGCATTTCCTGTTTAACTCCATCCACTCTATTGTTAGTTTCCTTTTTGCTGTTCTGTTTTTTTCTTGCACTCACTGAGAGTACAAAAAACTGCCGAACGGTGAAAGTTCATAGCAATCTGGGGTTGGTTGGTTTTGGTGTATTTTTTTTCCTTCCGTTTCAGACAGGGCAACCATCCCTTGGTTTTCTGTAAAACGTGGGTATATTCCAGACGTGTGGCACTCAGGAGCCGAGGTTTGGAACTTTAAAATAGGAGAAGACTCTGGAAGTCACTTCTGAAAACTGGTGTCTCTTCCTCCCCTCCCTCCTCCATAGACATCACCCAGTGGAGAGAGTCGGCTATGCGCTCACGCCATTTGGGGCTGGGGTTGACCTCTTTTCACGCGTCTGACTTTGGGCAAGCCTCAGTTTCCTCATCTGCAAAATGGACAACTCTGGCAATCGAGTGTAAAAGGGTGAAACACCTCGCGGGATGGTGACACTTTGTTCTTGGTAGCAGATGTTACTGTCATTAATCATTTAGTGTGACTCAATAAAATCACAATGATCACAGCAATAGTTCATTTTACAAATGAGGAAACAGGCTTAGAAAGCTGAGAGACTTCCCAGGAGCTAGATTATATTAGGAGCAGAGCCAGGACCCAGATGTCTGCACTCTCGGACTGTCCGTTTCCATTTCCATGAAGGCATGTGCTTTTGGTCTCAAGTCATAGGATTAGACCCAAGGAGAGAGGGGAAGCCTTTGGACAGGATCTGATCCTAGGTTCCACAGATCCAGATGAAGCACTAGCGATGTGAACTAAATCTCAGTGTTCGCCACGGCACTGAACTCTTTAGAGGGGACGTCTGCTGTGTAAATGGAGCGGCGTGAGTTTCGGATCCCTTACTCAACCGGAAAGCAAATCTTGGCAGCCATGTTGCCTAGGACGTGTTGCTCTGTGTACTGGAAGTCCCTCATCTGTGTCTCAGAAAGGGGATAGAGATGAGACCGGCAGATACCCAGTGACATAGGTTATAGAAGAAAGCTTCCAAATGATTGCCCACAGTAGGGCTGTGCTATTCGGCAAATCTAATGTATCATGTTCATGTGACTTAGTGAGGAAGTTCTCTGGTCCGTGATGTCCATCAGAGGAGGGAGCTTCTGGTTCCCGCCGAGTTATGTCATCGTTGCTCAGTAAACTTTGCCGAACTGAAGAGTAGACGTATTTTCACGTATGTGGGAGTGACGCGTCATGTGCAGCATGCCCCGCGTGGGTGATGTGTGGGCATCTGCAGACCACCCTCCAGGGTCTTAGAGAGCCCTCAGATGCCTTGCAGGCACTGGCCTTCCCATCCTGCCAGAGCTGTATCGTGTTTCTCCTGGAACCCTCTTCAAGCTAACTCTGCTTTCTCGTTCAATGCAGTGCTACAAAAGCTCCAAGGACCAGCAGCCCCAGATGGAACTGCCCCTCCAAGGCTGCAACATCACCTACACCCCGAAGGACAGCAAGAAGAAGAAGCACGAGCTGAAAATCACCCAGCAAGGCACGGACCCGCTAGTCCTTGCAGTCCAGAGCAAGGAGCAGGCCGAGCAGTGGCTGAAGGTGAGGCGGTCGCTTGGCTTCTCTCCCCCAGACCCGCGTTCAGTTCAGCTTGTCTGTTTCTCAGGCGTACGTAAAACTGGGTGAACCCGAGCCGTTTTGTCTTTGTTAGCAGAGTGTTCTGATCTCTTTGCGGCCAGTCACTCCAGCCCTGGTCTTCAGAAGGCGGTCGGCCTCACACTGCAGCTGTTCTATGACTTTCTCTTTTCCTTTGATTGCCTTTGATTTTTTTTTTCTTTTTATGTGTCTGGAGGTAGATTCTTTTCTATTTATTCTGCTTGGAGTTCCCTGGGATTCTAAATCTGTGGATTGTCATCTTTCTAGGTTTTAGAAAACAAATTTTTAGCCATTTCTCTTAAAAATAGAACTTTGGGGGCGCCTGGGTGGCACAGCGGTTGGGCGTCTGCCTTCAGCTCAGGGCGTGATCCCGGCGTTATGGGATCGAGCCCCACATCAGGCTCCTCTGCTGGGAGCCTGCTTCTTCCTCTCCCACTCCCCCTGCTTGTGTTCCCTCTCTCGCTGGCTGTCTCTATCTCTGTCAAATAAATAAGTAAAATCTTAAAAAAAAAATAGAACTTTGTCTCATCCTCCCCTCCGACTATGTTTAAATATATGTTAGGCATTTTCACTATATTCTATTTATCTTCTCTTTATATCTTAATGTCCTTTTTTCTCCTTAATCTAGTTTCTTGTTAATTTTTGGCTCACTCTTTCTCTTAAAAGCTGGATCTGCAGTTAAATTTGTCCCCATTCACTGGGTTCTGAATGTTGGTTATGGATTTCTAGTATTTCTAGTGGCTTCTTTTTCGACCTGGGAATACCAGTTTCTACAGTTAAATTCCCTGTAGAAATGTTTGTCGCTCATCTCCACAACAAGCAGCTAACAGGCTTGGTTGTTGGACAGCGGTTTGGGTGGCATGGGGACCTGGCCACCTCATCTGTTGGTGTACTTGTTCCTGTCATTTTGTCCTTCCCGCGTGCCGAGCTCGCTCATGATCATGATGCTCCTTCAAGTGGGAAGAAAAATTAATTCACTAATTTTTATATAACAACTTTATTGAAGTAACATTCACATACCGTACAGTTCAGCCTTTCAAAGTACAATTCAGTGGCTGTGAGTCTATTCACCATAACCCACTTTAAGAGCATCCTCATCTCCCCAGAGAGAAACACCATACTCACCACAGGAGCAGCCCCGCCCCTCACCCCCAGCCCCGCCCCTCACCCCCAGCGCCGCCCCTCACCCCCAGCCCCGCCCCCACCCTCACCCCCAGCCCAGCCTCACCCCCAGCCCCGCCCCACCCTCAGCCCCACCCTCAGCCCCAGACCAGCCTCACCCCCAGCCCCGCCCCTCACCCTCAGCCCCACCCTCACCCCCAGCCCTGCCCCCACCCTCAGCCCCACCCTCACCCCCAGCCCAGCCTCGCCCCCAGCCCCAGCCTCACTCCCAGCCCCAGCCTCGGGCAACCGCTACTTTGCTTTCTGTTCCTATAGAGTTGCCTGTGTTCAACATTTCATCTAAACATGCTGTGTCCTTCTGTGACGGCCGCTCTGATTTGGCATAATGTTTCCCAGGTTCATCCGTGTTGTAATATGTATCACTACCTCCTTACTTTTTATCACTTTCGGGCCATATCTAAGAAACCACTGCTTAGTCCAGAGTCCTAAAGGTGTACACTCATGTTTTCTTCTGATCGCTTTATAGTGTCAGGCCTCAAGTTTCGTCTATGATCCTGTCTGCTTTCATCGTTGCATGTAGCATGAGATAGGGGTCCAGTTTCATTCTTTTTCTTGCAGGGATCCAGTTGTCCCTGTAGAAATAATTTGATTCTTGACCCTATGCTTTCTTCTATCGGAGAGCATTGTCATTTGCCTCTGCCATGCGCGGGGAGGGCATTAGCTCTCCAAAATCAGTTTATAACTTCGGGGCTTGAGATTGTTTTCAGAGCCACCCAGGTAACTTGAAGTCAGCCTGCGGTTCATTCAAGGGCAGGTTTGTACTCATCGCACTGTGACTCCAAGATCTGTTCCTTGGGCTCCCCAACCAACCTGGGGGGGGGGGGTTGCCAGAGACCGTCTTTGGCATGCCATGGACTCCAGCCTCTGACCCCAGCCCCTGGAGCTGCAGAGGGGCTGCCTGCTCTCCCGGCTGCCTCGTCCCGGGTGGCCAAGGCCATCCCCGCTGCCAGCCTACCTCGCCACATTTCCTTCTTCCTCTGCATTGTGGCCCAGTCATTCCTTACCTCAATAATAGCTCCTTCCTGCTGTAAGAAGGGCCACCCTGAACCCTGGGCTTTCTTCTTTCCTCTGTCCCTTCTTCGTGACTCGCTCCACATGAAGCTGCCGGAAGCCTCGCCAGCTTCTCCTGTCTCCCTGGGACGTGGCACTGAGCTGACCGTGCAGCTCACAAGTAGGGACTTAGAGAGAAAACATTTCCAAGATGTCAGGCATTGGTGGAGGGGAATAGTCTTACATCCTGTTTCGCCAGATGTGAGATGCACATCAGAGGCGCTCAGCTAATTACACGGTGATGACTCTATTTGTCAGTGGGAGCTTAATTGCAAGGATTCTTTTTTTTTTTAGCATCTGCTGATATTTCTTAAAAGGGAAGTAAATAATACATGGTAAGTTACCGTGTTCTAAAGAGTTTGAGTTGATTACTTTCTCGGTTTAATGTTTGTGCTTTGCTCCTGTTACGTGTGTCAGTGTGAGAAGCTAAGAAGTCTTGATTAGAAATGACAGTCAGAGACAAAACTAGTTTCAGTCAGTCATTTTCTTTCTTTCAAACCAGCAGAGACCGGTGAGGCTCTGGTGTCCTGTTTTCTCAGTACTGTTATTAGATGGGCTGTCTTATCGGTATCGCCTAGAAACACAAGAAACATAGACTCGCAGTGACTCAGACTCATGAAGCTTTTAAGAGTCTTTTTCTTTTCACCCTGTATCTCCTTGTTCAAGACCGCAAATGCGGCAGCCAGAACTGGAGCAGGCCTCCTCTCCTAACTCTCTGTCCCTCCTCGAAGGTGACTTTTATCCTGACTATTATCATCGAGGTATGCATTACGTATGTACTTATAAATCCGAAGTGACTTTTCTTTTATGTTTAAAAACGTCCATGTACATGGCTTCAAACTACACGTACCCTCACGTTTTCCGCTCACTGTTTTCTGTCTGCTCTGGTGTCGATGCCCATCCCCCGTCCCTGTCCTGGGGCGCTCCGGGGAGCGTTCTCGTGCGTGGCCCTTGGTCTCGCGTGTCATGGCTTCCCCGGGAAGGCTGCCTGCGCTGGCGTGGCTGACTTTAGGACGGGCGCATTTTCAACACCACTAGATCTTGACAAATGGCTTCCAGGTTTGCTTGTGCCATTACATGTCTGCCAGCAACATACGAGACGAGCATTTTGTACGTGTCCTTTCCCAGGTTCTTTATATATATATATGTGTAGGCAAGGAGAAATGCAGATTTTAATTCCCACCCCCATAGACAAGATGTGGTGTTCTGCCTCTTGCTTTTTACACCTAAACAAAGTGTCTTGCAGATTTTTTCAATTTAGAGAATGGAGCCTTTCCTTTTTTTTTTTAACAGTACATACCATTTCATTGTTTAAATAGACCATAATTTAAAAAAATATTCTCTGATTCATGGATATTGGGTTGTTTGCAGACAACTCTGTAATAATCGACCCTGTGCACATATCATCTCACACTCTTGCTAGTGTGTGGCCTGACTTCCCAGAGAGGCTGTTTGCTTGCAGAAAGGTTGTAGGCGCTCCTGGTTTTGATACACAGCCACGTCACTCTGCATGGGAGGTCTGCCAGCTCAGCCTCCCACCAGCAACGTGTCAGAGTGCCTTTCCCCCACAGCCTCGCCCGCCTGCCTCAGCAAGCAGTGTGATGGGGGAGGGCGGATCTCCTCTAGTCGAATCTGCATTTTGCTTCCTGTGGCCTTGAATGAGCTGCTTAGCTCGTCTGTGCCTCGGTTGAATCTCTGTGCAATGGGAGGGAGGGTCATAATGGTGCCTGCCTCTCTGACTTGTTATGAGGGTAAGATAATCAGATAGAAACAATTAGAAGAGCACCTAGCGTGCAGTGAGCACATATGTAAGCGTAAGCTGCTTCTCTACTGTAGTTTGGTTCTTGTTATCGCTACGCTCCTGCTTCTAGGTCTCAATAAACTCATAAGCTCCGGCTGAAAACAGTTTGAAAATCAGGATGATAGTGGGATGCATGAGGGGCCAGAGCTTGGGGTGTCCACATCACGGCCTCCCCTCTCCTTCGCCCAGGACCACAAGGACGCCCCTGTGTGCCCCAGGAGGACATCCCCGAACTCGGCTTCCTTGCCCGCAGCCTTCGTGTTGTTCCCACACACCCAGTAAGGGTGGGTGGGCGTAGGCTCGTGGTGTCACTGAGGCTCCTTGAAGTTTCAACCATTACGCCAGGTGCATACGGCCCCTGGGATGTGGCTGGTTTGTTCCCCACCCTCTGCAGTGGGCACCCCGCCTCCCGCCACCCTGCCAGCCAGGAGCAGCCTTGTCCCTTCTTTCCTGTGAAGGGCTCTTCCCTTGTGAGGACTTAGTGGGTCCAGGTTTCTTCGTATCCTCACCCTCCGATGAGTGAAAGACTGCTCTGATTTTTAAACATATCCCCCTCGTCTTATCTGTCAAGGGGACAGTGGAGGTCTTGGGTGCCTCTCTGTACGGCAACCCGAATGGAGACACCTGTTCCTTCTTAACTTCGTCGGCGGTCCTGCCAGGCGTACACCCACTGTACCAGTTCTCCCAAAAAAGCTGAATTTGGGCTCTTGGTTTTTCTCAGTTGTACTATCGTGTTCTATTTTCAGTTCTCTTCTTCCCTCCCACTTTCTTTTGGCTTAATTTGTTGTAATTATGCCAACTTCTTGAAGTTTATGCTTAGATAATTGATTCTTAGCCCTTTTCTTACATAAATGCATTCATTCAAAGCTGTCCATTGCTCCCTGAGCATGGTCTTAGCTATCTCCTGTAAGTTCTGAGGTTTGTGTTTTTATTCAGTTCAAAATACTTCCTAGAATCTGTAGCAATTCCTTTTTTGACTAATGGTTCATCTGGGGCTATCTTGCTCACTTTCTAAATATTCAGGTTTTTAAAAATAAGCTATTTGCTTTTAGTTTCTACTTAAATTCATCGTAGTCAGAACTTGATATGATTTTGCATCATAGAGATTTGTAGACTTGCTCAACCTATAGTCAGGGTGGGTAAATGCTCGTGTCCATACTGAGGGGCAGGGTGGGTAAGTGCTCGTGTCTATACTGAGGGGCAGGGTGGGTAAATGCTCGTGTCCATACTGAGGGGCAGGGTGGGTAAATGCTCGTGTCCATACTGAGGGGCCGGGTGGGTAAGTGCTCGTGTCCATACTGAGGGGCCGGGTGAGTAAGTGCTCGTGTCTATACTGAGGGGCAGGGTGGGTAAATGCTCGTGTCCATACTGAGGGGCCGGGTGGGTAAGTGCTCGTGTCCATACTGAGGGGCAGGGTGGGTAAATGCTCGTGTCCATACTGAGGGGCAGGGTGGGTAAGTGCTCGTGTCTATACTGAGGGGCAGGGTGGGTAAATGCTCGTGTCCATACTGAGGGGCCGGGTGGGTAAGTGCTCGTGTCCATACTGAGGGGCAGGGTGAGTAAGTGCTCGTGTCCATACTGAGGGGCAGGGTGGGTAAGTGCTCGTGTCCATACTGAGGGGCAGGGTGGGTAAGTGCTCGTGTCCATACTGAGGGGCAGGGTGGGTAAATGCTCGTGTCCATACTGAGGGGCCGGGTGGGTAAGTGCTCGTGTCCATACTGAGGGGCAGGGTGAGTAAGTGCTCGTGTCCATACTGAGGGGCAGGGTGGGTAAGTGCTCGTGTCCATACTGAGGGGCAGGGTGGGTAAGTGCTCGTGTCTATACTGAGGGGCCGGGTGGGTAAATGCTCGTGTCCATACTGAGGGGCAGGGTGGGTAAGTGCTCGTGTCCATACTGAGGGGCAGGGTGGGTAAATGCTCGTGTCTATACTGAGGGGCCGGGTGGGTAAATGCTCGTGTCTATACTGAGGGGCCGGGTGGGTAAATGCTCGTGTCCATACTGAGGGGCAGGGTGGGTAAATGCTCGTGTCCATACTGAAGGGCCGGGTGGGTAAATGCTTCTGTCTATACTGAGGGGCACCATTTTGCAGTTGCTGGGTGCACAGGTCTACACGGGTTTGTCAGATCACAGTTATTAACTGTCATCTTCAGATCCTCTCCTAATTCGTTTTGTCAGCTAATCAAAGGGAGAGATGTGGTCACATCTACCTCGTTGTTTATGGATTTATCTATTTGTCTTTCTACTTCCGTCAGTTCTTGCGTAATTTGTTTTGAGGCTATGTTATTGGTTGCATAGAGAGTTTAAATGGCGATACCTCACTGGTATTTGAAACCCTTTCAAGAATATGAAATGTGCCTGTTTATGTCAGTGTTTCTTGCCTCCAAGAATGACTCTGATTAATCTACAGATGAATTATCTTCCTTCAGAGTGCCTTTTGATGAGCAGAAATTGTTAATTCTGAGATCCATTACATCAGCCTTTGCTTTTATAGTCAGTGCGTTTTGCCTTCTGTCCATAAAATCTTAGCATAGTCCATTCACCAAGATAGTACTTGTGTCTTCTTCCAGATCTTTATGACTCTGCCTTTATGGACAGGTCTCTGATTCATACAGTTGGTTTCCTGTAGAAGATGGAATGTAGGGGTCAAAATGGATTTTCTTCCATAAGGGTAGTCAATTGTTTCAGTCCTATTGATGACCTGAATTGCCTTGATTGGAAATCCATTGATCGAACACATTTGGGTCCATCTCTGGGCCCCTGTCTGCTTCATTAGTCTGCATCTGCGTGGTCGTGCCAATGCCACATTGCCTTGATGGCTGAAACTATACAGAGAGTCTTGAAATCAGCTAGGCTCTGCCTTCTAACTCTGTTCTATTTTTTTCCCAAATGATTTAAAACTTTGAAATGACAGTTTTCTGTAAACTAAGTCAATGCTGTCATCATGGCCTGTTATGTCATCCTGTCAAGCCCACATCTTTATGACTGAAGTAGATTTTTTTTTTCCAAATTAAGGAACAACTGTAATCCGAGGCACAGCCCTTATTTATCTTGACGATAGCATGGAGTGATGGAGAGTGAATGAAGGGTCTGGAATCTGGACTACAGTCCCGGAAGGCCTCTAACTCATCAGGGTGTTTGGGGTCAGCAAAGTCTTTCCCACTTACTTAATGGAAATAGTACCGATCAGAATGATCAAAAAGGCAGAATGAAAAAGTTACACAAATGCGCTTTTAGAACTAAATAAACTGTTGGAATATCAGTGGTTTATTAGTATTGCCCCGTAGGATTCCTTTTGTAAAAACTCTAGAACGACTATACAACATGAACTGTTTTACAGAACAGGGGCCAAGACTTTGTTAATATAAACTGTTGTTATCCCATGTTGTCCCAACTTATTATCCAGGCTTTTGGTGTTGTGACATGTGGCTTTAATGTAGCGGCTGACAGTCTCTAAAGTGAGTCACACACAGCCTTTGTCAGGTGTGGAGAGCAGGAGGGCTGTGCGTGGCCAGCACCTGACCGGAGCCACGCTTCTTCAAGATCACGGCCAAACTTGTTTCTCTTCCTTCGGTCTGCAACTTCCATTACCAGCAGCTCTTGCCAAAATTTACTGACTCCGTGTGTGTGTGTGTGTGTGTGTGTGTGTGTGTGTGTGTGTGTGTACAGATGCTGAAAACATGAGCTGTTTTGTAGGGGTCAGTCGGAAGACAACAGCCAATATTCCCAGAAACTGAGTGGTCAGGTTTCCTTAAAAAATGTGCAGAGATTGTGTTTCTGGCAATGAGGGCTCAAGTTAAAAGCAAACAAAAATACCACAGAACATATAACAATTTGTTTTTGAAGGATTTGTGATTCTGAATTTGGATCCAGTTCTCTTAAATACATATTGTTGAACTTCTCACAGAACATGGCTCTTAAAAAAAATACACACACACAGCATCTTCATTTGCAGCTATTCAAAGAATTTGGGTGATAACCCCTTTATTGAATACTTCTGAATTAACTCTGTGGGAGCAATTTGGCAATGAATAGGGGTCAGGGGAGGAAGACAGTTTCGTGGAAGTCACCTGCAATAATCCAACAGGCTGGTGATGAAACCATGGAAGTAAAGACGGGCTTTACGCTCCTCAATGTTCTCAACAGCGCCCTTCTCTGCGCCCGGGGTGTCATTAGGGCTTAGTCTGGGGAACGAGAAGTCGTCTCCCGTCTCAGGGATGACAGGGATAAGCCCCGGCCTGGCCCCAGGTGTGTCTGGGTCTCTGTGGGCTACCGAATGCCCGTCTCTTTCCTAAGCGCCGTGGGAGGCGCTGCGCTCGGCGTAAGGACTTGAAGGTCAGGCGCAGGGACGTCAGCAGAGAACAAAAGTGTGTCCTTTATCTGTGTACAGAATTCTAAGTGTACAGATACATGTATTGGGTGTTTTAGGGAAGGCTTCTCAGGGAAGTTGAGGACACTGCTTCGTTTCGATGGCCAGGTCACCTCATCTGGCCACTGCGGTGAGTCTGCCCTTCCTTGAACCGCTCTTTGTGGGCAGAACGGCCCTGACGTGGAACAGGGGAGAGGGAAGGAGCTATTCCAGTGCCCAGGAGAGCGCGAGGAAGTTCTCCTGGGTGATGCGGCATGGCTCTTAGCTGCGTGCTCTTTTCCTTTTATCACTTTTCTCCTCCGAGGATTTCAGATATCGAAGCAGAGAACTGGGGAAATGTTGTCCTGAGGGTTTACTTATTGGACGTAATGGCTTGGTTTCTTTTCCTCTGGATTTCATTCCTTCATTCATCTTTCTTTACTGGAGAAAATGTCAAGTTCAGTTTGGCTCCTTGTTCCTTTCGTTTCTTCTTTAATCACACTTTTTAGGTTGCTGTTATGTGCTAGGCTTTGGGAATGCCCACGTAAGCAAGGCATAGCCCCATCTCTGAAAGCAAGCCCAGCGGAAGAGAAGAAAGAGACCCGTGGGCGTACAGGGCACATGAGTGGTGTCAGTGTGAAGAACATATGGCCAACTGTGGCCCGAGGGCAGGGGGAGCCGAGCCATGCACCCCGTAGGGGGCAGAGTCTGCTTCCAGGGCACACGAGACAGAGGCTGAGTCTTACAGGACAAGCCCGATCCAGTGAGCCCGGCCATCCCTGAAGGTGCAGTGCACATGACTCACCCACAAGGCCAGGGGGGGTCCTGGAGCAGTGGTGACGCACGTTGTGGACCCTCCCCCCTTGAAAAAAGAAAGAAGGAAAGAGGACAGCTACTTTTGGAAGAAAAGCTTTTGCCAGAGAGAGGTTTCTTTTTTTTTTTTTTTTTAAGATTTTATTTATTTATTTGACAGAGAGACAGCCAGCGAGAGAGGGAACACAAGCAGGGGGAGTGGGAGAGGAAGAAGCAGGCTCCCAGCGGAGAAGCCTGATGTGGGGGTCGATCCCAGGACCCTGGGATCACGCCCTGAGCTGAAGGCAGACGCTTAACTACTGAGCCACCCAGGCGCCCCCAGAGAGAGGTTTCTGCAGGTTATGTTTTATGAGGGTCAGCCTTCTGGTGCGAGAAGAGGGGCTTGTAAGTTTCCGGTTAGTTTGCGTAATTGTCGTGTGATGCGTCCTGTTTAAGGCTGTCGTCACGGAAAGGGGCTCACGTGTGCTTTGTCCTGCTCTGGGCTGGACACCTCATGTTTTATGATCCTGCTTTCCACGGTGGCCCAGAGGCCTTGTCTGTGCATGTTCTGGACAAGGACGTCAGGCCCGAGTCTGCATCGCTAGACCTCACGTGTGGAGGAGGCCGTAGAATTAGGGTTGAAACCCCATTTCTGTTTCCACACAAGAGCCCAGGAGATTCCACTGCCTTGTACTCTTTCCCTAGAGAAAGACAAACCCTTGTCCTTCAATCAAATATGAATTTGTCTTGTCAACTAAAGATCTGGTAGCGCCCTTGGGGCAGGCATGGGAATAGAGGCCCCACACAGAGCAGCAGGAGCGGTTGGTGTGGACAGAGACTCAGGCATCCAGAAGGCCCGGGTCACTGGGTGGATGTCACTTGGACGACGCTTTCAGTCCTCAGAATCCACAGGGAGAAAAATGTGGCAGCAGGATCTCTGGGCTTCTCTTTCTTTTTCCTTTGTCCTGTTTTAGTCTCAAATGTGGACTTTGCCCTGTAGCTTTTTCATGAAACTGTGGAGCAGCAGGATGGCTGCAGACACCGTCCTGGGCTCCCGCCAGTGTGGCACTAATCCCAACACCAGCGCAAGCCAGCCAATCTGGGCATGTCTGCTGAGATCGTATTGCAAAACTACTACCAGATATCTGGGACTTAGGCATTTTAATTCTGCCCCGAAGACGCATGGGTCGGACTCAAATTGCAGCTTCATTCTGAAAAGAACGGAAGACATTTTGAAGGAACTGCCTAACTTCTCCCTTGCCAGCATGCAAATTCTGCCAACCCAGGATGGTACTCTGGCCTGTTCACTACACATCCCCAGTGATCAGAACCACGCCCAACTCATGGCAGGAGCGCAGTAGTGACAGCAGGGACAGTGGGTGACCTTGGGGGCTTCAACAGGGCCAAGGATCACTACCTCCATGCGGCAGACCCTCATGCCTGTCAGTCTAGGGCGGGATCCTTTCTAAGCCCTCGGCGTCCGTGGTGGGGATGCTCTCAGGAGTGATGGTGTTGGTGAGCAGAGAGGCCGCCACGTGCCAGGTGCTGGCTTAGGCACTTAGCATAGAGGGTCTCATTTTCTCTGGATGTCACTGTTCTGACAGCAGGACAGGTCATCTGGACACTCCTTCCTTTGCCGGTGAGGAAACGGTGGCTCAGCAAGGTTGGGGCTTTGAACCATTGGCTGATGTTCTGGCCTCGCTTTTCACCAGGAAGACAGAACCGGCCAGACAGGAGCATCCACAAACTCCCGCCACCAGTTACACTGGCCTTCCCCAGATCCCACCCTCTGCCGCCTCTGGAAATTCCTCCTCCGCTCATCTCCCCTCCGTCTCCGGGAGCCCCTCCAATCACCCCCGGCCCCCATCCCTCCCCCGCAGCAGAGGGGCTTCTCAGAGGTGCCTCTGCACCGTTGGGCTGCCTCTCTCTCCTCCTCCCTGCTCCTGGGAGTTGCACCCTCCTGGTTCGCCCCCGCTTCCCTGGCTGTTCCAGCTCATTCTTCACTGGCCTCTCCGCTTTGGCTCTGCTCCGTGCACCGACCGGCTCTGGTCCTTGTCCTGGACCTGCGTTCTGCTGTCTGTCCTCCCTCTGGTGACTGACCCCTCCTGGGCTGTGAGCAGAGCCTTTTCTCCCCTGAATGCCTAGTTTAGTTCCAGCTCTGCCTGGAAGCTTGCCTTTGCTCCGCACTCACCCGCCTCGCTTCTCCCCTACCCTGTGCTTCTCTCCGCCTCCCGTATCTGAATGGAGCACCCGGCTGCCTCGTGCTTCCCTCCTGCTCCAGCTAACCCACCCTCAGGGCCTGCTGGTTCTTCTCTGGAATCCTCCGCAAGCCACTGGTTCACTCCCTCCCGCCATTGCCCCAGCCTGCAGTGCCCCCCCCCCCCATCCCCCGGACACTACTGGATGGCCTGACTCATTTCCTTCTTAGTTCTCGTCCGCTATCCTCCATCAGCAGTGCCAGTGCTGTCTGCGACTTCTGACAATGGTATGCCCCTTCGTCTCAGGCACTGTCTCAGGCCATGTATGGTCCACAGGTAGGACCACTGCATCTGTGCAGCAGGTGGGAGCACTGGAGCGCAGGAGAACAGCTAATTAAATTTGCCCAAGTTGAAGGCCATGTTGAAAACACAGGCAGTCGAGCTCTGCGGCCAGTGCTCTTGGCCTCTGCGCTATACCACCTCCCAGAAAGTCACTCTTATTGCTCCAGGGCTCAAGCTACTCAAACCCAACCTCCTCACTGGCCTGAACGACTGCGTGACCCTCCTGGTGGCCTGCCCCCATCTCGTGCCACATGGCACCAGGTGGTATCCTTAAACACTTCACGTCCACCACAGGGCCTTTGCACCAGCTGGCCCCTCTGCCTGGAAGCTTTTTCCACTGGTTCCTCATGTGGCTGCATCCTTCTGGGCATTTGGCTCCCAGCCTACCTGTCATCCCAGTGAGGCCTCTTGGTCTTGTCAATTAGCCATTCCCTTTTTGTTAAACACCACCTTCCAGTCTCTGTAGCACTTACTGCTGTCTTACTTTATCTTTGTGCTTGGGTGATGCTCACTGTTCACCATGATACCTAACTTACACTGGAATGCAAGTCCCATGAAAGCAAGGCATTGCGTTCTGCCTGTATCCTAAAGCCTGTGTCAGTACCGGCATCAGAGAGACATTTGGTGAGTGAACGAGTGAATGAATGAGCACCTGGCATCTCGGGACTTAGAACCGGGTGCTTTCGAGCCCAGAGATTTTCCCTCCACCCCGTATGCCACTGCCTGTTCGTGCCAGCTTCGACCTCCGAGAGCGCTCAAGCATGTCTGCACTTCTTGCAGGTGATCCGAGACGTCTACAGCGGCTGCAGCGGTCCAGCGGATTCAGAAGGTCCTCCCCCGTCGAGCTCCCCCGTGCACAAGACGGAGCTGGAGAAGGTAAGGACCTCTTTCTTCCCAGGAGTAGTGCCCTTGTGGTTGATGTAGGCCTCCCTCAATGTTTTGATGACATTCTCTGAGAGAATTTAGCACTTAGACTTCGGAAACAGTGCAATCCTGCTGCCTCTGCGTTTCAGGTGTCTACTTCTGTATGAAGCATGAGGTAGTCACTTTACAGTCTGCGTGGTTGGTGTGGTCATCCCCAGCTGCAGGTGCAGAAATGGGTTTAAAAGTCCTAAGGATTTCCAGGGTTCAAGGTTACCTCACTATCACGTGGAACTCTGCGTGCTGGTCTGCGTGCTCTGGAATACAGCAGCACTGCGAGAGTGTGCCTTCCCAAAGGTTCATTCCCAGCAGACCAGGAGGCATTCCCTGGCCCTTTCTGCTCGGTATTCATTTGATTTGTTGGAAGGTGCAATGAGAGCCCAGCAGTGGGGGTGAGGGGTTGGCCTTTCTTGCCAGAAATGTGTGAACCCATCCCGGCCCTCTCTGGCCATGCCCTCTGTGTCTGTACACGCACACGTCTCATTTCTGTGGAGGCCAGGTGGTGGTCTGGGGGTAGCCTGTACCCCTGGAACCTTCTGAGTCCTCCCTGGCTAGCCCCTGCCACCAGCGAACAGGTCCCTTTTTTGTCTGTTCTTGTTTGAGTCCGAGTTCTCCAAGAAGCAGAACTGATAGGGGTGTGTGTGTGTGTGTGTGTGTGTGTGTGTGTGTGTGTGTTATCAAGTACATATGAAATTTATATGTAAGATGTTAAATATATTGCAAAATTATGTAAGTATGTATATAGATAGACACAAGTACATACGTATATACATACGAAGAGATTTATTTATTTATTTATTTTAAAAAGATTTTATTTATTTATTTGAGAGATAGTGAATGAGAGAGAGAACACAAGCAGGGGGATTGGCAAAGGCAGAAGCAAGCTCCCCACTGAGCAGGGAGCCCGATGCGGGGCTTGATCCTAAGGTCCTGGGATCATGACCTGAACTGAAGGCAGACCGAGCCACCTAGGTGCCCCGAAATTTATGTTTTTTAAGATTTTATTTATTTATTAGAGAGAGCAAGCAGGAGAGGGGTGAGGGGCAGCAGGACAAGTAGACTCCCCACTGAGCAGGGAGCCTGAAACAGGGCTTGATCCCGGGACTCTGGGATCATGACCTGAGCTGAAGGCACTTAACTGACTGAGACCCCCAGTTGCCCCTGAAGAGATTTATTATAAGGAATTGGCTTATGTGGTGATGGGGCTGGCAAGTCCAGAATCTACAGTGTAGATGAAGTCTGCAGGCAGTCTTTTTTTTTTTTTTAATAATAGTATTTATTATGTTAGTCACCATACAGTACATCCCTAGTTTCTGATGTAAAGTTCCATGATTCATTAGTTGTGTATAACACCCAGTGCACCATGCAATACGTGCCCCCCTTAATACCCACCACCAGCCTATCCCATTCCCCCACCCCCCTCCCCTCTGAAGCCCTCAGTTTGTTTCCCAGAGTCCACAGTCTCTCATGCTTCATTACCCATTCTTTTTACCCCCCTTCCTTCTTCCCTTCCTTCTCCTACAGATCTTCCTACTTCTTATGTTCCATAGATGAGAGGAGCCACATGATAATTGTCTTTCTCTGCTTGACTTATTTCACTTAGCATTATCTCCTCCAGTGCCGTCCATGTTGTAGCAAATGTTGAGAAATTGTTCTTTTTGATGGCTGAGTATATTCCACTGTATACATGGACCACATCTTCTTAATCCAGTCATCTATTGAAGGGCATCTTGGCTCCTTCCACAATTGAGCTATTGTGGACAATGCTGCTATGAACATTGGGGTACATATGGCCCTCCTCTTCACTACGTCTGTATCTTTGGGGTAAATACCCAGTAGTGCAATTGTTGGATCATAGGGTAGCTCAATTTTTAACTTTTTAATTGCAGGCAGTCTTCTGGAGAATCCTCTCTTGCTGGGGAAGGCAGGTCTTTTTGTTCTGTTTGGGCGTTCACCTGATTTGGTGAGGCCCACCTGCATTGTAGTGGGCAGCCTGCTTCCTTGCAGTCACTGATTTCAGTGTGTCTCATCACCAGCCCCCTCCAAGTGGACACATTAAATTAGCCTCCCAAGCCTCACCCAGACGTTGCGATGCAGCAGGCCTGTTTGGTTTTCTCCTGATGACAAAACCAATGCCTGCTCGCTAGAGAAATCCAGCAAGTCCAGAGAAACAGAAAGAGGAGGAAGAAGTCCCTGGTGAGTCTGCCACACAGAAGAGGCAGCCCCTCACAACACTCTGCATAGGTTTAACCAGCTGGGTGGTCTGATGCATAAAATTTCTTACACTGCTTTTCCCTCCCTTACCTGTATGCTCTTAGCAGCGTTCCAGGTTTTTGGAAAACTGGTAATAAGCAGCAAGCCCTTCTGCATTTTCACCAGGTGCATAACACCAGATCCGTGCACCTCTGCTATTGTTCGTATAGTATCCCCCACCTTATAGTACCCTTCTTCAGACAGTTTTAAACAGTGTGGTCCTTGGCATCTCGCACACAAGTCTTCGCTGTGTCTGTTACCTGAGAAGAGACTCCCAGAACCTGGCTTACTGGACCAAATGATGGAAATACATCTTTCAATTTTGACTCATGTTGCTAAGCATACGGCTTTCCAGACAGGCTACTCCCATTCCCCTTTGCTATAGGCAGTGCAGCAGGGCTCCCGTTCCCCATGGGCACTGGCTGTTCTGACCTCTGGCCTCTAAGGCCATCCTGCTAGCGCCTGGCCAGACCTGCCAACCTGGGCCCCAGGGCAGCTTCCTGGCCTGAAGCCTGGGACTGTGCTGGCTTTCGGTCATCCTGTTGCTGGGACTCGGCACAAGACAGGCACCCACTAAATGCCATCATTCCCTCCCTGCGGCTCTTCCTAGCACTGCCATGGGCCCGCAAACACCCACCTGCCATCCTTGGGCACCACTGCTGGACCCCTCATGAGCAGCTGAGCGTCGTGTTCCCTGTTGCCCTTGTATCATCCAGACGTTCTGTTTGTCTCCGGCTGGCCAGGCTCTGTGGCGCTGGGCTATGATGCTTAGGACCAGGAGAGGTGGGTTCAAGCCCACTTCCTCCACTCCGATGCCACAGTCCTCCCACCAGAATGGACGATTGCAGCTCTAAGCAACATTGCTTCTTCAGGTGCCAGCTCAGCGTCCTAATCACGCTCCTTACATCCAGATATCAGGGCTCAAATACTTGCAGTGCTCAGGTGTGCCCGTGGACGGTTTCGACCGTAGCTTGTCTCTGCGCATGCACTCAGAGGGTGTCTGTTACGGGCAGACGTCTGACCTCACCCAGTTATTGGTTGGCAACAGGAGGAAATTGAGCAGATGATGGGCTCTCTACTTCTGGAAGGATAACATGACTTGGTGAGGGGCATATTTTTTGTAATCTCAATGTTTTTTCGAGATTACTTGCAAGTGAAAGGATTTGGACGCGGTGGGGCTGGTACCAGAGTGTGTGTTAGTAGCACCTCGGTGAGTTTGTTCGTTCCTCTGCCGTCTCTGAAGCTTTAGCAGCGAGCCGGCTGGCAGCCCATCTGTACCCAAGTCCTGGCCTCTGCGCTGCCGTGGACTTGGCCACGCTTCCTTCCACTGTGGGGATCGCCATGGACTGATCCATGAGACATCACGTGGCCAGTGTGAACCATGGTGAG
The DNA here is from genome assembly GCF_023065955.2 of Ursus arctos. Taxonomy (NCBI): domain Eukaryota; kingdom Metazoa; phylum Chordata; class Mammalia; order Carnivora; family Ursidae; genus Ursus; species Ursus arctos. The sequence goes on from NW_026623111.1 coordinate 3,586,508, forward strand.
AGTAATGTAATCCTTTTTACCCTCACAGAAGCTGTCTTCAGAGAGACCCAGCTCGGACGGGGAGGGCGTCACGGAGAATGGAATCGCTGTGTGTGATGGAAAAGAACAAGGTGAGTTCTACTCATGCCAAAACCACAAACACCGAAACAAAAAAACAAGAGTAAACAACAAAACATCAGCTGTGGCCAGCTCTGTGGGCTCTGTGTGACAAGTCTCCTTGGAAGTTCAGTGACATAGACAGCATGGCCTGGGTCGCTCGTGGGAAGCGCAGAGAAACCCCTTTGGTTGCTCGGAGCCCCACACATCTTCACCCGCCGTCCTAGTGAACCCTGGCCCGGGTGGGGGTGCACTGTATATATCAACTCCTGGGCTCCTGGCAACTCATTTCCTTACCTGATCTGTGGCTGAAAGGAATTTGCAGCCCGGCCAGCTGGCTGTCACGTGGTAGCAGGTGTCAGAACGTGCTTCCTTTTAAGGCTGAGTAACATTCTATCCTCTGGATGGACCACATTGTGTTTATCTGTCCATCCATCTGTGGACCCTTGGGTTCTCCACATTCTGGCCATTGTGAATGATGCCACTGGGAACGTGGGTATTCGGATTTTGGATTATTTTTTTCTTTTTTTCTTTCTTTTTTTTTTTTTTTTTTAAAGATTTTATTTATTTATTCGACAGAGATAGAGACAGCCAGTGAGAGAGGGAACACAAGCAGGGGGAGTGGGAGAGGAAGAAGCAGGCTCATAGCGGAAGAGCCTGATGTGGGGCTCGATCCCAGATCGCCGGGATCACTCCCTGAGCCGAAGGCAGACGCTTAACCGCTGTGCCACCCAGGCGCCCCTGGATTATTTTTTTCTAAGTCAGCTTTCCAAGCATAAATTATGGCCATTTTAATGGGTATATAGTGCTCTGCAATTGTGGCTTTAACGTGCATTTCCCTAAAGACTAACACTGTTGAACCTTTTTTAATGTGCTTTTTTGCCAACCATGTATCTGATGAAATGTCCATCCAAATTTTTGCCCATATTTTTATTGGATTTTGTTCATATTTACTGACTTCTGAGAGCTCTTTATATGTTTCAAATACAAGTCCTTTATCAATGTATTTTTGCATGTAGCTTCTCCCAGTCTGTGGCTTGACTTTCACTTTCTTTCCCAGGGTGTGGGCCAAGAGAAGGGTAAGATTTGCAGGTCATGGGGAAGTTTTCTTTGAGCAAAGCCAACAGCCTGTGTGCTCATGGCCCCGGGACCTCGGCTTCCTGGGGGAGTGGTCTGCACACCCAGCTCATCTGCGCTCTCTCACTAGAATGGAATAGACACCCCCAGCTCTGAAATGAAGTCCCCTTCCACCACACAGCAAGCCAGGCCACTAAGAATCTTGAAATCCAAGTAAGCTGGACTCTTGTGATACGACAAGGTTCACGCCGAGAGGTCACGATCTCTGCCTTTGCCCGGGTGATTCCCTAACGTGGTCGAGTTAGAGTGTAATTTCAGCTCTCTGCATCGGAAGTTACTCAGGGGAGGGCGTCATCTGTGTCTTCTGTGGGCACATGGTGTGTAATCAAAGCCAGGAAAGCTGTCTTTAAGTGTTGCCCTGAAAGAGAATAACCTACAATCTCAGGTCCCTGCTCAGACGTGGGGCACAGCAGACATGGCCTTGGTTGGTCTCTTTCCTCTTCGGCCATTTCTTCCCTGGCTCCCAGGTCACAGAATGATACAGATGTCTGGATGTATGTCTCAGAGAATGCATCTGTACCTAAAATTCCCCTGCCCCCTTTTCACAAGGACGGTGACCCCAGTTGCTGAGGGAAGTGGATAGTTTAAGTATGTTCTGACTTTGGCCTTAGCTTCTATTCTTGCTGCTCACCCTTGAGCTGTTTGCAGGGGAGAGATTTCAGCACGGCTTCCCTTGTCCCAGGCATGTCATGACTCCGATTTTCCGCAGGCTGCGTGATAGTGTCCGCGCGTCTGCACCGATGACAGTTATGGCTTCACAAGCGCTGGCAGCTAGCTCTGCCTCGGTGGCCCGTCCCTCCCTGCCCGCCGTGCACTCGCAGTGTGTGCCGTTTGGAGCCCTGGGACTTCCCTGCGCTCTGACTTCAGCTCAGAGTTCTGAGTTTTGGGGGTTTCTTCATAATGCTATTACATGTGCTGAATTCGGCCTTCGCGTAGTGAACAGCAGCCACGTATTCTCACGTTCCTCCCTACGTTGGCTTTTTCTTCCATGGAGTCCCTTACTTCTGCTTTTGCAAAAAATTAATCAGGGGTCCTTCAAGGAATTAAAAGTATGATCTCTTTTCTTTGTAGTCAGGGTCCAGCGGGTACTTTCCCAACAGGAGCAAATGCTAGTAGAATTGGAAGTAAATGTAACCTCTTTGCTTTGGGCCACGAGGAAGGACTCTGCGCACTCCCTGAGCTCTGCGAAAGGGGGCCTTCAGGGCCCTATGGGAAAGCCCCCCTTGCAAAGCACGGGACTGTGGTCGCAGATGGTCTCGCGGCTCTTTCGGAGCAGCTAAGAGGGGTCATCCACGGCTGTGGCCATGCTGCAGACCCCCATGACTGGTATAACTGGGGGGAAGGGGCCTTCCCATGAAGATTACAACAGGTTCTTGGTGCTTTCTTTGAAAAGAGGGAGTGGAAGGCCCTGGAAGAGTGTAAGGAGGGCTAGGACTGGCTTTCCTGCGTTGCACACTTCTGTATCACACGAGACCTTCCCAAGACACCAGTCTGGGCACTTAAACAACACATGTTTATTTCTCATGGTTCTGCAGGCTGGGAGCCCCGGAGGGTGCCGCCATCTGAGCTGGTTGCCAGGGAGGCCTCTTCCTGGCCTGGAGATGGCTGCCTCCCCCCGTGTCCTCACGTCGGTGGCCTTTCTTCTGTGTTCGGTCTCTTAAAAAGGATACTAATCCTGCTGGATCAGGGCCCCACCCTTAATGACCTGCTGTGACCCCATCACCAATACAGCCATACTGGGGTTAGGGCTTCAACGTAGGGATTCTGGGGGCACCTCATTCAGTCTGGAACAAACACTGTGTTTACCCAGAAATTTAGCATGGCTTCTCTTCTTTCAGCTGTCATTTCTAGAGAGGCAATAAGGGTGAAAACCAGGTGATGGAGCTTGGGGTGGCACTGAGTCTATGGGCTCAGGGAGCGTGAGAGCAGACGAGGGAGGGCGTGGGGATGTGGGCCTGCACCTGGTATCCCGCTGGTGGTGGCAGAGTGGGACTGGAAGAGAGAACTTCCCTGCCCCCCAAGAGAGAGCGAGTCACCTGTATTACAGGGGGCTTTAGGAATGAGACCTAGGGTTGTAATCCCACCTCCCGAGTCCCCTCTTTCCGAAATTATCCTATGGCTATTTATGGTGTGTGCTTATGGTCATGGACTGAGCAGGAGGGGAAGGAATTCCTGCCTTGTGACATTTTCTAAAGGGGTTGTTACCCTGTGGGTTATAGACTGGGAGGGGGGAGTCACCCTGGAGATGGAGACACCAGGACGGTTGTTGGGGGCTGTGGAGCCCCTCTCCCAGCCCAACTCACTCCACTGTGAAGCTACACTTGACCCTCCCAGCGCCCCGTGTCCTGTGTGGTCTAGAAAGTTGCCTTTTCCCCTTGGCTCCAGGACCAGGCACATGATGGCCCTCCGATGATGGGGATGAGTGACATGTCCCTTTGCAGAGTGGTGGGAGGAAGGATCTTGCCTCCCAGTCCTGGGTGCACTGTCTTGCACACCTTCTGATCGCCGCGAGATCCCAGATGGGGATCCGGAGTTGCCAGATCTTCCAGTTCCCCAAAGGAAGCCAGAAGTCATCATGAGGCACAGTGTTTGTGAATTTGATATAGTGGGCATGACTTTATAATTTAATGCCCTGCAAGCAAAAGCAGACCATAATGGGCTGAGAATTCTGGAGAGCGTAGAGCTGCGTGCGTGTCTCAGGGATGGGCGAGGCTGCTGGAGGGCTTCCCGGGACTGGGGAAGACCCATGTCCACCTTTCCCTCCCTCAACCCCTCCCTGAGCTGGCCAAGGTGTGGTCACACTGCCTCTTTCTATTCCTGAGACCCATCCAGCTCCTTCCAGGCTCACGGCCTTTGTGTTGATTGATGCTCTCCCTGCCCAGAAGGTTCTTCCTTGGGTTCTGCACGGCGGCTCCCTGTCACCTAGCTCCTGGCTCAGTCGCCCTCCCTGGCAGGCTTCCCCGGCCACCCAGCATCCTGCCGCGTCACCCCACTGTGGATCTCGGCACGGGCCTGGCCGCCATCCACCTCACCCGTGTGTGCATGTGAGCATGTGCCTGCGTACACGTGTGTGCACACACGGGCATGTTCCCGGCCTGCTCTGGAACATGAGCTCCCTCAGAGCACCCATTTTCTGCTCTCTTCTGTGTCAACTCCAGCAGCCGGCACAGAGCAGTGCTCAATGAGTGAAAAATGAGGAAAATAAAATTGACTATGATTTATGCTTTATTTTTATTTTTTCTCAGTTAAAGTCTACAATTGAAACACACTTTCTTATTTTCATCGTTGCTCTTGACAGTTAAGAGGAAAAAAAGTTCCAAATCAGAGGCTAAGGGAACCGTGTCCAAAGTCACGGGGAAGAAGATCACCAAGATCATCGGCCTGGGGAAGAAAAAGCCCTCGACGGATGAGCAGACGTCGTCCGCGGAGGAGGACGTCCCCACCTGCGGTAAGACGGAGGTGCCCGGCCGTGAGCGGTGCTCACCCCGCACGTGGCCTCTGCTGGAATGGCCTCTGCTTCCCGCGGGCTCGCTCGAGTCAGGCTGGTGATCCTCAGAATGGCGGGAGATGTACTCCATTTTTACTGCTTATTAATAAAAGATCTTGCAGGGGTTGGAGATGATCTTTGAGGTTCTTTCAAGATGAAAAACAAATTCTTTCTTTGATCCCATGAAGTTTTCCAAATTCCTCTTCACCGTTTCTAAGCTGGGGCACAGGCACGTGCCTTGGCGAGCGAAGGAGGGAGCGTGGAGCATGGGGGTTACGGTTGGCGCTCTCCCCTGGGCTAACGCGGTAAACCAAGCATCGTGGCAGCGCAGCGTGTCTCAGACCTCAGTTTCAGGTGCAGCCCGCTGGGCGACCTCGTCATCAGCCGGTCACCTGGAGTCCTTTCTGAGCGGCTGGCCCCCCACCCGAGGACAGGTTGAGCACCGCGACACGGCCCCGGCCCTCCCAGGGTCCTCATTCTCCTGGCAGAGACGGGTCTGAATGAGGGGTTGCGGGGAGAGACGTGCAGTGTGACCCGGTGACGAAGAGGAGGGAAACCAGGGCAACGGGAGTGTCTCCCAAGGACCCGAATGAGGTGGAGGCGCGGGCAGGGCGGTGAAGTTGTATAGGCGTCCCGTTTCCTCGGCCACCGTGCAGCCCTTCACAGAACAGCCCCAGAAGCTGGGCAACGGGGCTTCTGCCTCTGTTAGGAATTGCGGGTAGGTGCCCGGATACCCCAGCGACACTCACCCCTGTGTCACGGTGAGCATCCATCTGCCCAGGGCATGGGGCCCTTTCTGGGGGATACGCTGCCCCAAGTCCCAGGTGGGCCATACAGACGAAGGTAAAGTAATGCAACAGCCGTCACGCCCCAGGGTGTGAGCTGCACCAGGACGGCAGGAAGAGTTGGCACTGCGGTGGAGGGGTGGGCGCCAGAGCGTGCTGGAGCCGGGCGTGTGCTGCACCCCGAGGGCAGGTCTGGGGGAGCTCCCCGCTCCCTCTGGCCTTGACGGTTGTGGTTCCGGGAACCTGCACGCGTGAGGCTTCAGTGGGCCCAGTAGAGTCACGTCCTTCGTCAAGCCTTGGCCACCCTGGCTGGTGGTGCACTGAGGGGCAGAAGGACAGCAGACGGGACAGGGCTCCAGCGCCAAGGGGCAGAAGGACAGCAGACGGGACAGGGCTCCAGCGCCGAGGGGCAGAAGGACAGCAGACGGGATGGCTCCAGCGCCGAGGGGCAGAAGGACAGCAGACGGGACAGGGCTCCAGCGCCGAGGGGCAGAAGGACAGCAGACGGGACAGGGCTCCAGCGCCGAGGGGCAGAAGGACAGCAGACGGGACAGGGCTCCAGCGCCGAGGGGCAGAAGGACAGCAGACGGGACAGGGCTCCAGCGCCGAGGGGCAGAAGGACAGCAGACGGGACAGGGCTCCAGCGCCGAGGGGCAGAAGGACAGCAGACGGGACGGGGCCTAGCGCCGAGGGGCAGAAGGACAGCAGACGGGACAGGGCCTAGCGCCGAGGGGCAGAAGGACAGCAGACGGGACAGGGCTCCAGCGCCGAGGGGCAGAAGGACAGCAGACGGGACAGGGCCTAGCGCCGAGGGGCAGAAGGACAGCAGACGGGACAGGGCTCCAGCGCCGAGGGGCAGAAGGACAGCAGACGGGACAGGGCTCCAGCGCCGAGGGGCAGAAGGACAGCAGACGGGACAGGGCTCCAGCGCCGAGGGGCAGAAGGACAGCAGACGGGACGGGGCCTAGCGCCGAGGGGCAGTAGGACAGCAGACGGGACGGCTCCAGCGCCGAGGGGCAGAAGGACAGCAGACGGGACAGGGCCTAGCGCCGAGGGGCAGAAGGACAGCAGACGGGACAGGGCTCCAGCGCCGAGGGGCAGAAGGACAGCAGACGGGACGGGGCCTAGCGCCGAGGGGCAGTAGGACAGCAGACGGGACGGCTCCAGCGCCGAGGGGCAGAAGGACAGCAGACGGGACAGGGCCTAGCGCCGAGGGGCAGAAGGACAGACATGAATTTGTTGATGCTGGGTGCTATTTCCTGTCTGCCTCTGCCTTTCTTGATGCAGCGAGAAGCACTTGGTGGTGTGGGACTGTTTCTCCTTTTGGGTTGGCCCCGCAGGGGAGTTAGGGATTAAAAATGGAAAGAGGGAATTATCCAACAAAGGGAACTGCTTTTTTAGCTTCATTTTTGGCTTTTTTTTTTTTTTTTTTTAGGTTTATTTATTTGAGAGAGAGAGAGAGTGCACACGTGAGCAGGAGACGGGCAGAGGGAGGGGGAAAGAGAATCTCCAGCAGACTCCCTGTGGAGTGTGGGGCTGACGGGGGGCTCAATCTGAGCCGAAAACCAAGTGTCAGACACTTAACCACTGAGCCACCCAGGAGCCCCTCGTTTTTGTCGTTTAGACTGCTCTAGGTCAGGAGAGGAAGTAGAAATGCTTTCATGAAAAGCAACATTAACGTGGAAGGCCAGGTAGACACTGGGGTCCAGACCTTCATTACAAACCAGAACACTGAGCCCCCCAAGGCCGTGGCCTGCTCGGGGCCACACTGCGGGGGGGCGGGGGTGCCAAACTGACCCAGCTCTGCCCCCGCCTTCTGCATCCGCCCGCGCATGACCCCTCATAGACAGCCTTGCTGTGCTGGTGAGCAGGCCCTGCAGGAAATGCAGTTGCTGGCACTTGCGTGGAAACACAGGTGGCTGCCCCGAGGGCAGGAGGGGGAATCTGGAGCCCGTAGCTGCACACGTGTACGTTTCTACCGAATAGCTCAGGGGACAGCTTTTGCCTCTATCAAGAGAACTTTCAATGTCCACAAGATTTTAAGGTTGTCATCTAGATCTTCGCTGGGTCCCGGGGCCAGAGAAGGGCCTGTAGAGACAGGAAGGGGGATGACTGTTCTCAGTGATTCTGGTACAGCTGCAAAGTTGTAGGCAGAAAATGTCAGCGGATAAAGGCCCGAGACACCCGCCGTCCCAAGCTGGGGCCATGCGGCCGCAGCCCCTGGGCTGTGAGCAGAGCCGAGTGGGCCCGGCCGGAGGGGCCATGCTGCTATGCAGGCAGAAGAGAGCTCTCGGGAGTGACTGAGACCTGGGTTCAAATCCAGCTCTTCCATGAAATGTAGCTGGGCATGTGGGCCTCCAGACGCATAATACAAATCCTGTCAGGGGTAGGAGATGGTTTCTGCAGGCATTCCCACAGGGAGTGGGGACGGGGCAGTGGGTCCCCCGGCCAGCTGACTTCCAACCCTGCTCCTTCCAGCCCTGAGGCCTGGCAGTGATGGGGGGCGTCAGCTGGGTCAGCGCTGCACACAGCCACGCGCATGCCGTGGTCTGAGACGCGCGCCAGACCCCTGAGCAGTGGAGGATCTTCTGTTGGCCCTTGTCTGGTGCTTACGAGTTTCTCTGTAGACTCGGGAAACGCATGTCCTCTTCCTCTCTGCTGTGTCTGTCCCTTGCTGGACCAGCGCACTAGCCTCCTGACCGGCCCCCTCCTTGGCACCCTCCAGGCCACCAGGTGCGACCTGCAAAAGCAGGGTCCTGTGCTGAAACCCGAGTCTCTGCGGCTCGGTTCAGAGCCTCTGACAGTCTTTCTCAGCCCAATTCTGCAGCCTTCTCTCCCGTATCCAGGATGAGACTCAGAACTACCTTGCACCCCAGCCGTGCCCCAGTGCCCAGCACTGAGCCTGGCAGGCAGGGCAGCTCAGCCGGCTCGCTGACGGAATCACCATAAGCAAAATGCACTACCTCCCAGAGCCTCGGGTTCTTCCTCCATGAAACGGGCTCGTACTCACCTGGTTTTCCTAAGGAAGCTAAAGATAAAATTGTGAACACTAAGCTCAGTGCTTAATAATTAAGTCATAATTTATGCTCAGTAAATGTTGCTGTGATGACTCGTTGGTTCACCTGACGTACTTATTTTTAAAAACCTGAGCATGCACACGTATTCAAGGCAGCTTGAGGGCAGTGCCGGTGCGTGGCGTGGGTCGTAAGAAATACAGGAGCGGGGTGGAAGGAGCAGTCCCGGGGCTCCGGCGGAGGTCTGCATGAGGCAGCATTAGCTGAGCTAGCTGCAGGGCCCCTCCTAGCTCGGCTGCTCTTGACTTTGTGAAGTTTTCAGCAATAGGGTTCTTTAGGGGACCTACAGGGAAGTTCTATACCTCTGACTTTCTATCACAATCTACCCCGCAAAAATCAGGCAATCTTCAATCAGGGGGCGGAAAGCATTCTTGGTATAAGTCACCGCGCCGGGACGTCAGCGTCCTTGTTCTTGGGCACATGCGCCTGTTGGAGGACAGGCCCCTAAGATGGCCAGGTGGGGTTTGGGTGCCCGGGGGGGACAGGGTTCGGCCATTGGCAGCATCGTGACCTTTGGTATCCGTGGCCCCCCTGGGATGTCTCCTCCCAGCTGATTATAAACCGAGGCCTGCCAAGTGAATCCAGCCGTCACACTGGAATAAGACGCCTCTCGAGAGCGGGACCAGAGCCTGGCAGGCAGACAGCACGTTTCCCGCCCCACTGAGGGGAACTCGGTGGACGCTTAGCCCTACTCCCGCCTGTTGGTCTGCAGCTGCTTGAACTTGAGAGCTGCTGGGGCTGAGGCCCGCGACGCCAGAGCTCCAGACAGCTGAATGTGCGAGTGTTTGTGTCTGCTACCCGCTCTGTCCTGGTGTTTGTTTAATCTCGGGCCTATAAACTTACTTTTCCAGCTCTAATGAAACCTTGAAAACCTTGAGCCTCCTGCCATGGTTTGGCGAGAAATCTTAGAATTCAGAGCAAGAATCATCTCAAACATCAAGCTGACTTTCCCAAACTGCAAAGATGCGGCAACATCCCACCTCACGGGATGGGTGGGTCTAAAAAGAAATCACATTGCATTGAAATTGCCTCACGCGGTTTGTGGGACTGCCCCAGGCGGGTTGGTGAGCTTGGGGTGGGGGTGCGGTCCTCCCTGGAGGAGCCCTGGACCTGGAGGACCCCGCTGTCCCTGCAGTCTTCTGTCCCCGAAGTCCGCCAGCCTGGCTGCACTCTGGCACCACCTGGTGGTGTGTGTGTGCTTGAGCTGAACTATGCATGAGGCCCACCCGCTCTGCCCCCGTGTCCAGGGGCATGGGAACCCACCCCGTGACTCCAGGCGCCTTAGTTGGGCTGGCTGCCATTTCCCTGTGCTCCCAACCCAGAAGATGGGAATTTTAGGCCCCCCCTTTCAGAGAAGAGCAAGGGGCAGTGAGCCTGGCAGTGGAGGCCCGTTACCATGGGTTTTCCTGTTTGTAGAAACAGGCCTCTCAGCCACTGTGATTTTCTTTTTGCTTTTCCCTTTTGGGAACTGAAAATTAATCTGAAAAAGGCATTAAAATATGGTAATTCCCTATGATGTCATGCTCTAAATAAAACGAGGGTTTGTCCAATATAATCATTCTTTTTGTGACTCAAACGTCAAGAAATTCATAGCATTGGTGACTTTGGGTCTGGTGCGGTCAGGGAAGAAAAGATCCTGAGAGTGTCTTGACCTGTTCCAGAGATTACCATCCCCTTGACTAGTAGAGCATGCTCGGGAACTGCTCCCTCCACACTGCAAAGGGGTACACCTGAGCCAGAGTGTCCCCCAGTGCCGACTTCTACGATAGAAAGTCCCGTGCAAGCTTAAAAGGAACCTGGTCATTGTTATCAAGAAGTCATCTATGCTCTTAGGCCTTATTGCCCAAAGTCCTCAGTAAATGTCTGAGCATCTCCCTTCCCCATCTCCTCGTACATTAAGGCCAGGCTCCTACAGTAGTTTCCAAGACTCCTATCATCCGGTCATTGGATGTTTCAAGCCTTCGTTTCTCGTGCTCCTTCTCCTCCAGGCCCATAGAAGTCCTTGCACCTTGGTGAGGGCGCCCTGTCCCTGAACCACACGGGCATGGGTGGGTCTCCCTCCCGCCAGCCCCAGGCACAAGGTCTGGCCATGTCCTGGAGCCCAGCACATCCTTGTGAACCTCGCCCACCCATGTGACCTCAGTTCCTGGAGATCAGCTGTGTGCAGCCCAGTTCCTCTTAGATACGCCATCACGTCTGGCTCTAGGCCCTGCGTGTTAGTCACGCTCGGCGTACACATGATGGATACAGCTGGCAGTCCTCTCGTAAACATCAAAGAGGGCTTTCCTTGTGCTTCGGTACTGACAGGTGGTTCTGTGAGCACAGGTGTCCCTGGTCTGACGGCCACTATGTGGCTCAGGTGCTGTCATTGACTGTTTTTAAGTAGAACTTTTTTTTTTTTAGACTGAATGTATGAGAATGACACCATTTACAAATGGTATTTTACGGAGTGACAATAACTAGTCTCTCTCTGCCATTTTCATTTTTTTTAAAGAGTTTCAGGGGGTCGCCTGGGTGGGTCAGTCAGTAAAGCGTCTGCCTTCAGCTCAGGTCATGATCCCGGGGTCCTCGGATCTAGCCCTGCATCGGGCTCCCTGCTCAGCGGGGAGTCTGCTTCTCCCTCTGCCATTCTCCCTGCTTGTGTGCGCGCTCTCTCTCTCTCTGACAAATAAATAAAATCTTTAAAAAATAAAATAAAATAGCCTCAGGTCAGGTTTTGCTGGGTGGCACCAGTCACAGATCAGGAGTGACCCTCCCCTTCACAGAGGAGCCCTCTCAGACCCTGATTGGATCCCAGCCTCTCTTCTCCTCCCTACACTCTCCTAAATGCATAAAATACAAGGAGCTTGGGTCCCAGGCACTTGAACCGATGGGCTGGCTTCTCCCCTTTTTCTCTGATTTTACAAACACAGCAACGTAGGCCCCACATAAAGCTTTAGCCCCAGGAGACACCGCGTACCTTGCATTTAGGGGTTATCAGTAGAATGGATGTCCCAAAAGCCAAAGGAAAGCTTCCACTTCATGTGTTCAACTCGGGAATTCATTGAGCAAATATTTATCGGTTGTGTAGAAAGCATCGTGAAGCCCTGTAACTTAGCTGCGTGTTCGGGGTTTTGTTTTATGGGATTGCATAGCACGTACCCACTGCTAATGACGTGTGTAAGACGCAGAAACTGTGTTAGAGACGCAGAGAGAAGCAAAACAAATCCTCCCAAACCCTTTGAAAGGCATTATAAAAATCAGAACTGGGGAGGATGCTTTGTGTTTTGTTTTTGAGCGGTGAGCGTGGGTGTGCATGCACGCGGGTCCGCCTGCGGGAACTGAAAAGGCGGCTGGATGACTCCAGACATCCTGGTTTTATTTCTTCCCTCTTGACCTGAGTTTTCTGTGTCGTGTCACTGCCTTCCTCCGTCTCGAAGGCAGGGGGCAGTCTTCCCCTCGCGTTGTGGAGTGGGCGCCAGGAGCAGCCGCCCTGTGAAAGCAGCTCCCCAGCCTCGTTAGTTCACATTTTGTATGTTTGTCTGCTCATTTGTTTGTGACAAACGAGAGCTATCAGGTTCTCATATTGGAGATTTCCCTTTTTAGAAGTGAGGATCATTGTTCTTATAGTTCGATCCCACGTACAGGGGTACACAGATCTCCCCAGAGCGGCGAAGGTGCCGTTCAGGGTCAGAAACATGTTTTCAGACCCAAGCCTTTCGATCTGGGTGGGCTTCACCCGTCCAACAAAGTCCTCAAACTGCGGAGCTCAGGGGCTTCTGGGGTGGGCTGTCTGCCTGACGAGGAGCCCGCAAAGCTGGCTGAAGGTAGCGGCCAGGCCATGGGGCGGGGGGGTTGGTTTCCGTGCACTGACCGTGTGCCGTCGGTCCCCTCGCAGGCTATCTCAACGTGCTGTCCAACAGCCGCTGGCGGGAGCGCTGGTGCCGAGTCAAGGATAACAAGCTCATCTTCCACAAGGACAGGACCGATCTCAAGACCCACATCGTTTCTATTCCTCTCCGCGGCTGTGACGTGATCCCGGGCTTGGACTCCAGACACCCCCTGACGTTCCGACTGCTTCGCAACGGACAGGAGGTGGCCGTGCTGGAGGTAAGGTGCTGCCCGCGGCCACACTCAGACATCCTTCCCCGGGCTACCGTGGCTTCCGGCTGTGGCCTTCGTGCCCACCGTGGTGGCCTCTGCCGGCCTTTTCTGTCAACTCCTCCCTGTGCCGGTGCCCGTTCTTACCACACGGTACAGGCCGCCCTGCGCCGGCCCACCACCTGGCTTCCTTTCCTCTGCGTGCCTCTTTGTGGAGAAGAAATAGGCGACCCCATACAGCGCACTGCTTTTTAAAAGCAGCAGAAAAATAACTCGTTTTTCCCCTAACTATGGTGCACCTGTGAAACAAGGGTATTTCTTTAACTTGCCTTTTGGAATGTTCTTTAGAGACGAAACAGGTGTTTTTAGACAACCTTACAGACTGGCTTGTGTGCCATTCCCATAGAAACCGAAAGAACACCTTTAATTCTGAGGAGTCCTCCGCTTTGCGTGCATTCGTTCTGTGCCTGCCTGCTTTACTGGAACGAATTCTTCACTAAAGCAGAAAAGCAACTGAAACCGGTTTCTTAGCTGTCTGCTGAGACTGCCAATGTTACTTTCCATCTATTACACAGTTTATTTTCTGCCCACTATTACCTCAGACCCCCTTTTCTTTATCTTTTTGTTATCATGACTCAGACGCGAAGACTTGCACACACACGCACCTGTGCACAAGTGCCAGGGGTGTGAACTTCCAGAGTTCGCGGACGTGGGCTACGTCGGTGGCAGAAACGGGGCTGTGTTAGGTTTGCTGCACAGGCTGGGCACCCCATTACTCAGGTGTGGGGCCGGATTCTAATGGACTGTGGGGATAGATGGACAGCAGCAAGCCTGGGGCTTGGGGCCAAGGTCAGGGTGGCCTGTGAGGCCGTCTGGAAGGTCTTGCTAGCAGGTAGGAGTTCCTTTCAGAGACTCTTTTCACAGAAATGACTATTTTTGGGGGGGGCAGGAAAAGACTGGCACTGGAGTTCTTCATCCCACGGGCTGGTAGCCTGCGAGGCTGGATGGCCAGGATGGACGGTGGCCGGCTGCGGACTTATGGTGCTAGGACCGCCTGGGGTCTGCACATCTGGGCCCTAGTCCTCCTTCTGCCCACACTGGCATCACACCATATCTTTTTGTCTCTCTCAGCTCTTTGATTCACCTGTAAAACATGAGTGTTGGGCCAGAGTCTGTGCGAGCTTCGGCAGACCTGGGAGGGGGAGCGAGGGGGGGGAGGTCTGAGTTGGCCCGCGCCTGATCCCAGAGGGGACAGAGGGAAGACCCCAGGGCGGCCTGGTGAGGAAGGCACCATTGTGCACCTGCAGCCGGCAGAAGGACAGGCCCCCAGTCCTTGCGAGGGAGGGCAGCCCCTTCCTCCATGTCCGGGTCATCAATCACACACGCAGACACACGCACACACACATGCACACACAGATACACGCACACACAGACGTGTGCGTGCACACACACACACGCAGAGCCACACGACGCCTGACACACACAGGCAGCCCTGCCCCGGTCAGTCATGAAATGCGGTGCACCAGCCAGTAAATTTAATCTGCATGTTTTCTAAGGTCATTTTAACTTCTACTTTGAGATAATTTCAGCATTTCAGGAAAGTCGTGATAATAGTAGAAATAATTTCCGCGCACCCTCCATCCCCACCCCCAACAGCAGTGTTTTCCTGTGTGAGGGGTCTCTTGTGCTCCCCCTCCCCCATGTCTCTCCTTCTGTGTGAAGTTTCTGAGAACCTTTTATAGCCGTGTTGCCCTTTTATCCCTCAATACCTCATTGCGAATTTGCTGAAAACAAAAGCGTTCCCTTACCAAAACCGGAATATAATTACCAAAATCAGGAAATTAACATTCACACACCTCTGTGATCTGGGTCATAGATCTGCATCGGCTTTCCCGAGCTGGACAGTGTCCCTTGCAGGCAGGAGGAAACCCTGGGCCATGTGTCGCCTCAGCCGTGGTGTCTTTCTCCGGCTGGCTGGTTTCATGGCGCGGAGACGTGCAGAGGGTACAGACCACTTCCTGTGTAGAGGCCCCTCGATCTGGGTGCATCTGCTGTTGGGCTCCAGGTGGGCTCCCCGGCCGGAGCCCGTGAAGGCAGTGGTGGGTGTTACAGCATGCCCCGCCGGCAGGCGCACCCGTCACCTGCCCCACAGCCAGTGGTGTTAACTTCGCCCCCTTGGGCAGGGTGTCTGCACAGCTCCCCGCTGCACACTTCCTGGGCTTTCCTTTTGTCTTTAAAAGCATCATGTGGGAAGGTACTCTGAGACCGTCTGTGTAAGTGTCCTGTTATCACCCACAGCTGCACCTGCTAATGTCACTGTCCACTGATGACGTGCACCTGAAGCAGCCATTACTTAAGCACCTGCCCGCTTCTCCCTTCTCCCCCCCAGGCCTCCTCTTCTGAGGACATGGGCCGATGGATTGGGATTTTGCTGGCCGAGACGGGGTCCTCCACAGATCCCGGGGCCCTGCACTACGACTATATCGACGTGGAGACGTCTGCAAACGTCATCCAGACAGCCAAGCAGACCTTCTGGTAAGATCTGTGCGAAGTGGCCCTTTTCTGTCACTAGTTTTTTAATGTTTTGTGTGTGTAGACTCGGAGAAGAAAACAACTAAAGACTCTTGCTTTCATATTATATTGATCCAAACTCTGCTGAAATATCTGTCATTTCCTCCCTCCGTGTTTTCTCTTGGAGCAGGGGTGGAGAACTTTCTCTGTAAAGTTCAAGACAGTAAGTATTGTTGGCTTCGGGGGCCAAACGTTTCCTGTTGAAACTACCCACTCTGCCATCACAGCCGCAGACCGTGGGTGAGCAAACAGGTGTGCTGTGTTCCGATAAAACTTTATTTGCAAAAACAGGCAGGGGACTGGATGTGGCCCATGGCCTTAGATCGCTGACCCGTGGAGTAAGGGGACACTTCTGCAACGAATGATTTACATCTGCTGTAAGGAGGGCTGAATTTTCAAGGTCATCAGTCATGTGCTTTTAAAACTTAAGTTGTGGTTTTATTTTTAAAAAAGGCTTGTATGTATGAAAACGTTGACGAGGAAGATAATTGGACGCAATTCTCAAGGTTAGGTCCACAGACCCCGAGGGCACTGGAGACTCAGGCAGCCCAAAAGGCCAAAACTGGCTTCCTAATAGTACTGGGCTGAGGCCTATGCCCTGGGGCTGTGAGGGGGAGGGGCACTAGACGAGGGGGAGGGAACTTGGGCTCTGGGCCTGCGTGGTATTAAGTAGGAAGTCTGGACAAGGGCTCTGTAACATCTCAGTGCCTCAGCCCCCTTTGTAGAGACCAGGTGAGGGGAGGCGGTGTCCGGGGCAACATCTGGAGCTTCCTCTGGCCTCGTGTGTCCAGTCCCGGACCCCTGCGTCTGCTTCCCTCGTTGGTAGAGTTTGTATTGGAGGCCGAAGACAGGTGGCTCGAAACAAAGCAGGGGTTGGAGTTGTACCGTCTGCCTGTGACCATGAGCATACCAGCCGCTGTGGGCAGGCCCACCGGAGCTCTGCGATGGAGAGACCCCGTGTCCGCAGCGACACTGGCTTGCCTACCCTGAGCTCCACCGTCCAGTCTGAAGGCGCGTGCGGTGTGCGGGGAGCTCGAGCAGTCTCCAGTGCCTCTCGGGTGCTGCTGTAGCAGGAACATTTAGTGCTTGGCTGGAATGCTCCAGGCCAGGAGAGGCAGCGTGGGCTCCTAGGAGGGATCGAGCCCCATGTTACACCCGAACCGGGGTGATAGCCTTGAGCACACGGATTAATTTCTGTACGACTCTTCCAGAAAATCTCCAGTGACAGTAGAGGTTTCCTGAAGTCTAGACTCCCCGTTCTTATGGACCGTCCTTTGTGTCAAATCAGGGTGACAGAGTCAAGTACTGACTCTTCTGTTCCTATTCATTATTCTTCCATAAACACACCCTGTCCCGTTGGCCACATGCACATGGATTACAGTGAACCCCCTAATCATTCAGCATATGCAGCAGACGAGCACATTTAATCAAGCGGCTTTTTAAGAAATGTAATGTCCATAAACCGGGTTTTGCAAAATCTCCCCATCTGGAGCGACATGAAAGAAAGGAGTTTGTGGTTTTTAACTGCTTCCTTGGAATTTATTAGATCACGGAGCCGCTCCTCGTGCACGTGTGTCTTCAGCTGTAATCAGCCAGCGAAGAACCCCACATCAGAGCAGCCCGAGTAACAGTATTTCCCCCAGAACAAAACAGCCTCTGCTTTCCAGAGGAGTGGAATATTAATCGAAACCAAATGTGGGAAGGTCCTGGTTTTGAGAAAGGAACGTAGATTGCAATATTGAAAAATTATTTGTTGAAAATATGTGCATAAGAAGTTTATGGCTACAAGAATTTTGGCTACCTCATTAAAATCTTTATAAATGTTAGTTAGCAATAGAAGTCATTCTTGTTTTTCAGTTCTCTAGCTAAACATGCATATAAAACTTGAGAGAAGAAATTTAACAAGTAAATGATGTTCAAAATATAAAATATGGCAGCTTGCCAGGGTAATAAATGTCCTGAGATTAAATTAATTTTTGCTTTTATGCAAATTGGCAGCCAGTTAATGAATCCTTTCAAGGTCGTCAAGGGGAGTGTCTGTGCACTGGATATGTCTGAGGGGGAGAGGACAATGGTATATTTTGGGAAGAAGGCAGTAAAAGAAAAAACAGTCATTTCAATTCTCCTGAGAGAAGTGGTGTATTTAGGAATATCAGTAACAGTAAACAGTTGGAATCTATTTTCCCAAGGCCTAGCCTATTTTTAAATGAGATGCATAGATTATATGACACAAGGGAAACATTCTGAATTTTTTTCCTGAAACTGTTTTCAAGCGACGCCCCGTTGGAGACCTGTGAGTGATCTATAGTCAGAGTGGTGGAGCTAGAAGGCCGTGGATCAGTGCGGCAGAGAGAGGGCAGTGCACAGACTGGGAGGGACCCATTAACCTGAGTCGCCATCTCACGGGAACCCCTTAAAACAGGGATGAACCTCGAGAGTGTTGTGCTGGGTGAACAAGACAGAGGCAGGAGGACGCGTTCTGTCGGATGCACTCCTGTGGCTGATCCACAGAGGCGGGAGGCGGGAGGCAGATGCGGGCCGGGGGTGGGGAAGCGCTGGGCGTGGAGGGTGGTGCTGGCTGCCCGGCCACCTCAATGCACTTACTGCCCCAGAACCGTCCACTTAGCCGTGAAAGACGGTAGACCTTACGCTGTGTTTTCGCACAGTACGTGCACTTCCTCTGAGAGGCTTACATTTTTAACAAGTGGCGTGGACTCTCTTACCTCGTTTCCACTTTTATATGTGGTTAAAACCTCTGTTGCACCCAGCAGAGGATGGGGGCCTGGTCCCCAGACGGAGGTGCACCTGCTACCTAGGGCCCAGACACCTGTGTTGGGGTGCAGGTCCCTCCGCAGAAGGCCCAAGCCTCTTCCCGCTGGACAGCCTGTGCGTCTGTGACCTCGCTCATTCCCACGCCCCGTGACTCGCAGCGCCCTGCTGGTGTCCAGTCTGAGCTCTGTCCTGCCCCGGTGCTCCCCGCTCCATCCTGGTGTCCCTGCTCCGTGTGCACAGTGCCACACAGCCAGCCTGTGACGGTCCCCGCTGCCGGGGCTCTGGACGCCCGGTCAGTGACCACCGAGTGGGGTGTGCGTCAGCCGTGCACATGGTGCCTCACCCCCAAATCCCCTCAAATGAGACGTTTACATTAGAAAAACTTAAATATATATTTTGAAACAAAAAATCCTCTGTTGTGGCAGAAGACTTACATACTTAAATTTTTCTCTTTCCTTCTTACATGTTCCTTTTCTACACATTTCCTTTTCCTATACATAATTATCTGTATTTTAAGTACAGAATAATCCTATAGGTTTTTGTCCCTTGCTGCACACATTAAAGAGCCTGTGTGAGGCTGAATTGCCGTGCCTGCCTTTGCCCAGCAGAGGGCGTGCCTGCACGTGGAACGGCGGGGAGGGGCCCCCTGGACCTTAGGCTCCTCTGCTTCTCCAGGGAACCGGGGGGGCTGGCCTCGCCCCAAGACCTCCTCCTTCCCTGTCTTGCCCTCACCAGTTTCATTTCCTCCCATTTTTATGCATCTAGTTATCACAGAAATGTAAGATCGTGCAAAGAAACACGATTTTTAAAAAATATTATTTTGGGGGGCACGTGGGTGGCTCAGTTGGTTAAGCATCCAACTCTTGATTGAAGCTCAGGTCTTAATCTCAGGGCTGTGAGTTTGAGCCCCTCACTAGGCTCCACGCTGGGTGTGGAGCCTACATTAAAAAAAAAAAGTTTTATATATATAATTCCAGAGTATTTTAGTTTAGTTATTTAATTATTTTAGTTTATAGGAAGTGCTCTCTGGGTTCTGTCTTCCCTGGGCACTGACATCTCCCACTTCTAACAAACATAACTTCACGAGTCAGCCACTGGCAGGTCCGTGCATCCAGCACGCATTGGCCGAGAGCCTCCTGGGCCTGAAACATGAGGTCCAGAACGAGCAGGAGTGACCACGGCTGTACTCTCCTGAGGCTGACATTCTGGGGGACGTGCTAATCACAGGACATGTCAGGTGGCGATGAGCAGTGCACACAAGGAATGGCAGGACAGTGACTCCAGGGCATGGGGTGGGGGGGATGCTGCCTACTGTGGGGACTTGGGGGGGCTCTCACGGGGAAGTGAATCCCCACCGGGGCTGGAAGAACCACAGGGGCTCAGGAGGAGAGCTGCTGGGCAGAGGGGACCGTGGGGCAGTGGGTGGCCGCAGAGCCCTGCAGGCCACGCAGGGCTGACTGCTCTGGGAGCGCCGCGGACGCCAGTGCGCTGTGAGCGGAGGGTGACCCCTCTGGCTGGTCTCCTGGAGACACACACTGGCCACTGTCAGCCTCCCCAGGTTCAGGGGCGGGAGGTGAGTGGCATGGAGGTGCGGTGCTTCGTGTCCAGCGTGCATTACCACCGTCCTTGCCACCGTCCTGCGGGGCGGCTGCTCTCTGCACTGTCTTCGGCACTCTCCGGACACCCCACTGCTGCTGGGGTGCCGCTGGTGCTTCCGGCCCCGTCACCTCCAGCCGGGCCCTGAGCGTGTAGCGGGACTCAGGGAAGAGGGGGTTGCTTGGGGGCGACTAACCCACTTCTTCTCCCGCAGTTTCATGAACAGACGTGGGATCTCAGCCAACCCGTACCTGGGGAGCACCACGAACGGCTACGCACACCCCAGCGGCACGGCACTGCACTACGATGACGTCCCGTGCATTAACGGCGCGGTGAGTGTGCCCTTCTGACGAGGGTCTGGGCTCCGGTGCGTTCGAAGTGGGGCGCTGGGAGGACGCCTGTAACCCGGGAGCCCTGACTTGCGGCCAGGAGCCGAGGGCTGTCTGCCGTGCTCTGGGGTAGGAGGCAGACTGCGCCCCGTCCGTCCTCCGCTTGGTTTTGACCAGCTGTTCATTGGCATCTGCACAAGCCGGTAACCGGACGCCGGGACCCCGTCATTCAGTGTCCTCATCATCACTTTAGTATCTCCGCACGGCCCAGAATACCAAGCGGAGGGTAGCGCGTTAGCGTCTGTAACTCGATACATCAAAAGAGAGCACAAGAGAGGTTATCGCTCAGCAGTCGGTGCTTGGAGAAGAGCTCCGAGAACTCGCATCACAAAGGAGGTGTTGCCACAGCCCTGGCTGTACTGCAGGCTCCCTGGGCCAGGCCCCGTACCGTGTCCTGGGCCACCAGGCGTGAGGCCCACAGAGTCCACAGGCTCACGGAGAGGCACTCAAGAAACCAGCCTCCCATTGGTCCCCCGGTATTAGGTGGGCTTAAAGTGGGCATCTGTCAAGATCTGTTTCAAAGGTTGGCAGAGAATGTGGTGATTGTTGGGTTTTTTTTTTTCAAACTTGGAAAGTATGTTAGATTTTTTTTCTTGCTGTTTTGCTCACCCATTCTTTTCTCAGTACTTTGATGGATGTCCCCAATCAGCTCCCTGTTTTCCGTGGTCATAAAATCCACACCTGCCCGAGGCAGGAACCGGGGGACCACGGCCTTCTTGAGGGAAGTGTGGGGGTCAAGCAAGGACTCCCGGAGTCAGAAATAGAAGCAGACTGAAAAGGTTTCTGTGGTCTGGGTCAGAGGTGGCCAGCCAGTTACCACATACTGTATGTCATGTGTCCCCAGGGTCTTGGACATCTTGTCATGGGTATCCTTCTCCTTCCACCCCCTTGGGCCTGCCCTGGGGTTCCTGCAGGGATTTGTTCACAGGCTCCTTGCTAGAGGCCTGCCTACCCTCTCTCCCTCCTTCCCGATTTTCTGCACATCCCCCAGCACCCGGGCTCTGCACTAGGGATAATGGCCTTCTGGTCCAGCAGGGCTGCAAGTGCGGGGGGAGGGGAGGTAGAGCAGAGTGAGGACCGGACCTGGCAGGCTCACATGAACATTAGGGGCCGTGCTGGGATGTGGGTGTGGGGTAGGAGCAGAGCCACTGCACAGCCCTGCCCTGGCTACAAGTCCCCCAGATGGTCTCCTGTCTGTGGCCGAGGTGGTCAGGGCTGGGGATGAGTCCTGCCCCAGTGAGAAAACGCGAGCTCCTGGCCCCCATCCGCACCTCCACCCTTCCCACCAGGGTCTCCAGAGTCTGAGGGGCTCCCGTGCCATGATAGCCCCAGCCCTCCTCCCCTGAGCACACCCACTTACGGAAGGCCGCATGGTGACCTCCGTGAGAGTGGGATCTCGAGTCGTCTCTGTGCGTCCTCCCAGGAGTGAGCCCATCCAGGTGGTCCCTGGCTGTCCTGGCTGCTGTTGGTTCTGGGCGACCACCAGCTCCTCTGGAGCAGGCGCCCTCATTGTAGGCCCAGCCACCAAACTCATCCCCACGGAGCGGTCTGCTGCTCTGGGCCCTCGGCCTCGGCCGCCAACCGCACTGGACAGACAACACACAAACCTGTGTCCGGACCTTCCTACC
Source organism: Ursus arctos (assembly GCF_023065955.2). Taxonomy (NCBI): domain Eukaryota; kingdom Metazoa; phylum Chordata; class Mammalia; order Carnivora; family Ursidae; genus Ursus; species Ursus arctos. Next base: position 3,608,123 of record NW_026623111.1, read on the forward strand.
TGAAGGCCCCGTATGCCCCTTTTCCTGAAAGGGTTTTCTCCCTCCTTCCTTAGCTTCCACACACAAGCCGCAGGGCGGGCTGAGCGCCTGGACAAGCCCCGGACCTGCACGGGCGCTACCCCCCGCCCCCCCGCCGCCGTGCCCTTAGGTGTGGGTCATGCGGGTTCAGGCTGTCCCCCGGAATGAGCTTCTTCAGTGCACGCACAGCGTCCCCTGTCTCAGAGATAAAACTCCGCCATTCTGGAAGGGCTTTGCATTTAGCAATTGTTAGCAATTGTTCCTGTACATGGATGGCGGCGTGGAACAAGCGAGGTCCTATGCACAGTGTTTGCGGCCTGCTGGCTTAGTGGGGGCTTCCTTGAAGCTCAGGCTCTCCTTCCACTGGGCCCGTGCACACCGGGCTCCATCACCAGGCAGCTCCTCCTTTGCCAGGCCTCCTTTCTTGGTGTCATGAAGCTGGTACTTTCTGAGCCCACACCTGACATTTCAGCAGCGTATCGACTTCAGTCATCCCCAGGGACCCCCCAATGCCCGCACCAGATTGAAGTGAGTCTCCCAGAGGACCTCCTGATGTGCTCTTAATCTAGAAACCTCTATGTTTTCTAAGTGCTCCATGTGGCTTGGTCCTCTGGTATCTGGGAGGTTTTTGTCCATCCTGGGCACTTAAACCACCCTGGACAGCTGTTGCAGGCCATCCTCGTGGAGCCATCCCGTCTGGGCTTGTGCACGTGGGCCTCTGTGTTTAGATGGCACGAGGGTCCCCGCATCACAAAAATAGACACCTCAAAGTTGCTGCAAAGGGACGGAAGTGCTCCTCACGTGAGATTTCAGACTGCTCCTATTTTTGTAACAAAAGGCTGTAATTACAGTCTGGCAGAAGGAGACGCTGCCAGAAGGATATAAAAATAGGGTAAAATGAGCATAACATAGGAATTAATATTTCTCTCTTTTTTTTGTAAATGCAAAGCAATTTATAAAGACCTTTAAAATGGAAAGGGCTCTGGCTGTGGTTGTTAAGTTTAGGTTTTCATTTACGCTTTAATGTCCATGTTGCGAAGTGGCTTGTAGCTATTTTAGTCCTTTGTGAAAAGGTTGTCTGCTGAGACGATGCCATTATATCAGTTATATGCCGAAACATCCCCTTTTTTACGATGATTGCATTTCTTTCTTTCAACAGGCTGTGTTTTGGTCACTGTGTTTCTTCAGGCATAAGAGCGTGGCCCCGGGTGCAGGCTGACAGCCACCCGTGCCACCTAAGTCCCCGGTGCCTGCATGATGGATGGGAGGGTCAGGAGGCACTTTCTCCCTGGGGGAGGCTACAGCCGGGAGGTTAGGAGCCCTGCTCTGCCTCAGTTTCCTCCTGCGTCTTGAGATTCCCGTGGGAATTCTATGGGTCAACAACTGTGAAGTGCTTTAAACAACGTCCAGGGCGTAGTCATGACTATGAATGAAAGTGCTTTGCTGGGATCGCAAGGTCCTTTCTGGGGACAGCCAGAGCTCCAGGTCTTGGGGCCCCCAGGCTGGCAGGCCTCTGCTCTCGGGATTAGAACTTCCAAAATCTGGTTCTTTAAAGAACAAAATGTCAAACCAGTTATTCTTTTTTCTCTGCATTAAAAAAACAGAACAAAAAAATTTCATAAGCCAGTTACCCTTGGAATGATTCAAGGAAAAAAGAAACCTTTCCTGATGTCTCTCGAAGTAGAAATGTTGTCCACTCACGTGTGTGTGTTCTATCGGTAACCGTGTGGGGTACGTGTCTGTGTTCTGGGGGTACTACTAATGTCTCACTATGCTAAAATCTCTGCTATGCTTTCTGTGGCCAAGGGCACTAACGACAAAGCTGTGTGTTGCAGTGGGACCCCGAAGACGGCCCTCCTGCTTCCTGTGCCCGGGGCCTGGGAGAAGAGGTGCTTTACGATAACGCGGTCCTGTACGATAACTTGCCGTCTCCGAAAATCTTTGCGCGCTACCCGCCTGCTGACAGAAAGGCTTCTAGGCCGTCTCCCGACAAACTGTCCTGTAACCATTACAAATACCCTTCCTCCTGCAGTCTGCCTCCCACTAACCCCTCTTCTCTGGGGAGGGCGTCTCTCGGGCTCAGCTCTCAGGTACAGCATCTCCTTCCATCCTGTTCTAGAATTGTCTGAATCACGGTCCTCCCGCAGGGGGTAGTCTCCAGCCCGCAGCAGATGAGACTCATCAAGGGTGAGGTGGGATTTGGGCCTCAGCCAGAATAGAATTTGCAAATGCAATCAACGTTGGGCTGCCCCAGAGCTGATGGAGGGCTCCTAACTAGCTCGTCGCTAAGGCACCGTATTTCTTGGCCTAAATCTGGCTCTCTTTCTATTCTTGCAAAATTCCCCAGTGAGTTTTGTGCATTACGTTGACTGAAGCCAAAGATCTTTAAAAGGACAGGGACAGTAAGACTTTCCAGAAGATTCTTGCACTGCAAGCATTTTTAATGTTTCCATCACAGGTATACGAGGAACGCTGGACTCCAGGTAGTAATTGCTTTCGATCTTGAAACGCTAAGCAGGATTTTCAGGGTACAACAGGGTTTTTCTGTAATGAGTCTGGAAGTGGAATGCCTAAAACCGAGTGTATGGTAATGAGGATTTGGGATTACGACTGATGATAAAGACCCTTGGCGTTGAGCTGCCGTCTGCTCCGTACCCCCAGTTACGGCAAACAATGACGTTGCGGTGCCAATGCTAATCTTGCGTGTTCACGCATTCCCCCCGAAGGTAGTGTGCTTTGCACACAGATCCAGGCGCCACAGCAAGAGAATACTCTGCAAACAGAAGCAGACGGGTGCACTCGACCCATTTCTTGGGTGATTTTAGGAAACACCAAGTGCTGGTAGGGTCCTGGCCTTTCACGCAGAGGTGGCTTAGGGCAGCTCTCCCCAATGCATCAACGCCACCAAATCTGTGCAGGATTTGTGTTTTTCTGATTTTTAACCCCAGCAGCTCAGCTCTCTGAAGAGTCACCGAGTGGACATGTATCTGTGTACATACTTACTGTTTCGTTGGCAGTGAGGTTCTGTGGGGTAGAAACCGCGGGATGAAGTACACCGCCTCGTGCTCGGGTTGTCCCCAGATTAGTCTGAAATGACCTGATGCGTCATTTCCATGTGCTTGTTCTTATTCACTGTTACTATTGCCAGTAGGAGCATGTTTGTACGTTGAATTTTAGTGCCCTTCGTTTCCTGTGCTCGCTTGGTCATTCTGATAGGCCAGCTGTTGTTTAATAGAGACAGCTTCCAATTATTGAGCACCTACAGTATGCCACGTGCTGTGCACCTGCCTGGCGTGTCACCTGACCTCTTTTAGGAATGTTCTAGGGAGGATTCAGTTATCTTTATTTATTTTTTTAATGAGCAAATGAAGCTCAGAAAGTTTTAACAACTTGCTCAGCGTGTCCAAATCATGGAGCCAGAATCCGAAGCGAGGTCGTCTCCCCAGAGCGAGGCGTACAGCAGCAGCAACCAGCATCCGCCCCCGAGCAGACTGATGGCCCAGCCAGGGTGCACAGCGCAGTTGGCGGCTTGCGGCGGGGGGCAGAGGGGCGGAGGCCAGGGGCTGTCGCATGTGTTTAAAGAACCTGTGGCCACTTCAGGTCCATCCTGGTCCTGTGTGCTCCCCTTGCCTCCATCCTCTGAGCCATCAGTGAGTCAGAAGGTGGTTAGCTGTCCCGTGAGGACGCCGGTCAGCGGCAGAGCCGCTCAAGCCGGAATCTGGTACTCAGCCGTGCCGCTCCCTAAAGAGCATCCCCTGGAAAGAAAAGCTGTTTGTGTTTAAAAACATAGACTTTTACTAATCTCAACCAAATGCTCCTTGGATACCCAACTGCCTGTGCCAGTTTCTTGACGGGCATTTATGATCTCCCGATAGAAATCTCTGTGACCTTTACTGCATCCCGACGGGAGACGTCCAAGTTCCTCACTTGCCATGGACCTCAGTTCCAGAGCCGCTTAGCCAGCGCAGGAGAAGCACGGCAGCTCAGTGTTTGGACACCAGAAGGGTGTTCTACTCCCTTCATTTTTCCTGTGTGTGCTAGGTTATATGAAAGATTCAGGGACTGAGACAATTTACTGAGAAAAAGAAAGGGTTTGGTTTTTTTTTAATTATTGTTGGTTTTTAAAATGTTCTTACGTGTTTATTTCAACAGCTGAAGAGTAAAAAGCCGCCAGTAGCCTCCAGTGGGGTTACGGGAAAAGGGAAGACTGTAAGTAGCCAGCAGAAAAAGGCAGATTCCACAGCCAGCGTGAAGCGGACATCCTCAAGTAAGTTCATCGTTCAGTTTCTTGGTTCTAGTTCCAGGTGCGGTTTGCAGAATTGGGGCCGTCAGAGCCATGCTTTCTCCTCACCTGTGCAGGTAGAGATGCCAGGTGTGGGGTTCAGCTGGCGAGAAGAGACTCTCTTCATTGTCACCCTCCCTCCTTGCCGGATGGAAGAACGGTGATGGTTTTTAACCCAGCTTTTAGGCCCCTTGTATAAAGCTGGTCTGCTAAGTGTGGCAGTGGTTACACGTGTTTAAGGAGGAGGCGGTCGTAGGTGCAGGAGACCTCGGCTTGTGTCCCCGATCTGTTGGTGACTTAGTGACTTCGGTCAAGCCGTGTAAACACTCTAAGCTCAGCTCCCTGTGTGGGAGATGTAGACAAGTGGCTGCTGTGGTTTCTGGGACTGAAGGAATCGAGGTGCCACACGGGCTCCCAAGCAGGAGAGCAACGTAAGGACCGATAAGGGGTGCGCATTCCTGCTGCGCCTTGCGGTCTGCGAGCTGATGTGGACAGTCTCCCGTTCCTTCTCCCAGCCTCATCATCAGGTAGGTGTTACCCTGGCCCCTTGTGCAAGGGCAGAAATCCTCTCTGAGACCAAGGGGCCCCCCCCAACGCCTCACAGCTGGCCGGTGACAAAACCAGAGCGATGACCAGGCTTCACGCCCCAAATCTGAGCAGAGAAGCAGCAGGATGCAAGGGAGGGACTCGGCCCACCCGAGCGAGTGCCCCGTGCCCTCCCTCCCCTGCAGATGGATCTGTCTGAAGGGACGACACTGCGTGTGTAGACGTGTTGGCTTCAGCCCTGGTGGTGGTGGCCCCGGTCATTCGGCCAGCTGGGCGGCACTTAGCTTCCATGTGGCCCTCTGCTTGCCGCTGGGGCAGTTGGCATCCGGCTGCTTTGGGCTCGCGGGGAAGTGCACAGGCAGATCGGCAGGCGTTTACGAGGCTCGGGAGCTCTGAAGCGGGTTGGGAGGAGGACGTGAGTTAGACACCAGTGATGGGTTTGACAGGATCGCTTGGGAGGTCGTGTCTACACTTTCTGAATCTGGCTCCGCTCACTAGTCGACCAGTGTCTGTGTCAGTGAAGATGAGGCCGGCCAGCTGGCCGCACTGAAGTCACCATCTCTGACTTCCTGACCCGCTGGCACCGTTATGGGCGTCCAGAGTTTGAGAGCACATGGGGAGGGAGAGGCCGGCCTTTTCTTCGGCCACGTGCACGGACGAGCCTTGGGCTTCTGCTCCGAGGGAACTTGCATTCTGTCCCTCCGCTTGTCTACACTTCCCTCGTCCTCAAACGTGCATTTCAAGCAGACAGGTCAGGAGCCAGCTGGGTCACAGTTTTATTATGCTGACTTATTTTGACCTTATCTTTCTGGCAAATCTTATTTCTCTAATGCAGTTGGGTATATTGATAGTCACTTAAAATTTTAGTGCGGTGCATTCGGGGAGGGGCGGTTGGGGGAAGGGAATAGCTTGTGCCCGAAAGCTCTCCTGTGCAGAGCCCGAGCCTCGTGGGATCTCGTCTCGATAGCTCTTCTCCCAGTGCCTGTGCTCATTTCATTTCCTAGGTGATTTATTCCTTTATTTTATGAGACCTTCTGTGGGGAATCTTTATTAACTTTGGTGACATCTAATCGTGACAAAAGAGAAAAATAATTGCATTCTGTGTTTCTGCTGAATACAGCCAGTTGCCTTGTAGACTGGATGGGCTTTGCTGCGTGGGGACCAAAAGATGTGGGTATTTATAGGTTATTACATACAGGTTTGTGGGAAAGCATCTCCCATCAGAAAGAAGTGAGCAGGTTTTGGACTTTGTGGAACATACTCTTACCCTGGCCACGAACAGCAGTGCTTTTGTTTCAGATTGTTGCTTTTGTTATCCACGTGCTGGCATTTTTTAATATCATATCTGTGTGTGCATTTCCTATTTGCTTTTCGGGGAAGTGTACTGGGGACGGACGATTTTGCACCTGCCGTCGGAAACACAGAGTGGCATCGCGATCGTGACCGTTTGTGCTGTGGGATTCAGTGACTTCAGCACCTAGGACAGGTGCCAGAGGTGGTTGGCATGGTCTCTGCGTGGACAGGGCTCCGGGGACTCAGCTGTCCCTGACAATTACTAGAGCTGCCAGGGAGTGTCCACCCTGCCCCAGGCATCACAGGCTTTCGTGAGATGGGTTTTAGGTACAAATATCACGTTTTTTTTAAACCCCAAGGTAGGCCTTCCCACTTCTGCTTTATAGAGGGTGAAGCTGAGGCTCAGGGAGGTCAGCTGACGGCCCAGCATCACAGCTACCTCTCTGGCCCACGCCTCCGCTGGGAACCGTCACCCCACGCTGCTGCCCAGAAGTCACTGCGTGTCCAGTGGAGCAGCACAGACGCAGGCCAGCGACGGCAGTGCTGTGGGGTGTGCTGTGGGGCGTGAAGCTGTGGGGGAGGGTGACGTGCAGGAGGCCCCCAAGGGGTAACCAGGTGTGGGAGGCAGTGGGAGCTCCGAAGTTGGTGGCCCTCCATCACGCCTGTGACATCATCATCTCCTCACGGTATTTGTCCAGAGAGGGGCCTTCTGACTTAGTATTATCAAAAGGCCAACATAATTAGAGGAGAGGAGCTTGGGGTAGGCATTTTAAGGACATTAATTAGTAGTGTGACACTGGCCAAATCTCAGACGGTTTCCCGAAGACTTGTTCCCTCTTTATTCTTCACTCATTCTGTTATTTAATGAGCACTGGCGTCGTGCCCATCTTGCCTGTTCCGAGTGCTTCGTAAACATTATGTTGACCCTTGTAAACGCCCTGAGAATGACCACGTCACAGACGAGGGAACTGAGGCACAGAGAGGCGAGGGGCCTTGCTGCGGGTCACGCGGCCGATGCGGCGAGCTGGGGCTCTAACCAGCCGGTCGGGCCCGGACGCCACTCTGCAAGGACTCCCTGAGTCTCCGTTCTTCACTCGCTCACTCAGCGGAGGCCCGCACGCTCGCTCCAGGCCGGGCACCGACCGCGGCCCAGGGGACAGAGCTGCCATCCGGTCACCAGACGGCCAGACAGCACAGGCGCCGGGCTCAGGGGTTCTGAACAATAACAGAGAAGTGCACAAACCCAGGGGTGACCCTCGATGTCATGACAGGGTGCTCTTCCCAGCCTTACCGCCTCCAAGGACAGGGAGGCAAGGGACGTCCTCATACTCTATTCTCATTTTCTTACCTGTATTGGGAAATTTGAACTACTCACCTTTCTACTTCGTTCAAACTGGTCCCATTCTTTTTCTTACCAAACTAGCGAAATAACCAGATTAGAGTTTCTTTTCCTGTGTTGGCTGATTTTAAACAGGTTTTATGAATTACCCTGTTATCCGTTTGGTTAAACCTAATTTTCTTTTGCTGCTTTTTTTTTTTCTGTAAGATGCTGACCAGTACAAATATGGCAAAAACCGGGTCGAAGCCGATGCCAAGCGGTTGCAGAGCAAAGAAGAGGAGCTGCTGAAGCGGAAGGAGACCCTACGGAACAGGCTGGCCCAGCTCCGGAAAGAGAGGAGAGACCTGAGGGCCGCCATCGAAGTGAACGCTGGTATGGGGGGCGAGGGGGTCTGCGGTTCCAGCTGGCCTGGGCACCTCCTTGGGTTAGAGCCTCGATTTCCTCCCGTTCTGCCCACGGGGTCTCACCTTAGTAAGACCGTACCTCCCCGTGCGGTGCTGCTTGTCGTTTGGAAGCACTGGGGGTAAGCCCGAGGCAGGTGCTGCAGAGGGGAGACCGTGGAACAGGCAAGAGGAGGCTGGGACGGCCCCTCAGCCTGCCTGCTCATGGGGGCCGGCGGTGCTGGGAGCCATCCCTGCCTCGGGTGTTGGCGCACAGATGCTCAGGAGCGTCTGGTCATGTGTCTGATGAAGCAGCTGGGGGTTGTTGCAGGGGAACATTCCACAGGGACCGTAAGATGCAGGAGCCCAGGTAAGAGGTCTCTGCAGCGATGGAAGGGGCCCTCCGTGTCCCGAGAAGGGACAGTGTCTGAATTCTTGGATGGGAGTGGGGACACAGGCCAGGTTAGCAGAGACACTCTCCAAGGGGAAGTCGGACCCAAGGCAGCCACCGGAGAGCCGAGTCGGGACCGGAGGGCGTCTCTGACTCAGGTGTTAGTTCTTGCTGGCGGGAGCTGGGGTGTGGCTCCTGGTTCTGGGGATGGACCTGCTAACATCGTCACCTCGGCTCAAGACTGGCTCTCATCCTGGGGCGAGACCCGCTCTTCAGGCTTGGACTAGGCGGCCTCGAGGGGCGCAGAGGACCAGGAAGGTCCAGAGGGGAGAGCCCTGCTCTCCTGCGGCTCTCCTGCAGGCAGGAGTTGGCACACCCGCACCGGAACAGGCTGTCAGCGCTTGCAGCCCTCCGGACCCAGGGCCTCAGTGACTTCTATGACAGGAGGCGCTCTCGCAGTTTGAAGTCTGGGTGGTTAGGTACAGGCTGAGCGGGTGGGAGAGAACCCGTAGGAGGGACAGGACGTGGCCTCCGGCCACCTGCGGGGGAGGGGGACCAAATGCTGGGTCAGAGACCCTGGGAGGAGCTCCCAGGCCAACAAGGCAGAAGGAGGGTTTCTTCCTTCTGCTGCTTCAGGTCTGCAGGAGAGCCATGGTGCAGAGCCACGAGACCGGCTCCCACGCCGCGAGCGTTGGAGGCCGGGGCCACGCACCAAAGTCAGGCGACCCCTTGGAATCCGCTTTCCTGCTTGTGCAGTGGGTACGCGAACTGCCTCCTTGCGTCACCCAAACACGTGTCAGATAAAGGAATCGAGCGAGTGCACCGTGAAGCCTCGGGTGCCTGGTCTGAGGAGGTCAGGCTTACAGTAGTCGACCCCACAGGCAGGAGAGAGGACGCAGGATAGCAGGCAGAACCCCCAGAACAGGAAAGCAGCCAGACTTCCCGAGTCCGCGGCACCTCTGTAGGCCCCTGCGGAGCCTGCTGAGCCCCGGGCCTTGAAGTCTGGGATTTATGAGAATCAAGAGCTCCGGCTTCCAGGTCGGTCTTCCAGCTGCGGGACAGCGGAGTGGTCAGAAACGGCCTCGGCTCTTTTGCAGAACGGCCGAACTTGAGTTCTGTAGAAGGGCTCAGCTCAGGGCCACTCAGGCCAGAGAGTCCACAGGGGTCCTGTGAGGGGCCCAGTGCGTGTCCTCCGTCCCCTGGGCCCCTCGCCCGTGGCTGTAGCGACAGTGTGTCTGTGGGGTTTCAGGCAGGAAGACCCGGGTGGTTCTGGAAGACAAGCTAAAGAGCCTGGAGGAGGAGTGTAAGCTGAAGGAGGCGGAGCGCGTCAACCTGGAGCTGGAGCTGACGGACGTCACGGAGAGCCTGAAGAAGGCCCTGGCCGGCGGGGTCACCCTGGGGCTGGCCATCGAGCCCAGGTCGGGGACGTCCAGCCCGCAGGTAAGGTCTGCACCCGCCCGGCACACACACAGCCGCGCATCGGCCTCGGACGCGTTCTCGGCTGTGTTCCGAGCCGCCGACGCCGTGTTTGCTTCTCTCCGTGGAAAGATGCTGGGCACACGAGCCCGTTTCCCTTCCCTCCTCCCATCCGATGATCAGAGGCTCAGCTCTTATCTCTTTTGAACCGTGTCCTAATTCGATTCCAGTTCATTAGTTAGAGACCTTACTCCGATGTAGCTGGTTTTATGGAGACATGCAGCACGTCTCGGGAACCCTGCCAGGTGCCGGGAGGCACAGGCAGGAAACACGGCCTCCCCCTCACTTCTCACGGAACGAGTGCGAATCACGTTCCAAAACGAATTACCATGTTCGGCGACTTACCGTTCACTCTCGTTAGACTGACGGTCACTGGGAGGATACTGCTGTCCTTTTCTCCTGGCAATGCCATCGGGTCCCTGGGGAGTCACATGTCATCGCTTCCATCTCACAAACCAGGCAGCAGAGGCCCAGAGAAGTGACGTGAAGCTGCCCAGGCTCAGGCAGCCTCCTGGGCAGCCCTGGTCACAGGCTCCGTCTCGGAGGCCTGCAGCTCCCCACCCCCACCTCCCCAAAATCCCACCGCCCACCTTACACCTGTCCCTCCCTGAAACTCCAGTCCCCGCCCCTGTCCGCCAGCCACCCCTGGACGTTGAGAAGTTGGCCCTGGCCTGGCAGAGCTGGGTCCAGCAAGCAAGGCAGGTGCTCTCAGCGCCAGAACCGGAACCCCAACCACGCACCTCTTCCTCCAGCCGCAGCTTGTAGGAAAACAGGCTCGGGGGTCAGAGAGGCAGGGCTTGGGGTCACCTCCCTTCTCGAGGCCTTGCCTTGTCACCCGCAAAATGGGGATGACATTGCCGCATCTGTAAGAGCTCATGGCGCAGTGCCTGGCCACAGACAGTGTGGGCTCATTATGTGTTTGTTGGTTTGGGTATTCATTCGTTCATTGCTCAACAAATTATGAATACATACCCAGGCTGTGCACCTGCGGGGTGCCGGGCGCTCTCCGGGCACAGGGCACCCCATGGAGCCTTTGTTCCGGCAAGGGAGGAGGCCGCAGGTTACGTGTACGTCCAGGTGGATTCCTGCCGTGAGATCAAGGCGCAGGGAGGGCAGGTGTGCTGGGAGCTGGCATGCAAGGGCTGGGACCCTGGTGTCTCCGCATCCTGCTTGAACAGGACCGGGCACAGTGAGGTCAGCTGTAACTAGAGGTGGGCGTCATACTGAGACACTCGGCTTGTGGACCCCACGGGCCCTGGCCTCCTGCAGGGGTGGCCGCACCACCCCCTGGGGGTCTCTCCTGCTGTCCCAGGCTCTCCTCCCCACTCCCTTCCTTCGGAGCCCTCACACATTTTCTGGGCTCTGGCCCCACCCCCACTCCCCTGCAGCCACCCTCCTTTCACCCCTCCCCTTCCAAATTAAACTTCTGGAAATAGTTGTCAGTTCCCACAGTGTCCTGTTCACCTGCTCTCTCCACTCTCTGAACCTGCTTTCCCTAAGGTCACCTCCAAACTACAAATCCCCGACCTCACCCCTGCCTCCAAATTCCAGGCATCTCTCCAAGCTGGCTACTTTCTTCATGTGGTGACCCTACATCCCCCCAGGGGTCCCCTCTCTCTAGGGGTGACCTCACATCCCCCCGGGGGTCCCCTCTTTGTAATGGTGACCTTGCATTACCTCCCCACATGTCCTCTCTCTTTTGCAGTGATGCTGTGTTCCCCCGGGGGTCCCCTCTCTGTAGGGAGACCCCGCATCCCCCCACGTCTCCTTTCTCTAGTAGCAACTCTGCGTTCCTCATAGGTCCCCCTCTCCAGTGGTGACTCTGCATCACCCCCCAGGGGTCCCCTCTTTCCAGTGGTGACTCTGTATCCCCCAGGGGTCCCCATCTTGGCCCCCACTTGTCAGGTTTTCTCTCTTTTGGCTCAAATAGCCAAGCTTGTCCTTCCAAAGGCTCAGGACGGGTCTATTGGAACCTCCCCACCCGGACCGTGGGGCCTGGTGGCTTCCTCTCCTGGCACTTGCGTTGCCATCATCTGCACTGGGATTGGCAGCTCCCTGCACTTCCTGCCTAGACCTCATCCCCAGAACGTGTGTCATCGGACGGATGTCCCAGAGGAGCGTCACGGGCTGCCTCGCAGACCCAGTGTGGCCTCTGCCCGAAAGGGAGGATGATGTCTCTCCTTTCTGCCAGCCACTCCCGCCCCCACTCCCTCCCAGACAGCATGGCTTTTAAAAGCATTTCCCCATAAACCAGAACACGGGTAAAGCTGGCCGCCTGGTGTGTGGGGTCAGCAGCACCCAGTGGGGACCCTAAGTGACCCACCTTATCGTTCTGCTCAACAGCGTGCTGTACGACCCGACCAGCGTCTCCGGGTCACACGCTGCGCGTCAGTGACCGGGGGGAGTGTGGTCCTGGGGCCACATCCGGGCAGGCCCGGCTCCCTGCCAGCGCTCTTCCCTGAGCGGCCTGTACCTTCCTGGGGTGGGGGGGGGCGCTTTTCACTCCATGTTGTCTTCAGAAAACACCTTCCTTTGGCCTCTGTGGACCGTGTGTGCTGTAGACAGTTGGGAGCCCCAGGATCATCGGGCGGGGCTGGGTCCACGCTGCCGCCGGCCACGGGCCCTGTGACTGACGTAGAGCTCTTTGCAGGCAGTGCGCAGACGGTGCAGGGGGACAGGGCGGGGCCCCTGCCTGCCTCCCAGCGCCCCCAGCCGGCCCGTCGGCCACGGATGAGTAGAAGGTGGTCCTAGAGCCGGTGCTGACCCCATGGGGTCATGGTTACCGTTCTTGCCTGTTTCCCAAACCCGTGTGTCTTTAAAACAAGCAGTCACCCGCTGGGACGTGCTGCGGGTCTGGAGGCCTCACCTCACGCGGGGTCTTCTGTCTGCATTGACAGTCTCCAGTTTTTAGGCATCGGACTCTGGAGAGCTCACCCATGTCCAGCTGTGAGACCAGCGATGCCGAGGGCCCCGTGCCGGTGAACAGCGCGGCCGTGCTGAGGAAGAGCCAGCCGGCGGGCGGCTCCCCCTGCCGGGGGCACGTGCTACGGAAGGCCAAGGTGAGCTTGCCCTCCCGCAGTGGGGACACCTGCCCCGAGGCGTGCCAGCCGCCGTGGGAGGGACGGGGGAGAATCCATGTCCTGACTGTCCCCCGAGTCCCCACTGTCCCAGCCTCCTTCAGGGGCCTCCTTTGCAAAGGCAGAAAGCCCAGAACCTCACTGCCAGGCACGTCCCAGCTGGTGGCAGGACCAGCAGTGGCTCTGGGCATGCCTGGGTTCTCCTTGCTGCAGTGCAGACTGGACCAGGTGACCCCAGGGGTTCTTCACACAGAGTCCAGGCCTAGACTCTCCTCCAGCACTTGCCGCCCCGCCCCCCCAACCCCCCCCCCGCCGCCGCCTTGTCGGTGGTGTCCGCGGCACATGCTAAACCCCCGGGCCCACTGCAGTCTCTGGTCTCCCCGTGGGATCGGCCCTGACAAGCTTTGATGCTGAACTGAACGCTCAGAAAACTTAGAAACCACTTGTAGGGTATCAGAGCACGCGGTTCTTGACGGTGCCAACTGCAGGTGTGTCCTACAGAAAAGTCATACTTGGAATAATTACGTTAATCCTTCAGATGAATGTAATTTGCTCTGATGGGAATGGAGGCGGGCGGCCTCCCTCCGCTGCCGCTGGGCCCTGCAGTACTGTCAGGACCTTGGTTCCCGGGCCCCTTCAGAACCTGGTCCAAACTGGCTAGAAGTCTGTGCTTTTCGGAGAGGCAGGCCTGTGTCGGGGAGGAAGGCGAGCGGCACCCCCCCCCCCGGGGCCCTGGCGTGCTCGCGGGGCGGCCCTGGTGGCCGTGGCTGCAGACACGTCTGAGACCTCGTGGCCTCCCTGGCAGCGTTCGAAGCCCGGGAGTATTGCCGAGTCTGGGGAAGGAAGGGCAGCCGCGTGTTTCTGTTCCTTGCTTAGCAGGTGTGGGGCATTCTGGGTCTGTACCTGTTAGCGCACGTTAAGGGGGCGCGTATTGCCCGAG